>NW_027185694.1:4663918-4714979 GCF_028583685.1 Petaurus breviceps papuanus | reverse complement strand
TGATGTCTAGGTTCTTTTATTGATCATGAGCTACAGGTAGGCCAATAATTTTTAAATTATCTTTCTTGCATCTGTTTTTCAGGTCAGTTGTTTTTCTAATGAGACATTTCACTTTTATTTTATTTTTTTCATTCTTTCGGTTTTGTTTTATAATTTCTTGACTTCTTATGGAGTCATTAACTTTCATTTGCTCCATTCTAATTTTTAAGGAATTATTTTCTCCGGTCAACTTTTTGATCTCCTTTTCCATTTGACCAATTCTGCTTTTTAAGTCATTTTTCTCCTCATTGGCTTTTTGGACCTGTTTTGCCATTGGGGTTAGTCTATTTTTTGAGGTGTTATTTTCTTCAGTATTCTTTTGTGCTTCCTTTACTGAATTGTTAACTTGTTTTTCTGATTTCCTTGCATCACTTTCATTTCTCTTCCCAATTTTTCCTCTATTTCTCTTACTTGATTTTCAAAATCCTTTTTGAGCTCTTCCATGTCCTGAGACCAATTCCTATTTTTCTTGGGAGTTTGGATGTATGAGCTTTGGCTTTGTTGTTTTCTTTTGAGTATGTATTTTGATCTTCCTTGTCACCAATTAATATTCTATAGTCTGAGATTTTTTCCCATTGTTTGCTCATTTTCTTGACTTTTAACTCTTTGTTAGAGAAGAGTTCTACTTCTAGTATGGAGGGTATACTATCCCAAGCTTCATGGGCTTTGGGTAGCTGTTTTCATAGATATTACTAGGGATCAGTAAGTTTTCAGTTCTTCCAAGGTGGTATGATCAAAGGAGAATTGTTCCTCTCCTGACCTGTGCTCTGGTCTGTGAGTGACCATAAGCACTCTTTCCTGCCCTGGAACTGTGAGAAGGGTTTCCTGTCCACTGCAGCCACAAGTTCTGGTATGCCAATTCTCCTCCTCACCCCAGGACTGCCACCCAGGACTGTGACCCAGATTCAAGTATGGGCAAAACAACAGAGTCCTGCCTCAGTGCCAGCAAAGTGACCCTTGTAACCTCCTTCTGACTAGCTGTTTGATGCCTTAACCATTTGTGGATTTAGAGCTTTGGAAACAGCTTCTGCTGCTGCCACTGCCACCACAGCCACACTGCTGATTTAGTCACTCCCAAGGCCTACTCCTGGTTTACTGGGGCTGGGGCTATGTTGGGCCAGGGCCTGGACTGAAATTCTCTGTCACTCAGGTCTGACAGCTCTTTCCTACCACCCTTCTAAGTCGTCTTTGGCATTTGTGGGTTAAGAAGTCTGGAAACCAGTGCAACTTCCAGTAATTCAGTCCCCTGGAACCTGCTCTGGGTTTGCCTGGGATTGGTCTGTGCTGGTGGGGCCTGTGCTGGGCTGTACTTCTCTTTCACCCTGACGCAACAGACCCTTCCTGTTGACCTTCCCGGTTGTCTTGGGCTGGAGATTTGTTTCACCCTTTATTTTTGTGGGTTCTGTTGCTCTAGAATTTGTTTAGAGTCATTTTTTACAGTTATTTGGAGGGATTTAGGGGAGAGCTCTGGTGAGTCTCTGCTTTTACTCTGCCATCTTGGCTCTGTCCTCCCTTTTCTTCCATTTTGTTCTTGCATTCATTTCTCTATCACCAATTTCCCCTTATCTTAATTTTCCTCCTTTCTATCACACATTTTATCATCTTCTCTTTTAAATTAAAAAACAATAACAACAAAACCAAACCCTTCCCTCTCTTTTTTTTCTTTCCTATAACCCTTTCTGTGCTTCAACATGAAGAAAAAATAGTTGAAGCAGATAGGTACAAAGTGGGAGGAATTTAATTTCTTTTCTAGTAGACCTCATATGTTGCAGAAAAATTTCCAATTGGTCAGATAGGAAGATAGTTCTCTGTAGTTCAAGATGAAGTATAAGATTTCCATTTCCTGTAGGATGAATTCACCATTGTCAGACAGAAACATAAAACAGAAAGCATCAGTCTTGCCCCAGGTCTGGTGATATTTCAATCATTCCAGAGAAAGAGAATCCATGGGACTTCTAAAGTTCATGAAAGAAGATGCTTTTACCTCTCTCATAAGATCTAATAAGTACTCAGCAAGTGTAAGTGCTATTTATTCTTTGAGGACAGAGAGAGAGACAGACAGACAGACACAGAGAGAGAGAGACAGAGAGAGATACAGAGACAGAGAGCGACAGAGACAGAAAGATCTGCAAAACTCTGATACTTCCTGCTTTCTTTGCTTCTTTAGTCAATGTGGTCAAACTGCACCTGCCAGGATATAAGACAAAAGATCTCAAGACGGAGAAGCTAGCCAGCCAGCCAGCCAGGTGTGCTTGCCATCACACACTGTACTGATCAAAACTACTTACAACCATTGTCAAAGGGTTTTAAATAAGTATGGTGCCTGTCTGAGTCAAAGTTTATTTTTTCAAGGTTTTGTTTGACTTTTGTTAACTCATTCACTTGGACTTCCTTGAGGCAGGATCCCCAGAATACTTCATAGGAGCCTAAATTTAGAGTCAGAAGTGCCCTTATGGAGGTCAAATAGTGCAGCACTCTTATTTTATAGATAGGGAAACTGAGGCAAGAGAGGTAAAATAACTTTTCCAACATCAGAAGTGGCAGAACTTGATTCAAATCTAATTTCTCTGACTCCTAATTCTTTGGTTTTCCCTACATGATGCTGTTGAGTGTCTGCTATGTGAAAGCACATTACTATAATAATATAACTGATATCATATGGGATCTATAATTTTACCAGTATACAGAACTCTCTTCACTAACGAAGCTTACATATGTTCTTCTAAGTGTCTTCACCATGATTACATGGGCTGTGTCAGAGGTACAATGTGAGCTCAGGTGTTCCTGACTCTGAGACTGGCTTTCTAGCCACTAGACAATACTGCCTCTCTGTTATGTAGTACTCTATACATATGACCTAATTAATTACTTCACAATAACCCTGTGAGGTAGTTGAGGGTCTGATTATCTGCCTTTTACATTTCTGTCCAGGCTGTGCTTGGGCCTCTCTGAACTTTCTTTTATGCTACAGAGACCTCTTCCTCTTATGCCAGCCCTGCATCTCTCCTATTGGAAGTGTCCTCTGCTCCTGTGGCCACTCCTTCTGATTTGCTGGCTCCTCCCAGAGCCTCCCTTTTAAAAAAGAATGATACCCAGATCATCTTTATTCTCCATATTTTTTCTACAAGTACCATAAGTTCCTATATTTTTCAGTTTTTTTTTGTTTAGTTATTGTCTTCCCCCATTAGGATGTAAGCTCCTTGAGGGAGGGAAAAAAAGACCCCTTTTTTCTTCTTTTATTTGAATTTCTAGTTGACTTGAGGTCAGTACCTGGGATATAAAAAATATATTATACAAACACATATACACACATGTGCATACTAAGTATATGCAATATACACATGTAGTAACATGTCTATGTGTGTATATACATGTGTATGCATATACTTATGTATATATAATATTTGTATATGTGTATATATGTATATATAGCAAGATAAGTGTATCTATCTATCTCTCTCTATTATCTATGTCTATATACACATAAATAGAGAGAACTTGTTGACTTGATGAGGAAATTGAAGCTCAGAAAGGTTTAGCGTCTAATTTGCCTTAGAGTCACATACATAGCTAGTATGTATCACAGACTAGATTAGAATCTAGTTTTCCCTGATCTCTAATCAGTCAATCAATCAATAAACATTTTTAAAAGTACCTACTATGTGTCATCAACTGTGTTAAGCACTGAGGATACAAAAAGAGGGAAAAGAGTCCCTGCCCTCAAGGAGCTTACAATCTACTATCTAGTACTTTATCCATCCAGTATCCTCTAGTGCTTCTTGTACTGCCATGTTGCTATGAATCTCAGGGCAGGTTTGTTGGAGCTTAGTATATTCTGCAATTCTTGATCTCATCACACTCTTCGTAGCTTACTAGTGTTTTCCTTTCTGGATTTATCACATACACATAACTGACTTCTCCAATAGTGGGCTCTACCTTAGTTTCTCTAAGGACAGGACTTGTTATGGAGGCAAGAGCAGTAAAGGCTTAGTCTAGCATTGGGCTCTTACAAAATGGTTTTTCTGGCTGCAAAAGGCTCAGTCCCTGGAACATGCCTTGAATGTAGTTGTCTACCCCACAGCAAATGATCATAAGTCAATGCATAATAGATAAGAATTTTAATTCAGTTTATCATATGTTTATATATTTAAATTTAGGAGTAGGATTGATATAATTGGTAACGTTACACATTTGCTTTGATTTGAGTTGCCAAGTGATCGGAAAATCTTTAATTTCTAAGCGAATTACATAACTGTTCTTGTTGCTTATTCGAATTTATCTTTTTTTTGCATAATTAGGATGGAATAATTTAATTTACAGTTTTCTTTTTAAATGATTTAAATGATGTATGCTGAGATACTAGGAGCTGCATGATTAGTTGAGTCGGCTGGAAGATGCCTATGTCTCACAGGACTGGAGACTTTAAAAATCTAACTTATCTTCCCAGGAATCTGTGGAGATGGGAATTTTTCAGCTTGATCATTTCTCCTTTTATTGTTTGCTTTTCCTGGCTGCTTCCAGCTTCCAGACTGAGCAGAATTTACATTTGTTGCTGGAGAGTCCTTTCTTCTAGTTTTTTGTTCTGTCTTTACTGCTTTTACTCAATTTTTAGTGCCCCTCCCCTTCTCTTGAGTCCAGCAAAGGGAAGGTTGGTTACTCATTTGGGCGATGCTTCGAAGATTCTGCCCACAAGCTATGGTTCCTCTCTCTTGTTGGGGAAAGCCAATTTTTGCTCCCATTCCAGATGACCCACACTTCCTGGATGCTCAAAACACAAACATGCACTCACTCACACACACGCTCACTCACTCACAACTCTTGTAGATTTCATCCTCTGGCCCTGGATGCTGAAAAAGCCCAAAGAATTATTAGGGTAGGAAGAGACCACTCAGCTTTATGGTATCTGCTCTTTTAGGGTTTTCCAGGCTCCTCCCCTATGCTTTGTCATTATTTCCTTCAAGCTCCTTTGTCCCCATAAAAATGTCTGGCTCCCAATTAAACTCATTTGTGTAATTTGTGATGATGGTTTCACTTAACTTATTCCATCTGTTTGTTGCTCTTCTCAGCAGAGTGGCTCAGCCTCCAAAGCCTTATTTGCTCTCTCTTTGTGATTCTTTGATTTTGTTCTCAGTACATGAGCAATCTGGGATATCCTTAGCACAGCAAATTTCCTCCACCGATGAAGATTCCAACAGTCTGACTTCACAGATCAATCTTCTGGGAGTAATCTACAGTAACAGAGGTTAAATAACCTGCCTCCAGGGTCATGAAGCTAATGTAAGAAGTAGAAATTGAACCCAGGACTCTATGCCATGTTACCTTTGGTTTGAGTCTTGCCAATGCAAAGCACATTTCTTGCTATCCAGGCCTTATGTATGTCTAATACCTCAATTTCCATAACATTTAAAGGAGATTAAATGTATGGAAAACATTTAAAAAACTTTTAAACATTATATAAATATCAGATATTACCCAATAGAATGTAAATATCTTGAGGATAGAAATTTTTTTCTATTTCTCCAGTGGATTTTTAGCAGTAGCAGATATTTTAAAAATTTCTTGTTGAAATGAACTGAATTACAACGATTGTCAAGAGTGTCCCTCAATAACCTAGGTTAATGAGTAGAAAGTATCTATTTCTGCTAAAATATTTCCATCTTGGTGTGTCTCCACCCCACAATATCATGGTATTTGCTCAGCACTGGAATACTTATGTGGTATGTGTGAAAAAAACCCCTACAACATTTCTTATATTTAGTAATGGGAAAAGTCATTCCTTCCAAGTTTCAAAATGATTTTCATGTGAGTTGCAAGTGAGAAATTAGAATCTTGGGCCAGTTTTATAAAACAATAACAAACTTTCCTCCATCATATTTTTGGAATAACATTTACAAAACATTTGCAATGATAATATTGTAAATGTAGAGGTCAGTAGCTTTATTCTACAGTGACTAATGGGACAAGTGGGATTATTAGGTAAGAGGAGGGTTGGGACAGAAGCAATGTTGCTGGAACTCCTAGAACACCGACTTCCAAAGTATAGACACCAAAGTGGTAATCTTCTAGCTCCTCCCTCCTCTTGGGCTCCCTAATAGAAGTCAGACACCTTTCTCTTTGGGATATGTGGAAAGTTTGTTCACCTTTTTGTTGTTTTAACTGTTTAGTTTGTCTTTATAAATAGCGTTAATCATAGACCTTTGCTTTCCTGGATATATTTATTAGAAATGCAGTTGGGAAAAGGCAGTTTGGGGTGGGGGCACATCTCTGGAGAACAAAGAGCAAAAGATATAGCATTGAGGTGTTTTCCCAGATTGCTGTTTCTGGCTAGGGACTCAGAGATTTAAAAAAAATATATAGAGAGAATTACAGATCTTTTGATACAGCTTCAGCAAAGCAGAGAAAGAGCATTTATCCAGGGACATACATCAAGGCAATGAATCAGTAAGAAGGGCAAGGGGCGGGGGCAGTACAAATAGTTGTTGTTGAACAACTCTGCTAACTATACTATACCTACTGCCGTATATTTATTTTTATATTTCCCCACCTTGATTTAATTCTCCATCAGCTGGATTTTTGTGTCACACACACATTTTATTGTCTCCTTTTGATGTTTTTATTTTCTGTGGTTTTTAAGACTGAATATCATTTCAAGAAAACATGGACAAATTGTAGGTCTTAAAGAGCACATTTCAATGACTGTTAGATATTATAGTAGCTATTGGTGTGGGAAAATCAAATATTTCACTTAAGTCCTCAGTGAAATAGTATTAGTTGCACCAAAGTACAAAGGAACTCATTGTCCAAAATGACAAACACCAAGAACTGGCATACTATTCTTACAAAATAGTCTAATTAAATAGCCTAGAAGCTAGAGAGATTATTATTTATCTTCCTATACAGTAGCTTAGACTTCTAGAAAATGGAAGAGTAGATGCTAACGGATGCTCTGAAGAAAAAAATACTTATTTGGGCAAGATGATACAAGGAATGAAATAATAAAGAATGGAAATGTATTTTTTTTTACAGATATAAGTATTTTTTTACTTTCCTCAAATTATTGTCAGAAAAAGTCCAGGTGAGCCTATAATATCTAGGCATCTTCATAAGATTGTAGACATCTGCCCTCCAGACTATTTTGGGGATTTTCTTTAAACTTCTTGTGGACCTGGAAGCCTTGGCCATATTGAGGAAATAATGAACTCTGATAGATATATTGATAGGCTAAGAAGCAGCTTAGATATAACTGCCCAAATCCCCAGATGGACTATCACAACACAGTGTTCTGCCATGCCACATGTCATGAAAGGTTGAGAAATTTATCCAAGAGATGGAGATCAACATGCTTCAATGGCCTGGGAACTTGCCTAATTTAAACCTCTATGAAAACTTATGAAATTGATGAAAACCTATGTGCTATAATTAAGGCTAGCCCTGGAAAAATATACTATTCATCAAAGGCATGCTTAATAACCGGTGTGATATATGGTTTTATGATGAATTAAATAATGTGTCCAAAACTTGTGAACTCAGTGCCTACTTGTTTAAAACAAGAAATTGTAGCAAAGGTGGACATATTGCATATTAAAAGTTTCTTAAATATAAAAAGTTGTGATGTTTATTGTATAAGTCAATAAGTTTAGTTATTTAACCTTGTTCCAGTTAATTTGTACACCACTATCTCTATAGATAGATATCTACATGTACATTTTCTCTCTCTCTCCCTCCCTCCCCTCCCCCTCCCTCTTTCTCTCTCTCTCTCTGTGTCATTGCATAGGGACTGGACTTGTGATTTCATTGATATAAGGAGTGGGTCTCAGCTTAATTGGGAATGAAAAGTGTAATGACAAATAATGTTTAATATAATACTTGAAGAAGAAAATAGGATTTAAGTTTAGAAGGAGCCATAGAGACAACCTAGTCCAACACTTTTAATTTTTAGATGAAGAAACTGAGGCCCAAGAAAGGCAAAATGATTTATCCAAGGTTATACAAGTAGCAAGAATTTGAACTGAGGTCCTCTGAATCCATTCGGATCTTTGTTCTGCTACACCAAACAGAAGACTTTGGAAGTCCATAGGTGGAAACTTCTATTAACTTATCCTATGTCTCTCTCTTGCATGACTTCAGTGGAAATTCAGACTTCAGAATTAGGTTGGTTGAGAGCAAGCAACATCAATAACCTCCTTCCCAGCAGTCAAACTGAACTTGATGCAGCCTCAACAGGGGTAGTTACTGCCACTTAGTCTGTGCTAAATAGACCTAAGGGTACAGTTATAACCTTGGCACAAGAATCAGGCTGCTGGGAGAGTCAACTCTGTTTACATGTCTGGTTTCAAGCAAAATATCAGATCTTCCACTGCTAATCTCTGCAGTTTGGTGTGTTTAGAGCTCTGTAAATGTGTTGTAGCAACAAGGAAAACCACAAACACAGCCATGCTATCAGTCATTAGTAATTAAATTCCCTTACAGTTATACCTCATTATAAGGTAACTCACTATATGAAATTTTGCTCTAACAGTGGAATTGAAACTGGTATAGAGCATGTTACCCTTAAATTAATTTTGAACAAAACTATTTGGAGTTTTTGCCAGTGGCCAGAAAGGGAGTTGAAATGTTAGTCTACCTCTCCTTTCACCTTTTACACTGAGGAAACTTTGGAGAAATCACACTGGTAGTACTGTAAAGATACTGGAAAAAAATTATTTTTCAGATCAACATATTTGGTATCCCCATTTCACAGATGAGAAACGACTAAAAAGTGGAAGGATCAAATGCTTCTATGTTTAAAGGGCTCCATGGTTGTCATGGCAGAGAAAGTAGTGGGAAAAGGGAGGCATGGGGGCACTCTTTCTAGATATTAACAAGAACAAATGATTTTATTGGGTCTTGAGGATGAAGATCACTGGAATCTTGTTGAGTACAAGTTAAATCAAAATTCTAAACAGAAAAAGACAACAGGCACAGAAGTAAAAGTTTAGGAGGGCTTCTCTATAAGTGAATGTTGTGTTGTCTTTCTGTCACGTTTTAGTCACTTCCTCTAATTGCCTACACAGTGGAGGTACAATAGTCGCTAGGTTCTACACTGTACTGGAAGACAGGAGACTGGTTTTTAGCCTTGGTATTTCCTCCATCTTTGCTTTCTCTTTGCCATGTACTTGTCCACCTATCATTCAAGCTCAGCCTTGTTTGCTAGGTCTCTTTTTCCCTGTGAGACAAATGTGTTTAAGATAGGTACAAATATGTTTTTTTTTTTTTGCTTTTTGGAGGGCAATTGAGGTTAAGTGACTTGCCCAAGGTCCCATGGATAGTTTTTGTGTTGTGTCTGAGGCTGGATTTGAACTCATGTCCTCCTGATTCCAGGTCTGGTGCTCTATTCACTGTGCCACCTAGCTGCCCCTAAATATGTTTTCTAAATGTGTTAATTCCCCAAGGCACTTTCCTGGGCCCACTTCTTTCCTCTCTATGTTGTTGTTTAGTTGTGTCTGACTCTTCATGACCCCATTGGGGTTTTCTTGGCAAGGAAACTGGTTTGCCATTTTGTTCTCCTGTCAATTTTATAGATGAGAAACTGAGACAAATAGGGTTAAGTGACTTGCCCAGGGTCACCTAGATATTCTGTGTCTGAGGCCAGATTTGAACTCGAGAAGATGAGTCTTTCTGACTCCAGGCCCTGCACACTATCCACTGTACCACCTAACTCTATACTCTCTGCCTTTTTGATCACTTCAGGTCCATGCATCTAATTATTATTTCATTGCCTAAGTGTCCCACATTTAAATATCTAGACATAATCTCTTTCTTCTACTCTAATTCTACATTGCCAGCTGCCTGTTGAATACCTCCACTTAGATATTCTATAGGAATCTCAAATTCACCATGTCCAAAATGGAATGCATTGTATTTCCCTATTACCCATTCCTCCTCTAAATTTCAGTATTTCTACCAAGGGAAACATCATCTTTATAGCCATGCAGATTTGCAGCCTTGGAGTCATCTTTTCTGACGTCCCTTCCTGCTATAGAGTTATGACCCTATGATCCTTGACTCTTCTGTCTTTCATCTCCCATATTCAATCTATTGTCCAGTTTTGTCTATTCTTCTTGGATAATATCTTTCACATCTGTTCCTTTCTCTCCATTCACCTAGTCTCTGCCCCCTGGCATAAACTCTCATCACTTCAAATCCAGAATTGTTCAATAGTCTCTTAATTGATCTCTGCCTTCAGTTTCTCCACTCTTAAACACATCTTCCACATGGGTGCCAAATAGCTCTTCCCCAAACACTACTGAATTATTAGCATAATCCTTGCTAAAAAAATCTTCAATGACATCTTATTTTTCTAGGACTAAATACAAATGTCTCAGTCTGACACTAAAAAGCCCTCAACACTTAGGCTCCCAGTTATCTTTACAGTCTTATGTGATAGTATTCTCTTTCACATACTCTGTTTGAGTCCGACTAGCCTGTCGTTCCATTGTATGCCTCCATATGTTTGGGTCAACAAGACCAATAGACTTAGAAACAATTATAGAATAATTAAATGCTAAACTGATTGGTAGTGACTAGAAGTACAAGAAAAGTTCAGAGATAAAAAATTTCTGGAAAGCACTATCCTTTCTACTTCAGTCTCTTAGAATTTTTAGCTTCCTTTAAAGCATATGTTGTATTTACTTATCTATAAAGATAGAATGTAAGGACTTAGTGGGCAGAGACTTGTTTTTGTCCTCATACCCCCAGTACCTTGTACAGTTAACACGAGTGTTTGTTGACTTAATCTGCAACACCCTAAAACACTTCCTAACTTGCATATGTGTCCTTTAGACAAGGTTATTACAGGTTTAAGGTATGTTATGGGTTTGCGTCCACCTGGAGTTGTAGTTCATGAACTCCCACCAATGTATTTACCATTAAGAGTTAGTTGGGGATGCAGTTCAAATCAAAGACCTTTCATGAAATAACATAGTAAGAAAAGTAGCAATAAAACATTTTTCAGTAAATTTCCCCTCCCACAAATACATTATCAATGGGTAGATTGGAAATACAGAGTGAACACAGATCAAGAGGCACATATAGGGAATATATGGGTCTATGGCACAGGTATGAAGAGGCATAACCACTCTATCTTTTTCAGAGCCTGGGCTAGAAAGGGCTTTCTTCCTCAGAAGGTATTTTTTTCACCCCAAACTAAGCTTTTTAGAACAAAAAAGTCAGGACTGGTCCTACATGACTATTTCTCTTGGCCTTAATTCCATTTTTTTTTGAGCTGTATTTATCAGTTCCTAAAGCCTATCAGAGACTTCTTTCTAGATTAGGCTTGGAAACTCTATGTCTCTTGCTATGTGATTTCTATGTGCTAACCTGCATCCCCTTCAGAGGCAAGCCTTCCTAGTAATTGCCAAGTACTCTTGAGGTTAGGGGTCTTCAGTTTCTCAGTTCCAAAGATTTTCTGTTCTTCTATTAAAATAAGGAAAAGAGAAAAAATAAGGAAAAGAAGCTCAAGAATAAGGAAACTACCTCGGTTTCTTTTCTGTCCAGCTACATTCCTAACCTCTCTTGGGCTTATGTGACAGCAGGGCCTTTCCAAATTTTTATCTGACCTTTTTTTTTCTTTTTGGAGGGCAATTGGCATTAAGTGACTTGCCTAAGGTCACACCACTAGTTTTTGTGTTAAGTGTCTGAGGCAGGATTTGAACTCAGGTCCTCCTGACTCCAGGGCCAGTGCTCTATTAACTGTGCCACCTAGCTGCCCCTATTATCTGACCTTTCTAATCAATGTTTGTTGAAACACTGTTCCTGGAATTTTCATTTCTAGAATTTTTATTTTGTGACATTGTTAGTATAATTTTTATCCTAAATCTATTGGTTGCCATTCAACAACACATTTTTTTTATACTTTAAAATGTTTGCATAAATGTAGAAAACTAAAAATAAATTAAAAAAAATTTAAAAACTTTTTTGCTATATTCCTAAGTGAAATTTTAATATCTAGAGGGAGGACACTTTTTTATGCCTTAACCCTCAAGTCTTATCTTTGGTTTTATAATGAAAGTAAAAAGGAAAAGTGGGTTTCTGCTTAAAGCATTCATTTCATTGCTGATTCCAGAGATACGCACACACATGTATTTGTTCCATATAATCAACACCTTTCTTTGTTGGAACTCATTCCTTGAAAGGGTGATGTAGGGGGGCGGCTAGGTGGTGCAGTGAATAGAGCACCAGCCCTAGAGTCAGGAGGACCTGAGTTCAAATGTGGCCTTAGATACTTAACACAAAAACTAGCTGTGTTGACTTGGGCAAGTCATTTAACCCCAATTACCCTCCCCTCTCCCCTCCAAAAAGCAAAATAAATAAATAAAAATAAGATAGTGTGATGTAGGAAGCTTTATTTGTTAATAAAAATGACCAAATAAAACATTAATTAGATCAAAGATTCTTAACCTTTTTTGGTATTCTGGACTTCTTTGGCAGTCTGGTGAAACTTATGGACTCCTTCTTAGAATGATTTTTTTTTTTAAAGCACCCGGGGTTAAGTAACTTGCTCAAGGTTACACGGCCAGGTGTTTCTGGGTGGGTGCTAAGTATCTGAGCCTGGATTCAACCCCCAGGTCATCCTGACATTGGAGCTGGTGCTCTTACTTGCTGAGCCACCTGGCTGCCCCAGAATAATGATTTTAAATGTGTAAATTTAAATACATAGGATCACAAAGGAAGTCAAAGATTAATGAAAATAAAAGTGTAGTGAATTCATGGACCTCCAATATCTGTCCACAGATTTCCCTATTAGGGGTCCATAGACCTGAAGATAAGAAATATAGTTAAGTTGCTTGTCTTGAACCAAAAAATACCAAATCCTTATTTTTCAAGGGAAAACTCAAGTTACACCCATTTGGTAGCTTTTTGCTCTTTGTTAAATGCTAGGAAAAATACTGTTTTGGTCAGGGTCACAATAAATGTTCCTAGTAAACTAAAAAGAGTTAATCATTTAACTCAAGGCAAATTTGTGAAACGTTTTGTGTGCCTTAGTCAACCAAGCATGATCACATTAAGATGCTGGGAGGTCTCAGACTTAGCTAACCTGGAAGATTTGCATTCTCATTACTGTGAGTCCTGTCTATGTCATACGTTTCCTCTCTCTTCACTCTACTCAGTTCTTTCTTGCCTTGACAAATGTGGTGGCAACACACACAAACTTGGGCCTGGCAAGAGTAGGAAGAAGAGAGCGTTAGTGAATCATGGAATATGTAGTAAGTGGAATAGCCAGGATTAAAACCTAGGTCCACTATACCACAGAGAGGAAACATTAAATTAAAATGTTTAGGCTTTCACTCATGCTCTATTTACTGCGTTGTCTTTCAATGGATTTAAGAATTTTGAGGAAGTCATACAGTGGGACTCTTAGGAAAGGTAAAAGCTTTCAATTAGAAATGGACCATGCCTGCCGTGCCCAATTTTCCATTTATACCTGCAGATGTGGATAATCGAGTGGATGTCCCAGCTGGTAGCAGTAAAAACAGGTGGGTTAAGTGTCAAGTTGCTAACCAAATTACTGTAGAATGGCCACCTCAGTTCACGCCAAGTCATGTCTCAATTGCACATAAAGTTTTATTTTTCAAGTGTAGGCTGTGGAGAGAGATTCAGGCTTTATTGTACTGTTCTCTGTACTTTCTTTTTCTATTCCTCAACCTATAATAACCCAAACAACTAAGTGCTGAGGGATGTGCAGGTGTCTCATGCACAAGCAGCACAGCTGTGGAGAGCTCATCAGATGATATATTTGTTAGCTAGTCATTCAGTGAAGAGGAACAGAGTTTGTAGCAGAGAAGATCAAAAATGCCTTGATCGCTTCTAGTAATGGAAGGAGAAAGATACAAGCTGCCTTCTCCTTTCCTGTTGAGATTTTTTTCCTCAGCATATTCACAGTTTTGCCATTAATTATTCTTTATTCTGACAGTGGACCTACATTTTTCCTGTGTCTGGGCCCATGGCATGCTTTATTAACATACTCAATGAGGATTGTTAAATCGATTGATCAGGGAGTGTTCTTGGGAAGTTATCCATTCCTAGTAATGGACCAAACAAGTTCTCTAGACAGTCAGTCAGTCAACAAACATTGATTAAGTCATATTATGTACCAGGCACTTGTCTGGCACTTTGTCTACAAAGAAAGGCAAAAAAGGGAAACAGAAGCAAAAAGTTTTTGCTCTCAAGAGGCTCACAGATGTGCATGTGTGTTGGTGTGTGTGTGTGTGTGTGCATGTGTGTGTGTATGTATGTATGTGTGTGTATGTTGGGGGTATGAGGAAGGAGGGGGCAAGCACTTAGAATGATCTTTTATGTGTAGTCTGCCTAAGGAAAGCAGAGATTTATTCAGGGTTAATCCAGGACCTTGTCTAGGGGAGAGGCTGAGGATTCAGAGTGGGGTGTGTGGGTAGCTAAGGAGTGGTTAGGAAGTAGGTATAGATCTCAGAGCTAAAAAAGGCAAAGAATGATATTTAATGCATGAAACTCTTGTAGGTTAGATCTGGAAACAGGTAAGGAAACCAGCTAATCAAAGGTGGGGGAAGGTCAAATCCAGCAGGTGGTTAAATAAGCATTTAACTAGATAAATCAGGCCAAGACAAAAATGAGACTGAGAAATCATTGTGGAGTTCAGGATTAGGGTAGATAGTGGCATGACTAATAATAATGACAATAATTTAACCTAAAATGCACTTAGCACTCTAAGGTTTGAATAGTGCTTTATATGATATTTCATTGGATCCTTGCAACAAACCTATGTAGTAGTTGCTACTAATACCAGCATTTTAGAGATGAGAAAACTGAGGCCTACAGAAATTAAGTGACTTGTCCAGGGTCCCACAGATGTTAAAAGTCTGTGAGAGGATCTGACAGCAGGTTTTTTTCTGATACTAAGCCCACCTCACTATTTGCTAAAGCACACTGCCTCCAGAATGAGGGGAAAAAAATAAGGAATAAAATTAAGGATTTGTCACTGGGGCAGGTAGTTTACAAGGGGAATACTGTAAGGAGATGTGGCAGAACAGTGGGAAAGGCAGACATACAGCTATATGTTGGGGATGACCCCAGAGCCTTACAGAAATGAATGAGGGCCAGGCTAAAGGTAGAGGCAATAGCTGGGATTTCTCCCAGAGGAGCAAGCTGTGCTGAAGGCAGCTCCTTTTGCTAGCAGGGCTCTCATGGGGAGGGATAAAGAGGAGGATTTTTTTCCCCGGATCTACAAGGAGCTCTGTCTGTCCAGGAGGTGGATGGGGGTGCTGTATCTTCCTTCGCTTAGGAGTCTTCCTTGAGAAGTGATTTAGTAGATAGGGGGCTTTGGAGGCCAGAAACCACCATGCCACATTTCCTGTGAGAGTGTCCAAAAACAGTCTGAAAGACTGTCAAAGAGCATTGGTAGACCTGTCGCAAAAGTCTCTTTCCCTTGTCTTCAAAAGCACCATCAGTCATGTATGGCCACTTCCAGTGTGTCAATTAACTCTATTTGGGAGACCTATGGTCTAAACCAGTTTTTTTTGTTAGCCATGTGACCTTGGGCATATTATTAAAACTCTCTGAGGCTTAAATTCCTCATTTGTAAAATGAGGAGCTCAGAATAGATGACCTTCGAGGTCCCTTCTAAATCAATAACCCCATGAGTGCAGGACCAAAGTTTTATCCCTTTTTATAATCTTAGTATTCAGCACAGGTAGGTAGGTACCTTATGTATTTGGCCCTCAGTAAATGTTTGGTGATGATGGCATTTATTTCAAACTCTCCTCAGTGAGATTCTGTTAAGGTAACAACATGCTTAAGAAATCTAAAGCTTTTCAAGATGAACCAAGTCAGGTTCGTAACTTACAGCGATAAAGTCATTATAGCTTGTGATAAATATTGTGTGAAATGTGTTGTGAGGACATGCTGAAAGGACAGCTGTGAACACCATTTACTTCAGGGGTGATTTCCCTCCCTGAATTGTCTAAAGAGTCTGCAAATGATAGAGTCTACTTCATGAGTTACCCCTCTACGTGCTTCCCCTTCCCACACCCTTCCAATATCACTTACTGCCTGTGTGCATAAATGTCTGCAATTAGAGTCATTGAAAGATTTTGGGGTCTCTGAGAATCCTCTGTTAAGGTATAGTTGTGGGAAGGAAACAATATGAACTGATAAAGGCTTATACTTCTGGGAGATTAGGATAGTGGAGAACAGGTTGTATCAAGATTAGGGCCCTAGAGAGAAGTGAGGGATATCACCAGGAAGCTGGGAAGTTGGGCTGGGAGCTTACTATCATTTCACAACCCTGTTTAGTGCTGTCCCTGCTAGTGGTCCATCTTATTTAGGTAAGTGATGTTTTGTGTATGTGCCTTTTTAGTGAGATTTTGCATGTTTTTTCTCTGTAATTTTATCTACACTGTTCTGTAGATTTCCAAAGTGTGACCTTTTTGCTGCTGCATTTAGAATTTATGGTTTTATCATGGTGGACATGGTAAATTTTTCATTAAAAACCAACACCAAGCTGCACTGTGCTCCATTTAGGAATGCACTGCTAGGTTTAGTCCTCACATTCTCAAGAGGCTGTTAATGGGTCCCATTCAAATGTAATGAATTAAAAATGGCCTAGTGACAGAAAAGTATCTGAACTTCTGGTCTGGCGTGCCAACTCAAAGAGTAAGATAAAGCACTGGGAAGATCAGCATGCCATTAGGGAAAAACCCATTGGGTTAGGGATTTACTAGTTTGAGTGGGCTTGGAAAAAGAGCAGGTTTTGCTGGCCACCACCTGAGTAATAGCCTACTTTGGTGTAGATTTCAGAATATCAAAATTTGGTGTCATTTTTAATGTTTTAAAATGATTATTGTTCCATTTAACTATAAGAAAATCTAATAGGGAAAAATGCAAAACTCTAAGTTTGGGCTTAAATAATTAATTTTATAAGTATAGAGTTGAGAGATGATTTATGATCAGAGGACAGTTTGTCTGAAAAAGAGCTGAAGACTTTAGGTTAAAATTTTTAATTTAGATTAAAATTTGATTAAAAATTTTACATGAGTCAACAATATGACATGGCATCCAAAAAAAAAAAAGATCATTTTGGGCTTCATGGGGAAAAGCAGTGTCCAGAACAGGTAAGAATGTTGGTCCTTAGGGGCGGCCAGGTAGCACAGCAAGTAAGAGCACCGGCTCCAGTGTTGAGAAGACCTGGAGATCGAATCCCAGGCTCAGACACTTAGCACCCACCCAGAAACACCTGGCTGTATAACCTTGAGCAAGTTACTTAACCCCAATTGCTTAAAAAAAAAAGAATGTTGGTCCTGCTATGTTTTGACCAGAGGCAGCCACATTTTCTGTAGTATTTAGTTGTAAGAATATTTTAGGAAGTGCATTGACAAGTTAAAGCATATCTAGAGGGTGGATGAATAGGATAGGGAGGGGAGTTGGAGGTTCTGCCATTGGATGTTGGTGGGGGGGAGTGTTTATTCTAGAAAAGCCTTGGAGGATGTTGGGGAAGAATACCTGGCTTCATCTATTTAAAAGGTTATTATGTAGAAAAGGAACTAGATTTGTTCTGCTTGGTCCCAGCAGGCAGAAAGAGTAATAGATACAAGTTGCAGAAGGAGGGATTTCAGGTTGATGCAAGAAAAATGTCATTAACAATTATAGCCACTCCAAAGTTAAAGGGCTACCTCAGGATATAATGGATTTCCCCTTACTGGCAGTTTTCAAGTGGAGACTGGATGACCACTTGTCAGGTAGGTTGAAGTTTTGTTCAGAGTATTGGTTGGAGCTGATAGCTTTTGGGGTCCCTTCCAACTCTGATACTCTGTGAATCTGATATCTAGAATAACTAAAGATAACTTTCCCCTCTCTGAAACTGACAGATATTTATTGATTATACTCAATGTATGATATACTAGGTGTCCTAAGAAGAAAAAAAGGGGGCCCTCATGGACTTTGTCAGAAGATAAGACTAACATGTTTGAAGCAGTTATCTAACAATGAAATGTTCAACTGCATGACACAGAAAGGAAAAAAGGAATTTGAAGAAGGGAGGTATCAGTGCAGGCTAGCAGGCTTTATGATAATGCAAGCAAGGCCTTGAGGGATGATTAGGATAGACTAGGGAAAGATAAGCGAATACAGAGAAGGAAAAGAATAAACAAAAACAGGGAGCTGGGAATAAGTTTGGAATGTGTGGGCAGCAGTGAGGATAGTCTTATTTACCAGGACATGAGATGATGTTGAGGAATAGTTAGAAATGAGGTCAAGTGGGGAGGATGATGGAAAGCTTTGGAAGTCAGAGTTTAGTGGTGATATAGTTGGCAGGTGGGAGCCACTGTAGATTCCTGAGCAGGAAAGTGGTATTATAAAAGCAGTGTTTCAGGAAGAGTGCCCTAGCCATATTCTAGAGAATACTTTATTGGAGGGGACTGAGGATAGAACTAGATATGAACTACATGTCTGCTATTCTATTCTGCATTCTGCTCTTCTAGTATTCTATTCCTGGTATGCTAGTGAGAACTCAGACTAGAGGATGCAGAGGAAGGAATAAGGTAGTATAAGGTGGTAGATGGAAAACATATGAAAGATGATACTCAGATTTCTAACTTGAAAGACTGGGGAAAATAGTTGAGGAGTCAGTTTGGGGCAAGAGGGAATGAAAGTAGATTTAGCTTTGGATATATTGAACTTATGATGAGGCATTTTAGCGGAGACTACAACAGACAATAACTAGGTGCTTATAATTTGCAGACCCTTGGAAAAGCTAAAAAATCTAGAAATACCAGATTTCTGCCCTCAAGGAACTTACAATACATTAGACGAATGAGATAGTAACACAGGTGAACATAATACATACTTGTATGGTAATTGCTTTAGTTATTTACAAAATGGGGTCCTCTGTAAGGTCTGAGGGGAAATGTCATTTCTCCTCATGGGGATATGAAAAAGCATTCTAAAGGAGGTAATTCTGATAATAATGAATAATTATTATAATTAATGTAATTTTCATAATAAAAAATTAGCATGTATATAACACTTTAAACTTTGCAAAGTACTTTACATGTATTATTTCATTTGACCCTCACAACAGCCCTGTGAGGTAGGCATTACTATCATATCCATTTTATGGATGAGAAAATGGAGTTTGAGAAAGGTTAAATGACTCACCCAATGTCACACAGCTACTAAATGTCTGAGGCAGGATTTGAACTCAACTCTTCTTAGCTATTGAGGGGTTGCATGGGAAGAGAATTGTCTGTTTGGTTCTAGAAGTATCCTATAGGGTATTAGAGATACTTGGCTGGAGCTCAGAAGAAAGATCATGGCTGGATTTATTTCTGTTCTGTAGTACTCAACCTTAACACACATACACACACACACACACACACACACACACACTTCAAACCCTTGGGCTTTTGCATATCTGCCATGTCATCAAGAGCTCTATCACAACATTGTTTTAGTCTGTGCTTAAAATCGATGGAGATGGAAGCTGTGAATAGACAACTAATCAGTGAAATACACACTTGATACAAAGCCTCATTTTAACTAAAACACCACCAATTTTTTGCTAGAGGTGTTAACAAGTACTGAAAGTGACAGCTTTGAATTTCACTTCCTTTCTGTTTTCCTGCCTACCAGTCTGGTGGCGGTGTAAATAAGCAATTAAATGGCCAAAAGTCATACAGCAGGGGAGAGAACAAGGAGAAACAAGGGTATAAATTGTCAATCAGTGAGCTAATGAGTCCTTGAATGATCAAGAGTCCACATTATTTAGCATTCATTTTCAGTACCGAGTGGCATAGTCTGTGAAAAGAATCCATGAAAGACATTGTCCCTGCCCTCAAAGAGCTTTATCATTTCTCTCTGTGTCTCTGTCTTTCTGCCCGCCCCCCTCATTTCTTTATTTCTCTTCATGCTGCAAGGACTATGCAGCAAGTCCTTGTTACAGCCTTGACCAGCTCTTGCTACTCTTGAATCTCTCCTGACAGCTGAAAACAGTGATCAGACAGGGTGAAAGATTCAAAGGAAATTTAATCTGATCTCATCTTCCCTGTGTGTAAGAAGTGACCTGATATGAACTGGAATTGGAACATTGAAAATTATCTCTTTTGTAGACACCCCCCTTCTTAGCTCTGGTGTATCGCTACTCAGAGGATTTAAAGACCAAAAAATGCAGGATCATGAATGCAGCCATTTCAATGGGCAGCTTGCTTTCTTAGAGGTGAAATTAAAAAAGGGATCAGATCATAGTAGTAAGTAGAGAGGGGGTGATTGGAACTTGCCCCATGGCACCAAAAATGAGAGGCTTCTCATAGTACTTATACTCTTCATAAACAACTGAGATTGACAGTTTTAGGAAGAATCATTCATATTAAAAGGAAGTTACTAGATGACCTATTTCCTCTTCTGAATGGATACACCTCATATGAGCTCTTCCCCAAGTCTAGCCCTGCCACTCCCCTTTCCTCCTTCATTATTTGTCTTCTATCTCATCCCAACCCCTTCTTCCCTATGGGCTGTTTGCTGGGATCTCTCCCTACCACTGCACTGAATTTATCTTAAAGTTAATTTCAAGGCATGTTTCATGGTGCTCCCACCAGGCATGTTTTGTGAAACAAAATTGCTAGTTATGGCTTTGAGTAAGAAGATGCTGTTTTATAAGAGCAAGTTTGGACACCTAAGGCAGATAGGAACACCTCAGTTACACAGAGATCAGATAAGAATACCATCCAGAAGGAAGAGGGAGAGAGAAGTTGTATGAAAATTAATGAATTCGTTTTTTAAAGGAGAAACAAAATTTAAACAATGTCAGAAATTAGGCATTTGAGTTGGTTAGTGACAATAGAGGTGGCAGCTAAATAGTGCTGTGGATATAGTGTTGTACCTGGAGTCAGGAAGACCTGAGTTCAAATCTAGCCTCAGATACTCAATAGTTGTGTGACCCTACACAAGTCATTCAACCTCTGTTTGCTTTAATCCACTGGAGAAGGAAATGGCAAATCATTCTAGTATCTTTGCCAAGAAAATTCCATGGACAGCATGGTCCACGGGGTCATGAGTAGACATAATTGAACAACCACAGAAAAGTGACAATATAGGTGTTTTAGTGAGTCAATCAATAGGCATTAAGTGACTACTAACAGTCAGGCACCATATTAAGTTCTGGAGATAGAAAGAAGGGAAAACAAACAAAAGCTATGAATTAGCTCTGCCTTGAGTTTACATTCTAATGGAGGATGTAAGAGTAACTGGACAGATAGGAGCAGGCAAGACTGGACACAAGTATGTCAAACAGGAACCTGACCAGTAAAATATCAGATGATCAGCACTTCGACTAAGATGGTGGCATTTAGATGAGATGAGGGATGTCTATGTGAGACATTCAAAGGAAAAATTTTTGAGAATTTATGACTAATTGGATACAGAAAAGAGAGGAATCAAAGATCACTGAGGTAGGAGAGAATGGTTGTACTGTTGGGAGGTGCAATTTATTGGTGGGGGAGAAGATGATAATAAATTTGTTTTGAAACATTTTGAATTTTCAGTAATGGTGAGATATTTGAAATGTCTAAGCTATTGAAGATATAAAACTAGAGTTTGACTAAGAAACTATGGTTGTACATATAAATATGAGAGGCATCTGTAAAAACATGGTAGGTGAAGCTATGATAATGGATAGGTGCTTCAAGATAGAGTATGTAGAAAAGGAAAAGCAGAAAGACTATGATTGAACCTTGGAGAATGCTTAAATTTAAAGGGTGAGAGGAAGAAGAAAAGCAAGAGGAGGAAATAGAATGGTAGCTAGGAGAATCAGACCGCTGCACTGTCATAGAAGCCGAAGGAAAGCATCGATTTAAGGAGAGGGTAGTCAACAGTGCTCAATGCTGAAGATACACTAAGGAGGAGGGGAATTGGACAAAAGTAGTTGGATTTGACAACATGGTGATCATTGCTGGTCTTTAAGAGACCAGTTTCAGGATTATGGTGAGGGGAAAAGACATACTACAGGGGAATGTTGAAGGACTAAGTATAATATGTGACCCTAGGAAAGTCACTTAACCCTGTTAGCTTTAGTTACTTCATCTGTAAAATGATCTAGAGAAGGAAATGGCAAACCACTCTGGAATCTCTGACAAGAAAACCCCAAATGGAGTCACAAAGAGTCAGACATGATTGAAACAATTGCACAGCAACAACTACTACTATAATGGAAATCAAGTCAGTAGTTGCAGACCCCTTGTTTAAAAAATCAGTTAGGAGAAGGAAGGAGACATTCGTACAGTAGCTAGAAGAGGCAGTATGGTTAAGTGAAGATTTTTCAGCTCAAGAGAAATCCATATCTGTCTGAAGATAGAAGGGAATACATTTTAGAGAAAGAGATAAATCTAGGACCCATAAAGGAAATCCTACTTTACTTAGTGGTGAGTAAACTTATCCCAAATCCTGATACTGACTGAAATTGTAAATAGCTTGAAAATAGCTAAATTCATGAATGCAGATGTAATCTAATTAAACCAATAGTGGCTACTTATTATGTGCAATGCAGTATGGCAGAGTAGGGAGCATCAGGAACACCTAGGTGCCATCTTGCCTCTGACACATAACAATTGTATGGCCATGGGGAAGTCATTTAATTTCTCAGTGTATTCCAGTCAACCCTCTAAGACTTATTAGTTACAAATGAGTGACCAATATGCATCTGTGGAGAGAGTTTCTATGTAAGGAATTTTCTACACTGATGAAATCACAATACCTCGGGGTATTAATGGCCCCCTTGGTCCCTCCTTCATCCCCCCCCCAGGAAAAACAAACCCCAAAATTCATTTGTTCTTGGCATTGGGGATACAGAAATCTATAACTGGTTATAAAGAACAACTTGGGATATTGGAGCCACATTCCTAATCTTTGAGGTTGATATCATGGAGGACAGCCATACACCCCCACAAACTATCTCTGTCTTCCAGTCAGGGTCAGATTCCTGAGCTCATGGGGCTGACTTAGAATGGCAAATAATGAGTTGTGTCAGTAATTAACAAACATTAGCTGAGTTTTAACTATATTCTAGGTTCTGTAATTTTGAATTTCTTATGTACTTGAGATGGTACACATAGTAAGTGCTTAATAAATGTTTATAATATTGAATTCTGCTGTAGTAGCTGCATTAGAAATGATGCCAGGGATGGGGAAAGAGAGAAAAAAGACAGGACTTAGTGTCCTAATATTCTGGGTACAAATGCCTCCTCTCACTAAGATGAAGTCTAGCTTTTCTCTTTTCCTCTGCCCTAATGCATAGTGACATTCCCCTCCCTGCCTATGCCCCCCATCAATGAATAAATCTTTTCCACTTGGAGGAATAGAACCCATTATTTACTTTTCTTAACATATGCCAGATGTTATCCAAAATACAGAACAGACACTGAGTTTCTAAGCTAGATGAGAGGCAAACACACAAAAGAAAAGGATTGAGGAGAAAAGGAAACATATTTGAATTGTGATCTTGGGTTTCCTTGCAGGGGTCTAGTGGCTGGCTTCGCCTTCTCAATACTTTTGTCTCCTTTGACTTTGGCGATAGTGTTCTCTTCTCATTCTTCTACCCATCAGGCTGCTTATTCTTAGTCTTCATTGCTTCATCTTCCCCTTATGTCCCCCCAACCTCCACTAAGGAGGAATGTTTCTCAAGAATCTGTTCTCTCTCCTTTTTATACTTTCTCATCTGACAGTACATGGATTCTATCATCTCTCTGCAGTTACTTCTCATATCCATACCTTCAGTCCTATTGTCTCCCCTGAATGCTAGG
Source organism: Petaurus breviceps papuanus (assembly GCF_028583685.1). Taxonomy (NCBI): domain Eukaryota; kingdom Metazoa; phylum Chordata; class Mammalia; order Diprotodontia; family Petauridae; genus Petaurus; species Petaurus breviceps. The sequence continues at coordinate 4,691,142 of NW_027185694.1, read as the reverse complement.
TCTGTATCTCTAACCACCTGTTCCCCTTGGTTGCTGCACCAGTACCTCAAACTCAACAAATCTAAAATTGAGCCTATTATCTTTCCTTAAAAACCTTCCCCTGACTCTCTCCTTTCCTGCATGGGATTAGTCACCAAGTCCTGTATACTTTACCTCCAGAATATCTCACTTCCTTTCTACTTGTGTATCTACTGGCCAAACTCTAGCCTTTGGAATCTCTCATTTATACTATTATGAATGGCTCTTAACTGTTCTCCCTGCCTTAAATTTCTCCTCTCCAACCCATTCTTTACACTGCTACTGAAATTATCTTCTTATACTATGCTAACCCCATCATTCCTCTATTCAAAAATCCTCAGCGGGTTTCTATCGACTATATTGACTATTGACTCTTGCCCCCTCTCCCCCAACAACATCAAATGCAATTTCTTATGATGATATTCAAGGCCCTCTGTAATCTGATTCCAATTCATTTTTTCAGCCTCATTTCATTCTATTTCCCTTCATGCACTTTGTATTGTAGCCAAATTAGCTGTCTTTCCATCTCTTCTTGTCTTATATGACTTCTTTTGCACAAATCACTTCCCATGTGGAATGTACTGTGCACACATTTCTACATGTTGGATTTCCTTTCTTTCTTCATGGAGCCTTATTTGACTCCTTTGTCTTCCTCCCCACTCCCTCCCCTAATACACACACACACACACACAGAGTTCAAGGTAATCTCTGCCTCCTCACTTGTCTAGACCTTCTCTTTGTCATCATCACATTCATGTATCGTACTTATTTGGTTATGGATCTTATGCATTCTATTACACCGCACACTTCCTAGTGCCTATCACAATTTTTTGCACATTATAGGCTATACTGAAAATTTTATTGAATTGAATTAAGTTGAATCGGGCAAATCACTCTACATCTATGGCCCTCAGTAACCTCATCTTTCTAAAATGATTGGGTTCTTTGTAAGGTCTCTTCTAAGCTCTAAATTTCTATGATTATAGCAGTCAAACCAATGCATGCATTTATTAGTGCAGTTCATGATTGGGATGGATTAAAACCACAGGTTGACCTCAAGAATAATTTAAATTGCTGAGTTTTAACTAGAAAAGTAAGTTGTTCTTCAGGTCTATTTTCTAGGTACATTTTAAAAATTGTGCTTTTATTGTTCTTATAACATTTAAAAATACAAATGAAAGTCTGAATTGGCCATATTGCCACCAAAGTTGCCTTGCTCTGCAGCTGCTCTAGCCAGTTAGCTTAAAACAATTTTTCTAAGATGAATTTTTAATGAGAACCTTATATCCTTGATGTTTTTCCCTTGATTTTTTTTTCTTCCCTTTGAAAGGCCTCTGGAGTTTCCATACCTTAGTGCCAACTGGATGGCAGTGGCATGTTGGTGAGTTTAATAATTATGTGGTGTCAATTTAGCTCCGACTTTATTTTTAAAGGCTTAGGATGGCAATTTAAATGCTTTGATTCTAGCAGTAAAGTTTCAATGGAGAGGAAAGGGTGGTATAACTGACCTATTAAAATGACTGTATCCAATATTTAGGCAGAGTGAGTTCTTCCCATAAATGCTTAAAAAAGATGAGTTAGCATGGAAGAAGGCATGAAAAGTCTACCAAATTAAAGTATGTATACCAACTGTTTTTCCCCTAGGAAGATCAGGGACATGGCTTTTGCATATTTTCCCATTTTTTTCATGTTTTGGTCGAGTTATAAGAACTTAAAATTTTGAAAAAGGGAATAGGTTGGTAGCCTGTTCTGACCTGATATTTATGGAGCTTGTCTTCATGCTATTCATATAAAAAAATAGGCTAACTTGATTATTAACTGTTTTGTAAACTTGATATGCCACCTTCTATATTCATTCTTCACAACGGGAAAGCACTATATCTTTTCCTTTCAAATTCCTTCTTTTTATTCAAGTCTTAGCTCAGGAATCATCTCCTTCATGAAGCCTTCTCTGATTTTTCCAGTTACTTCTCCTTTCCTAAGTATAATGGAAGACCTTGTCTAGTTTTCTACTTTGCCCTCAACATGTTACCTTTTATTATGTGTTTTTATGAGCATGCCACAACCCTATTTGATATTCTGTAAGGTTTTTGAGGGTAGGCACAATGCCATTTTTCATGTTTGTATTCTCAGAGCCTTGTACACAGTAGGCACTTCATAAATATTTATTTAACTTGGTGATAATGATACTTTCCATGACACAAAGAAAAAAGTAACTTTTTCAAATGTCTCATTATCTTAGGACTTGAAAAAGATTCTTATTTATAAGGTATAACAGGCTTCAAGGTACTTTAAAAATAGTATTGAAGAAAAAGACAGAGTAGCTATCTTACCAAGTCACTCATAGGGCTTATTTTACAATACAAATGGAAATTGTGACCAGAAGAAATTTAAAAAGAATCATCAATGACAATGATGTGTTTATTAGGAAAGAAGCTGAAGATCTCAGGAACACAGGTGGCATTTTTCTTGATGCTGTGATTGAAGGCAAGGGCTTCTAGAAAAGAGAGGTAGATTTGAGGCAACACCTTGAAAAATAAATTTGGATTTCTGGACCACAGCTTAGAATAGAAATGATGGGCTCCTGGCCAGGGATAGATATATGTGCTATGCATTTGGATGGAAAACCCATTGAGATGGTTGATCAATACTTATATCTTGAACAGAAACTTCATATGGACAATAATATGGTCCAGAATTTAATAAAAGAACAAGCTGGATTGATTTTGAGAAAATGTGTAGCACTTTCAATAAACTCAATCTTCTCCCTGAAACAAGAGCTTTTAGTGCTCTTAAATCTAGTTGCATATTCACATAGCAAAATTTTGTTGGCATCTTATGTTACTTACTTATAACACTTGGAATGAAAAAACTTAGAGGGGTGGCTAGGTGGGGCAGTGAGTAAAGTGCTGGCCCTGGAGTCAGGAGGACCTGAATTCGGTTCTGGCCTCAGACATTTAACACCCACACAAATAAACTAGCTGTGTAACCTTGGGCAAGTTACTTAACCCCAATTGCTCTTCAAAAGGCAAAAACAAAAAGCAAAAAACTTAAAGTTGGAAGTAACATTAGAAGTCATTGAGTTCAACCCCCTGAATTTTACAAATGAGGAAGCTGACAAGGAAGGATTGACAAATATATTTTTTTTGTGTGTGTTTATTTTTTTTTTTTATTAATTTGTTTGTTTCCTTTTAGTTTACAGGATTCAATTCCACAATTCCTTGAGTTTCACATTTTGTCCCCCTCCTTACCCTTCCCGCCCCCCCGCCCCCCATGGCGGCTTATAGTCAAGTATAGGATCTGTAAATACTTTCACATTATACATTAGTCAGATTATAAGGACGGATTGTACCAGCTGGAATGAAAAAATGGTAAAGAGGACATAAAACCAAATAAGAGAAGGAAAAAGATCAGGTATTTTGCTTCCACCTGTATATAAACTTAGTTCTTTCCAGTTCCTGCCATACTATATTCCAGTTTTCCCAGCAGTTTTTGTCAAATAGTGAGTTCTTATCCCAAAAACCAGGGTCTGGAGGTTTATCAAACAATAGATTACTATAGTCATTGACTTCTGAATCTCGTGTGCCTAATCTATTCCATTGATCCACTCCTCTATTCCTCAGCCAGTACCAAGTAGTTTTGATGACTGCTGCTTTATAATACAGATTAAAATCTGGTATAGCTAGTCCACCTTCCCTAGCATTTCCTTTCATTAATCCCCTTGATATTCTGGACCATTTATTCTTGCAAATGAATTTTGTTACTATTTTTTCTAGCTCTATAAAGTAGTTTTTGGTAAATTAATTGGTATGGCATTAATATATAATTTAATTTAGGTAAAATTGTCATTTTTATTATATCAGCTCAACCCAGCCATGAGCGATTGATATTTTTCCAATTAGTTAGATCTGACTTTATTTGTGTGAAAAGCATTTTGTAGTTATGATCATACAGGTCCTGGGTTTGTTTTGGCAGGTAGATTCCCAAATATTTTATAATGCCTACAGTGACTTTGAATGGGATTTCTCTTTCTATTTCTTGCTGTTGAATTTCATTGGAAATATATAGGAATGCTGAGGATTTATTTGGGTTTATTTTATATCCTGCAACTTTGCCAAATTTATTTATTGTCTCAAGTAGTTTTTTACTTGATTTTCTAGGATTCTCTAAGTATATCATCATATCATCTGCAAAGAGTGATAGCTTGGTCTCTTCTTTGCCTAATTTGATTCTTTTAATTTCTTTTTCTTCTCTAATTGCTACTGCTAACATTTCTAGTACTAGATTGAATAAGAGGAATGATAGTGGACACCCTTGTTTCACCCCTAATCTTATGGGAAATGCTTCTAGCTTCTCCGCATTACATATAATACCTGCTGATGGCTTTAAATAGATGTTACCTATTATTTTAAGGAAGGCTTCATTTATTCCTATCCTTTTTAGTGTTTTTTAATAGGAATGGATGTTGTATTTTGTCAAAAGCCTTTTCTGCATCTAGTGCGATGATCATGTGGTTTCTGCTAGTTTTATTGTTGATATGATCAATTATACTAATGTTTTTCCTAATATTAAACCATCCTTACATTCCTGGAATAAATCCTACCTGATCAAAGTGTATTATTCTTGAGATAAGTTGCTGTAGTCTTTTATTTAGAATTTTTGCATCTATATTCATGAGGGAGATTGGTCTATAATTTTCTTTCTCTGTTTTATCTCTTCCTGATTTAGGTATTAGTATCATATTTGTGTCATAAAAAGAATTTGGTAGGAATCCTTCACTAATTTTCCCAAATAGTTTGTAGAGTATTGGAATCAATTGTTCTTTAAATGTTTGATAGAATTCACTAGTGAATCCATCTGGCCCTAGAGATTTTTTCCTAGGGAGCTGACTGATGGCTTGTTCAATTTCTTTTTCTGAGATGGGATTATTTAAGTAATTTACTTCCTCTTCAGTTAATCTGGGCAACTTGTATGTTTGTAAATATTCATCCATTTTCCTAAGATTGTCAAATTTATGTGCATACAATTGGGAAAAATAATTCCTAATTATTGCTTTGATTTCTTCTTCATTGGAGGTAGATTCAACCTTTTCATTTTTGATACTCATAATTTCATTTTCTTCTTTCTTTTTTTTATCATATTGACTAAGGGTCTATCAATTTTGTTGCTTTTTTCATAAAATCGGCTCTTGGTTTTATTTATTAATTTAATAGTTTTCTTAATTTCAATTTTCTTAATTTCTCCTTTTGTCATCAATATTTCTAATTTAGGATTTAATTGGGGATTTTGAATTTGTTCTTTTTCTAGGTTTTTAATTGCATGCCCAATTTGTTGAGCTCCCTTTTCTCTAATTTAATCACATATGCACTCAGGGATATAAAACTTCCCCTAAGAATTGCCTTTAATGCATCCCACAAATTTTGGTATGTTGTCTCATTATTATCATTCTCTTCAATGAAATTACTGATTATTTCTATAATTTCTTGTTTGACCACTCATTCTTTAGGATTAAGTTGTTTAATTTCCAATTAGTTTTTAGTCTGTCTTTCCCTGGCCCTTTATTGCATATAATTTTTATTGTGTCATTATCTGAGAAGGATGCATTTAATATTTCTGCCTTACTGCATAGAATTGTGAGGTTTTTATGCCCTAGAACATGGTCAATTTTTGAGCATGCTCCATGAACCATTGAGAAGAAAGTATATTCCTTTTTATACCCATTCAGTTTTCTCCAGAGATCTACCATACCTATCTTCTCTAAAATCCTGTTCACCTCTTAACTTCTTTCTTGTTTATTTTGAGGTTGGATTTATCAAGTTCAGAGAGGGAGAGATTAAGGTCTCCCACTAGTATAGTTTTGCTATCTATTTCTTCCTCTAATTCCTTTACCTTCTCCTCTAGGAATTTGGATGCTACACCACTTGGTGCATAAATGTTAAGTAATGATATTGCTTCATTCTCGATGGTGCCTTTTAACAGGATATAGTTTTTTAATTAGGTCAATTCTTGCTTTTGCTTTATCTGAGATAAGGATTGCTACCCCTGCTTTTTTTTTACTTTAGCTGAAGCATGATATATTTCATTCCAACCTTTTACCTTTACCTTGTGTGTATCCCTCTGTTTCAGATGTGTTTCTTGTAAACAGCATATTGTAGGATTATGATTTCTAATCAATTCTGATATCCGTCTCCATTTTATGGGAGAGTTCATTCCATTCATATTTACAGTTATGATTGTTATCTGTTTCTTTGCCTCCATCCTATTCCTTCCCCTGTTAATGTTCATATTTTCCCTCCCTCCTCCCTTCCCCCCTTAATAGTTTTCCTTTTGACCACCGCCTCCCTCAGTGTTCCCTTTTCAGCCCTATTCCCTTTTCCTCCCCTTTCCCCTTACTACTTCCCTCCCTACAAACCACTCCCACCCCCCTTTCATAACCCTTTCCCCCTCCTACTGCCTGTAGGATATTTTTATACTTAATGAAGTATGCTATTTCTTCTTCGCATCAAGAGTGACAGGAACAAATCTCATGTGAATCTCCTCTCCCTCCCCTCTTTCCCTCTAAAATGATAATTTTTGCGTTTCTTCTCCATAGAGTCCTATGCTTAACTGGTTGTTATTCCCTCCTTGTACCAGAACCAATGAGGGAAAAGCTCATATGCTTCCCAATTCCCTCCCTTTTTTCCTCTGCTATATGGTTTTTAGACCTCTATGTGTGGCATAATTTACCCTTTTCCACTTCATCTATTCCCTTTCTTCCATTGCAGTCCCTTTGTAGCCCTTAATAAAAATTTTTAAAATAGTAATTTTGTGTATTTTATAGTCATACCCTCTACTTGTCTATAACCAGTTTGCTCTTATCAAATAGCGGTGTGTGTGTGTGTTTTCCTTGTTTACCTTTCTAAGTCACTGTTGCATCTCATAATTGGAGGTTGAATTTTCCATTGAGTTCTGGCTTTTTTTTATCAAGAAGGTCTGGAACTCTGTTATATCATTGAATGACCATCTCTTTGCCTGGAAGAATGTGCTCAGTCTCACTGGGTATGTGATCCTTGGTTGTAACCCAAGCTCTTTTGCCTTCCGGAAAATTGTATTCCACTGCCTCCGATCTTTCAGTGTAGAGGCTGCCAAATCCTGTGCAATCCTCACTGTGGACCCTCGATATTTGAATTGTTTCTTTCTGGCCGCTTAAAGTATTTTCTCTTTTATCTGGTAGTTCTGGAGTTTGGCCACAACATTTCGAGGACTTTTCAGTTTGGGATCTCTTTCAGCAGGTGTCTGGTGGATTCTCTCGATTTCTATTTTACCCTCAGGTTCTAGTATCTCAGGGCAGTTTTCCTTAACGAGCTCTTGGAGAATGTTGTCCAGGCTCATTTTTTCATCATAATTTTCTGGTAGGCCTATGATTCTCAGATTATCTCTCCTGGATCTGTTTTCCAGGTTAGTTATTTTTTCTTTGAGGTATTTTACCTCTTTTTCTAATTTTTCATTCTTGTTGTTTTGCTTGACTAATTCTTGGTTCCTCATAGAGTTATTTGTTTCCATTTGGTTAATTCTAGTTTTTAGCAAATCATTTTCCTTGGTTAATTTTTGAAGCTATTTTCCATATCATACACTTTTCTTTTTAGAGAGATGTTTTCCTCATTATAATGTTTTTCTAATTCTGCTATTTTTGTTTTGAGAGAATTATTCATTTTGTCTTCTATCTCTCTCATTTTGTTTTCAAAGTTCCTTTTGATCTTATCTAGGAGAGCCTTCTGTGCTTGGGACCCATTCCCTGTTGAAGTTTTAGCTGTGGGTGTGAAGTCCACATTGTCTCTGTCTGAGGTTGGTTCCTCCCTCTGAGGATAGTAGGACTCCAGAGTCTTTGCCTTTGTAGTCTGCTTTCTACCCATTTTCAGGCAGGGTCCTAGCCATGTCCTTCCTCTAGGATCCCAAGACTTTACTGTAGAGGGTTTTGCCCTGGGGCAAGAGTTATTATGTTTTCAGGGTCAGAGGGGGGGTTTGGAGCAAATGAAATTCACTCTGTCATCCTCGTCTTTGGAGGTCCTGAAAGGGGCTTTTTAAAAAAAATGTCTGGGCTAGGAAGTGGTAGCCCCAGGAGTGTTTGCTGTCCAGGACAGGGGCCCCTGTATTTTCTTCTTACCTTGCTCTTTGCAGTCCCAGCCCTTTGGTGATAGGCCTGGTAGTGGACCTTGTGATTGGTGGGAAGACTTGCTCCCCGAGTTGATCAGGCCCCTTCTGGGCCTGCTCTTGTATTTGCCCGCCACGCCGTGCCTTCTGGGCCTGCTCCTTCATCTCGACAAATATATTTTTGAATAGAGTCTAATAGTTTCTTGTCATATTGCTATAGCTAACATTTCTAATACTGTAAAGATAATGGGCATCTTTACTTCACTCCTGATCTTTTTGGGAAGGCTTCAAGATTTTTTCCTTTACTGTTAACACTTGTTCTTGGTTTTAGATAGATCGTATTTACCATTTTAAGAAAGATTCCCTTTATTACTATGCTTTCTAATGTTTTTAATAGGAATGGGTGTTGCATTTTTGCCAAAGGCTTTTTATGTATCTATTAATATAGTCATGATTTTTTTGTTTTTATTATTGAGATGTTCAATTATGCTGATAACTTTCTTAATATTGAACCAGCCCTGCCTTCCTGGTACAAATCCCACCTGGTCATAGTGTATTATCCTCATGATAAATTGCTGTAATATCTTTGCTAGTATTTTTTTTTAAATTTTTACATCAATATTCATTAGGTAAATTGATATATGGTTTTCTTTCTCTGTTTTTGCTTTCCCTAGTTTAGATATCTGAGCCATATTTTGTGTCATAAAAAGAATCTGGAAGGACTCCTTCTTTACCTATTTTTTCCAATAGTTTATATAGTATTGGGATTAATCCTTAAAAGTAGATCCATTTGTTCCTGAGGATATTTTCCAAGGGAGCTCATTGATAGTTTATTCATTTTTTCCCTAAGATAGGGTTATTTAAATATTCCATTTCTTCTTCTGTTTATCTGGGCAGTTTATGGTTTTGTAAATATTCATAAATTTTACTTATGTCAATTTACTGTCATATAATTGGACAACATAACTCTTAATAATTGATTTAATTTCATCTTCATTGGTGGTGTACTTACCCTTTTCATTTTTGATTTTAGTAATTTCATTTTCTTTAAAAAAATCAAATTAACCAATAGTTTATCTCTTGTATTTTTTCATGAATACAACTCCTAATTTTATTTATTAGCTTATTTTTTGTTTCAATTTTATTAATCTCTCCTTTGATTTTTAGGATTTACATTTTTGGTTATTTAATTAAAGATTTTAAAAATGTTTTTTAGGTGCATATTCAATTAATTGATCTGCTCTTTCTCTCTTAATTAATGGACATGTTTAGAGATTCAAATTTCCCCCAAGTATTACTCTGGCTGCATCCCACAAATTTTAATGTTATCTCATTGTAGTAATTTTCTTTCATGAAATTATTGGTTATTGCTAAGATTTGTTCTTTGACACACTCACTGTTTAGTATTAAATTATTTAGTTTCTAATTCACTTTCAACCTATGATTTATTAAATTTCTCTATTACATGTAATTTTATTGTATTATCATCTGAAAAGGATGAATTTTTTTTTGCTTTTCTGAATTTGGTTGTGAGATTTTTATGCCCTAATACATGGTCAATTTTTGTGAAGGTCCCATATACAACTGAGAAAAAGGTGCACTCCTTTCCCATTCAGTTTTCTCCAAATTTCTGTTATATCTAACTTTTCTAAGATTCTAGTCATCTCCTCAATTTCTTTTTATTTATTTTGTAGTTAGATTTATCCAGCTCTAAGAGGGGAACGTTGAACTCTCCCCTTCCCCACAGTATAAATTTAGTATTTCCTCCTGTAAGTCATTTAACTTTCCTTTAAGAATTTGGATGCTATACATTTGTTGCATATGTTTATTTTTGATACTTCTTCATTGTCTATAGTTTCTTTTAGGAAGGTGTAGTTTCCATGCTTACCTCTTTTAAATAGGTCTCTTTTTTCGCTTTTGCTTTGTCTCAGATCAGATCATGATTGGTACCCCTGCCTTTTTTTTTTTGTTCAGTTGGAGCAGAATAGATTCTACTCTGGGTCCTAATTTTAACTCTGTGTGTGTCTCTTTGTTTCAAGTATCTTTCTTGTAGACAAAATATAGTTGGAGTACAGTTTCAAATTCATTCTGATGTCTGCTTCCATTTTATGTGTGAGTCCATCCCATTCCATTCCCAGTCATGTTTACTAATTGTACATTTCCCTCCATCCTATTTTGTTCAGTTTATCCTTCTCTCTCTATTTTTTTCCTGTTCTTCTTCTAAAGTCTATTTGGCTTCTGATCATCTGCTCTCTCTTTTAAAAGCACCCACTTTCCTTATCCCTTTTCTCTCCTACTTCCCTGTTGGGTAAAATAGATTTCTATTAACAAGTAAGTGGTGTGTGTGTGTGTGTGTGTGTGTGTGTGTGTGTGTGTTTTTCCTCTTTGAGCCAATTTAGATGTCAGGTTTAAGCATTCCCCTCTTAACTGCAAAAGCTCTTCCTTACACACCTTTTTATGTAAGATAAATTTCCCTATTCTTCTTTGCCCTTCCCCGTTCTCCTTGTGCATCCTGCTTTCTCGCCTATCTGTTTGTTTCTACATTAGTCTAACATAATTGACTCACTCTTGCATTCTCTTTCTATGTAGAATCTTTCTAACTATCTTCATAATGATAAAATTCTTAGAAGTCATATGTATCACCTTTCCACATAAAAAAGGTAAACCACTCAACCTTATTGACTCTCATGATTTTTCTTTCATGTTTACTTTTTTATGATTTTCATAAGTCTTGTATTTGAAAGTCAATTTTTCTATTCATCTCTGGTCTTTTCATTTGGAATGCTTGAAAGTCCTTTATTCATCATGTCCTTTTTTCCCTTGAAGCATTATATTTAGTTTTGGGGTAAGCTGTTCTTGGTTGTAATCCCAGCTCTTTGCCTTTGAAAATCTTTTATTCTGGGATGGCCAGGTAGCACAGTGAATAAGAGCACCAGCCCCAGAGTTGGGATAACCTGGGATCAAATCCGGGCTCAGACACTTAGCACTCACCCAGAAACACCTGGCCACATAACCTTGAGCAAGTTACTTAACCCAATTGCTTAAAACAATCTTTTATTCCAAGCCTTCCTCTCCTTTAATGTGATACCTGCTAAATCTTGTGTGATCCTTACTGTGGCTCTTTTGGTATTTGAATGGTTCTTTTCTGGCTGCTTGAAGTATTTTCTCTTTGATCCAGGAGCTTTGGAATTTGGCTATGCCATTCCTGGGAGCTTCCTTTTTGGGATATCTTTAATCAGGTGATGAAAGGATTCTTTCAATTTCTATTTTACCCTTTGGTTCTAAGCTATCATGACAGTTTTTCTTGATAATTACTTGAAATATGATATCTAGGTTTTTTCTTTGATCATAGCTTTCAGTTAGTCCAATAATTCTTGCCTTATTTCTCCACAATCTATTTTATGGAGCAATGGTTTTTCCAGTGAGATAGTTCACATTTAAAAAAATACTTTTTCATTCTTTTGACTTTGTCTTATTGTTTTGTTTTTCACTGTCTTGTGGAGTTATTAGCTTTCACTTGTCCAATTCTAGTTTTTAAGAAATTATTTTCTTCAATGAGCTTTTGTACCCCATTTTCCATCTGGTCAGTTCTGTTTTTAAGGCCTTCCTTTCTCTTATAAATTTTTGTACCTTTATTCCATTTGGCCAATTCTGTATTTTAAAGTGTTATTTTATTCAACATTTTTCTGTGTTTCTTTTACCAACTATTAATAGTCTTTCCATAATTTTCTTCCTTTGCTCCCATTTCTTAACTTAGTTTTTCCTCTACCACTCTTATTTGATTTTGAAAGTCAATTTTTAGCTCTTCTAGGAATCCACATTGGGCTTGCATCCAATTGTTTTTTTTTCTTTGAGGCTTTACTTGTAGTTGTTTTGACTTCATTTTCTTCTTCTAAGTTTGCCTCTTGATCTCCCTGTCACTATAGAAGCTTTTTATAGTTAGACTCTTTTTTCTTTTCTCTCATTTCCCTGTCCTGTTTCTTGATTTTGAGCTTTATGCAAAAGTTGAATTATGTTCCCAGATTGGGTGTGAGTGTGTGTGGAGAAGGCCACTGTCTCAAGCTTCAAGATTTTTTTACACAGCTCTTTTCAGAGCTAGTTCTGAGAATTTGGGAGTTTTTGATGCTTCCAAAGTGGTATGAAATGGGGAGAGGTGTGGCCACTGCTATCCTGGTCAGTACTCTGATCCTTATCCTGTAAGTTTCCCTGATCCCTTGGGATTGCAATTGATACTGCTTTTCAGGACCCTAGCTCCCTTAAAACCAGAAGTGATACTATTCCTCAGGTCCCTGATCCCCTGTTACCAGAAAGTGATACTACTTCTTAGGGCTCCCCCTCTCTGTTGATTGAAAGTGCTTCTTTATGCTTTGGAACTATGATTTAGAAGTGGTTATAGGTAATGGATTTGCCAAATAACATCTGGGCCTTTGTCCAGTGATAGCATGGAGTCCTTTGCAGTCTTTTTTTGACCAGTTTCAAAGTCTACTTACCATCTCTGGCTCCTAAACTCCTGAAGTTGATGCTACTTTTATCTCTACCATCTGTTTCCATCACTGGTGTTTCATCTACTCACCTTTTCCTTGATTTTGCCACTCCAGAATTTTATTTGAGGCATTATTTTAAAGTTATTTGAAGGGGAATGTTGGGAGAGCTGACTATTTCCTCTATTCTGTTTCCTTAAAATTTTTATCTTTGAGCCAAAAAATCAATTTCATAAGGAAAAAAGATGAGGAAGATGTGTCTAAGAGAAGTTTATCTGAAAAAGATTTGCTGTAATGTTATTAGACTCTAAATTCAATATAAACCAACCATGTGCCTGTAAGGTTATGGGATTTAAAAATCTTCCATGCCCCTTGATTTTGCTGATGTAGCAGGAAGGGGTGGGGCAAGAGGAAGCAGAAGTCAAGCTAGAGTGCGTGTGTGACTGGATGCGGCAGCAGCAGCCAGCAGCAGCAGCGGCAGTGGTAGCACCGAGATGGAGGTAGAGGCTGGAACTCCTTTTTTGAGCTAATCAGAATTTCTGCTAAGGACTCCTGCTAAGGACTGCCGGGGACAGGAACTGTGGGGGGCAGGAGCTGCTGAGAGCATGCTTCCTGGACACTGAGCAGTTGCCATGAGTGGGGAGAGGAGGGACCTTTGCATGAGGTAGCATGTTCTGTTTTGAAGGCTTGAGAATGTGGATGTTTACTACATTAACTACATATGCCAACTTCATTACTACTTTGATGACTTTGACTTTCTGGTTTGGGGACTCAGTTTTCTGGTATTTGAATAAATGTAGAGAGCATATTTATAGTTACTGTAGGCATTGTCAACATTTCATTGTTGATACAGTGCCATGACTGCCAAAAAAAAAGGTAATAGAGTCTTAGGTTTCTTTAAGAGAGATTCCATAACCAATACTAAGGAGGTGATAGTTCTTCTATCTTCTGCCTTAGGCAGGCTATATGTAGAATACTGTATTCAGTTCTGAGCACCCTAATGTTTTAAGTTAAGATTTCTTTTCAATCAATGAAAATCTTACTTCCAATCCCCATCCAATTGAGAAAGAAACAAACCAATGTTATGAAAACATATAGTTGAGCAAAACATATTCTAGCATTGGCCATGTCATATACATATATACATATGTGTGTGTGCATGTATGTATGTGTGTATCTACATGTCATTTTCTCTCTTTTTCCATTCACACTCACATTTACACACACACATGAACACACACACAGACACACACTACTAGGATGTGACTACTGTGTATGTTAAAGCTTCTTGGAGTCACAAGTGAGAGTTGGGTGGCAGATGGATACCAAAGGTGCGTAAGCAGACCTGAAAAAGATGCGATAACCTTCACACTAGAGGTACTAGTCCTCCCTCCGCTAAACCAGGTTGAGGGTAACTGATGGGCTTTTGGTGGATTAGAGGGGGTATCTACCCTAAGATTTCCTCAGTAGAACAAGCAGATGTAAACAATTTGTTCTAATGGACCATAAAGGTGGCAGAAGCAGGTGCTGTGAATGGCTTAAAGCTTGGTCAGACATCTAAGATGCCAATGGTTTTTCACTGCATCCTGAGCCATTCCCAATTGTCTTGACTTGTCTTGCTGCTGGACTCTGTTGACTCTGGAAGAGAAAGTAAGGCTGACAACTTCATACAGATCTGCCTCACTTAAATACAAATTATGTGAATCAAACATGAATAGATACAGACATGTAATTTTGTACCTAGCGTTGTTTGTCACCACTGTCAGGAGAGATATTTCATTGTAAGTCCTTTGTAATCATGGTTGGTCATGGAATTGACCAGAGTGCTAAGCCTTTTTAGTTGTTTGTCTTTATAATGCTGTTATTTATATAAATTGTTCTCCTATTTCTTCCATCTTCACTTTGCATCTGGGCACCACATTTTTAGGAAGGGTATTTATAACTTGGAGAAGAGTTAGTTGAAAATGTTGTGAAGGGTCTTGAGATCATGTAAATGTCAATTGACATGGATCTAAGGATGTTAGAGAGAAATGTATGATTGCTGTCTTCAAGTATTGAAAGGCTTTCATTTTTAAAGAGATATTAAGACTTGTTCTTGTTTGATTCTTGAAGAAAGACTTGGTGGAAATTGCAAAGAGATATAATTAGTTGTTACTTAAGGAAAAATTTCTAACAATTAGAGATATCTGAAAGAAGAATTGGTTTTATTAGGAGGTAGGAGATGTCTCCTCATTGGTTGTTTTCAATTGTGGATGTCCATTTGTCAGGTTGGTAGTAAAAATAATTCCTATTCAGTTACAAGTTGAGATAGATCAGATGATGGATTTAGGTAGAACTGGAAGCAATATTGGAGGCCATCTAGTCCAACCTTCTCACTTTACAGATGAGGAAAGTGAGGTCCCAGACATTAAGTGACTTGCTCAAGGTAACACAAGGAATAAGTGTCCAAGAAGGTATTTGAGCACCAGTTATCTGACTCTAGGGTGCATGTTCTTTTTGCTGTGCTGCTCTCAGGCCCTTTCCAACTCTGAGATTCAGTAATATGTACAATCTTAGACTATCAGAACTGGAAAAAATTTACATATCATTTAATACAACTTCCTAATTTTATGTGAATAAGTTCCATCCAGGAAAACTTAGGAAGTCAATGCATTTTGCAATATAAATAGTAATTTCTGATTTCTTGAACTTAAGGAAACATTTAAAAAAACCTAATGACTTATCAACAGAATGCTTTCATTTTTAAAAATTTTGAAAGTGAGCAATAATGGTCTATGTAGCATTGGATTACTAACGTTGCTTCTCGTACTATCTTCTCTCACTTAGCCTTTGTTATTTAACTTTGACATATTTATATCTCACCTGTTCAATGAGATCGTAAGCTTTTGGAGAGTAGACCTGTTGTGTTACGCCATTTTCCATCTACCACAATATTTATCACAGTTGAGGCACCTGGTCGTATCTCAATAAATATCTGTTGAATGGTTAGAAGGTATATGTGAAGGAGAAGGAAAAGTGATATCAGGTGGCAGATTTGATCCCAAATATGAGTCACCTGCTCCTGCATAATTGAGAGGTGACTGAGCATAGAGTGATGGCTATCTTATTGTGCCACAGGTGATCAAGTAGCAGTGTTGGATTTTTTGATGCCAATCCACAGGCTATGCAATTTAAGAGAGATATGAAGAATTTGGAGAAGGTGTAGAGGAAAGTCCAATGGTTATGCAGGTAGAAAATGGTACCTCAGAAAAAAAAAAAAGAAAACGGTACCTCAGAGCAAAACTAAAAGGTATTGGTCCTATACTGAGAAGAAAAGTCTGATTGAAGAGATGATAGATAGATGATTTTTCAAATAAGAGGACATTATGTAGAGGATGGTAGCCATCTCCAGCTAGAAAAAAAATAAGAAAGTGGCTCAGACTGACATTTGAATGATTAAAGTTGGATGAAAAAAAAAGAAATCGTGGAAAGAGCTGTTTATGGATGTTTAGATCTCTTAGATTTGCATGTGTATTTAGAGAGAAAGATACCCATATGTCACAGGTAGTTGATTTGCAACGTGTCATAGAGGCAGAAAGACAAATTAGAAGACTTTTTTAATGATATCCTATGATATCTAGAAGGAGTTTAAATTGAAAATAAGGCTAAATTCTTTTTGGGTGTTGGGAACTTACCCACCACTCAAACTCTAAACATCTTGCCCATAAAAATCAGAAAATAAAGAATGAAGGTTGGTAGAACAATACTAATTTGACTTGTGTTAGACTTCTTATGAGAAAGAAGTCTTTCATTTTATATATTGATTACAGAACAGTGAAATAAAACCCTCCCTTGGATGACTATCATAGAATTTATGAGTAATAGATTATATAAAATAATAGATTATATCTCTCTTCCAGTAGGCATTTTAAGATTCCTGCCCTGAGCTACTATAGCCATAACCTCTAAGCTTATCTTCCATATGCTTTGTATTTATCTTGTATGTTTTCATTAATATGTTTCCCTGCTTGGTTTCTATGCTTGTATTCACAATGCCTTGAGAATAGTAGTGCATTTAATAGATATTCATTGAATTATGGAAACTAAGACACAGACTGTAGAAATTTTTACTTATTAGATTGTAAGCTTGATTTGTTTATTATTTAAATGATTTGTAAATCACTGCAAAGCAATGTCAATTATTATGGAAATCATTTAAGTAAATTATTTGCTAATTAAAATGTAAACTCCTTGAAGGCAGAGATTATTTTTTCTTCTTTTTTGTTCCCAGTACTTAGCACAATGCTTGTCAGACAGTAAGTGCTTAATAAATGCTTGTTGGTTAATTGAAATAGCTGATATTGATAAAGTTTATAAAACATTTTAACAATCACTCCATATAGTCCTCATAATCATATTGCAAAGTAAGTGTAACAGTTATTATTATCCTTATTTTCCATTAGAGAAAACCTAGACCCAGATAAACAACTGCTTTGTCTAGGTTCACATAACTAGTAAGGGTCCAAGGCAGGATTTGAACCCAAATACCTCCTGACTCCAAGTCTAGTACTCTGTCTGATACACTATGCAAACTCTCAGAAAATGCTGAGTACCTCTTAGAAAATATCACTGGAGTAGAATTTTAAATTTCATTATAGGTGTTTTATGCTTTGTTATCATTGCTATAAGAAGCAAAATCCTTAATTTGATGTCTCTGAGAATAGTCATTAATTTCAAAAAAGGCCAATGGATTATTTGATGTGAAACCATATCTAGCAAGATTCTTGTTGAGTTTATACATCATTACAGGCAATAATAGCAAGTGATGAAAGTGGCAGAAGCTTTTAGATAATACCTCAAAAGTATGACCCTATGATCACAGCCAAGTCCTTCTGGGAACTTCTTGTCTGGGTTCTCCCAAGAGAATCTCACCATGGTGCTGGAGGTCATGCTGTGAATTGAGGGATTTTTAATGTGTGTGTGTGTGTGTGTGTGTGTGTGTGTGTGTGTGTGTGTGTGATGGATTCCTTTGACAGTCTGCAAACAACCTCTAGACATCTTCTCATAATGTATTTAAATGCATCAGATAAAATTCATTGCATTAAGAAGTTTAGCAATTATATTGAAATGGAGTAATCTATTTGTCTATTGATATAACAATCTACTGATTTTTCCTTCGATAGAAATTCACAGACCCCAGGCTAAGAACCCCTGCTCTCAAGCTTTTCACATTTCACTGGTATGAGCAGCACTTGAGCTGTCCATTGGTTATCCCATCACTGGCAAATATACTTTTGTGATAATTCACTTCCTGGATGATTTCTTTTACAGGGACAGTATAGTGCACTGGAAAGAGTGATGGGTTTGTAGTCAGAGAACCTGAGTTTGAATCCTAGCTTTGCCACTTATTACCTCTACTAGCTAGTAAGGGTCTGAGGCTAGATTTAAACTCAGGTCTTCTGACTGCAGGCTCAGCATTCTATCTGCTCTATGACCTAGCTGACTAATGATTGCCTGTTGACTGAATGAGAAATATTATTCTTTTTTCCCCCCACTAAAATCAATGCCTTCTCTTCAGTAGACCTATTCTGATTTTTCTTTTAGTCGCTGGACAATGTGCTTTCTCTTGTTGCGATGTTAGTGTCCTCAAAAAAAAAAGTGATGATTCATTGAACTTAGACTTTTGTTGTCAAGTAGTGTAAGAAAGAAAGTAATTGAGTGATGCAGGCTCAGTGGACAGTTCCCACTCTCAATAATTATTACTTGGGAAAGGGAGCATTTTTTTTTCTTTTGAGTCTTAGTGTATAAATTTGGCCAAAATGTAAAATTTCAAATGACAATACTAAAGGGTGCCAATTACTTTTGGCTTAAAGAGAATGTTCCGTATTTCACAACCAATGCACTCCACATAATCAAAGGTTGACACCTCTTCATTCCAGGCTAAATTATCTCATGTTTCAAAGTTTCCCTTCTCTCTTCTTGTTCATTCAGTAATCAGCCTATGTAAGGTCCTATGATTTTAAAACTAAAATCAACCTTAGAGACCATTGAGTCCCATCTTCTTCATTTTACATGAATCTTTTCCTGATCCCTTCCCTGTCCAGCCTTTGTGTTATCCCTATGCCTCTCTCCCTGGAAATGATATCACATTTACTTTGTGTTAACATGTAGGAGAAAGAGCCTTGAATTTGGAATCTGGTTACCTGGGTTCTAATTTCATTTCTCCTACTTACTCCATTGTTAACTTGGCAAGTCTCTTTACTTCCTAGGGTCTCTGTTTCCTAACTGGTTACATCAGGCTAGATGTAACTAGATGGTAGATGAGCTCTAAAATTTCTTCCAGTCTTAAATCTACAATCCTATATCTTCACCCCTCTCTCCCTGCCCTTCCAACCCTTACCCACTACAATGGAAGCTTATGAGAGCACAGACTATTCTTATATTCCCAGTGCCTTGAGAATAGTCATTCATTTAACAGACATTTCTTGAATTGTGAGAAGTAAGGCCCAGAGTGTTGAAATGATTTTCTCACAATCATCAACATAGTTGGTAGTCGACATGAGAATCTGAAGCAGGACTTCTGATTTGAAATCCAGTACTTTCTATTTTTACAGTATCCTTCCTGTCTTTTAGGCAGGCATAATGATGAAGATGATGATGGATAACAAAGTGTTCTAGAAACATTATCTCATTTGATCCTCACAACTACCCTGTGAGATAGGCGCTATACTCCATTTTATAGAGGAGGAAATGGAGGCATCTAAAAATTTAGTGAGACAGTAGCCCTGAAGTCTGAGTACTCAAGTTCAAATCCTTCCTTTAAGAGTAATCTGTGTGTTGGGGCAGGTAGGTGGTGCAGTGAATAGAGCACCAGCCCTGGAGTCAGGAGGACCTGAGTTTAAATCTGGCCTCAGACATGTAACACAAAACTATCCGTGTAACCTTGTGCAAGTCACTTAACCCCAATTGCCCTACCTTCCCCCCTCCAAAAAGCAACAACAAAAACAAAAAAGTGTAAGCTGTGTGACCTTGGACCGATCACTTTACTTTCTAGCCTTAGTACTTCATCTGTAAAATGAGGGGGTTGAACTGGATAGACCCCTCCAGTTCAAGGTCTATGCTCTGGAGTCAGGTAAGATAATTTATCTTGGAATGAAAGTGTTCCCTTTTGATTATGTTAAGTGGATTCTTCTTGTTCTAGGTCTATGATCCTGTAACAGAAGGACATGAATATGGCTTGGGTCTGGAATAAGTAATTTCCTGGTGATAGTTCACATTTACACTGCAATTTACAATTTGCAAAATACTTTTCAAAATAACCTTGTATGGTATCTCCATTTATGTAGATGAGAAAACTGAGGTTCAGAGAAGCAAAGCATCTTGCCAGAAGTTACCACAGTAAGCAAGAGAAATAAGACTTCAATACAGGCTCTGTGACAGCAAATACACTGCTCTTTCCAGTATTCCACATTGCTACTTAAAACAGCCCATGCTTAGACCATTGGACAATTGTGATTTCTCCTTAAAGGTGGACTCAATCTTTTGATTATTTGGGGATCAAAGAAGCACAGAATTTCAGCACCATCTTCTGTATTTACATAGCATATGGGAAAATTTTGAATATATTTGTGTGTGACAGTGGAGATGGATTCTTTCCCCTTTGGTGCAAACCATATAAAGCATTGCTATCTTTGTGATCTGGAGATGAAAAGTTATGAAACATTTTGGCTCAAAGTGATGTCACATGAATTTAATAATTTTCATGTGGATAATCATTTTCTAAACAAACTGTAGCAGTGACTTAATCCTTCCTAGAAAGACAGGAGTGTATCTTCAAACAAACTGCCTAAGCTGTTTGTTCGCAGTTTGCTGTTTTGATTCAGCAAGATGGATTAGAAGGAGTAAGAACCAGAGCTGTGACAGCTTTGGCTAAATCCCACCTGGCGTGCAATCCCTTTCTCCTTTCAAAAATCTCTCCAAGTTCATAAGTCTACCAAAAGCTTAATCAGAGTCATTGGAGAAATGTCTGAGGGGGAGGAAAAAGGGGAGAAAACCAACCATCAGATATTTTAAATATGCCAATTAAATATTTGTTATTATTTTTTAAAATTTCCCTTTTTCTTTGTATAATTCAAGAAACTTCAATATGTATCCTATGAAAATAATCCAGAACTCCACTTACAATGAAGTAAATGCATTTGATGAACAGCCTTTCACCATCAATGTATCCCAGCCATTTCAGATCAGTGACACTGCTTCTATGATGATCATCTTTCCATAACCATTATCCTCAGTCATATTATTTACACACACACACACACACACACACACACACACACACACACACCAAGTAATTTTGGAGAGAGAGCAATGTTAATTCATCAAATGGTGCGGATTGAACATCAGATTGTGAGTGACTGCAAAGTGATTGGGAAGTAAAGAAGTCACAGCAACAAATATCATCAATAACTTATTAAACTCTTTATCAGTCAATAGGCATTTATTAAGTACCTCTATGCCAGAGAGATTGTTAAGCTCTAGGAATACATAGAAAGGCAAAATATGTCCCTACCTTCAAGGAGTTCACAGTCTAATGGGGAGACAACATCCAAACAATTATGTGCAAACAAGATACATACAGGATAAATTGGGATTTATCAGTAGAGAGAAGGCACTAGCATTAAGGCAGATCAAGAAAGGCTTACTGTAGAAGAAGAAATTTTAGGTTTGAATTTTAGATAAAATTTAGGAGGAAGAGTATTCCAGCCATGGGCACCAGCCAGGGAAAATGCATGGAGTCATGAGAGGGATGGAGGATCTTGTTCAAAGAATATCAGAGGTTAGTGCCATTGAATCACAGAGCATGTGGGGATTAAGATATAAGAGGGCTGGTAAACTAGGAGGCAGCCAGGCTGTGAAAGGCTTTCACTTTGCTAAATGCTAGGGATACAAAGAAAGGAAAAAGCAGGATTTCTTCCCTGAAAAAGCTGACATTCTAATGGATGTGACCTTCTCTCTGAACTTAGCTACACAGACATGGACATGCCTATAAAGTTGGTCATTGGACTCAAAACCATTGGGCATGGTTTTTGAGAGCGCACAGTCAACTCCATGTCATGTGGAGGCATAAAGCATGATAGTCCCAATGAGCTGGTCCCAATCTACCAAGGAAGAAAGATTAAACCTAGGACATCATGACATATAAAAGTCCTTTCAATACTCCCCAAACGTCCTAGATATATCTGAGATCCTATGTACTGAAACGCATTTTTTTTTCATTCCTTTTAGATTATTTCTCCTTCATTAGTCTTTTTTTTTCTTGTTTTGATGGAACCTATGATTTTGTTAGTGTCAGAATTATCAGTGAGGGATTCTTTGTTATCACAGATCAGAGCCTGCTTTGCTACTAGTTTGCTATTAGAAATGTGACTGGGACACAGAGGTTAAGAAATTTGATCCGGGTCATACAGCTAGTATGGTAAGGGATTTAAACTAGATTTTCTTGACTCCAAGGCAAGCTCTATGTGCATTCTACCACTCTCTGTCCATTCTACAACTTTATGTTTCTCTGCTGGTAATAGTAATAACTAGCATATATATTCCATACTACTAGTTTTACTTTCAGTCTGATACCAGGAAGGCATTATTTAAGGCAACCAATTCCACCAGCACCTCCTGCTACTGATTTGTATGGAAAATCAACCTAGCTGAAGTGGCAAGGAACCTGAAGGAGTTATGGGAGATACGCGTGCCAGGAGAGTCAAGCTACCTTAAACCTGGGGGATACAGTCCAGGAATATCAATACCCCCATACCACTGGTCCTTACTTCCATCTTGGTATTTAAAACCATCATCAAGATGAGCAATCCTTGTGGAGAATGAGTTAATACCAACCACTGACCATCTATCCCATTTGGGCAGAAAGGTTAGCCCCAAGAGCCCTGGAGATATTCACCTTGCTTCCAGTCTGAGCCCTGAAGCCAAGGAGGCAACCCTTTTGGAGATGCTTCCTCTAGGGTTTGTAGCCTTGATCTCCCTGGCATCTAAAAGTACTGAAGTCCCAGGAAAGAAAGCTCTTGCCATCAGAATCCTTGACACTACCTAATGATTCAATATAAAAAATTGGTATGGTGTGATTGATGAAAATGACATTGAAGAAGATGCTTTGCCCTTTTACTCTGAGGAAATGCAATCTTTCCATCTGCCTGGTTGCTGAAACCACTTGGATGTGTTGTTTTCCCTATTAGAACACGAGCTCCGTGGGAGTAAGAAATGTATTGCTTTTTCTATTTGTATCCTTAGCACTCAGCACAGAGCTTTGCTTATAGTAAGCACTTAACTGCTTTTTCATTCATCTATTTAGGGTACAACTAATAATGTGCTGATGATAACAATAAATAATAATAACTACCATTTATATAGTGCTTGCCATGTACCAGGCACTGTGCTAAGCATGTTATGCAAATATCATCTCATTTGTTCCTTATCACAATACTGGGATGTAGATGCTATTATTAGCCCCATTTTATATATGAGGAAACTGAGGCAAACAGAGGTTAGTAACTTGCCCAAGGTCACAGAAATAGTGAACGTCTAAAGCTGGATTTGAATTCAAGTCTTTCTGACTCCAGGCCCAGTGTTCTGTGCACTATGGCACCATCTATCTGTCCTATATTATTCCTTCTAACATGAAATGCTATACCATAGGAATCTAGGATCCCAGTCATCTAGCCAACTCTTTCATTTTAAAGATGAGAAACTGAGGCCCAGAGAGATAATGTGATCTGCCCATGGCCATACAAGAAATAAGTGGTGGTGGTGGGCTGTCTTAAATCTAGGTCCTCTGAATCCAAATCCAGGCCTCATGTGCCCTAGGCTGAAGTAGAAAGTAGAATTCATGGCCCTTTATATAGTTTCTGTGAATTGCCATTCATATATGGAAAAATTATTCCATTCCTGATTCAGTTTGTATAACCTTGGACAAGTCATATAAGGACATATTGAGAGTAATAGGAAACTGGAAAGTAAAATGGGGTTTGGGGATTAACTGTGAATTTTCATCGTTCTACTTCCTATCAAACTTTGTGCCAGAATTATTCATGTGTAGAAAAAGGGTGATTTTTCTCCAAATTGGTAGCTGTTGTATGTCTTAGACCCTTTTGGAATTTGGTGAAGCCTATATACCCATCCTCAGAATACTATTTTTTAAAAATGTCATAATGGAAGAATACTCTAAATTTTAGTTAGATGTTGGTGAAAATAAAGATGTAATTTTCCCCCCAGTAAAGTTCATGTACCCCCTGAAATCGATCCATGGATCCTTTGGTTTCATGTACCCCAGGTAAAAAAAAATTCTCTGATAAGAAAGTTCTCTCCCTCTCTGTCTCTGTTTCCATATCTGTCTCTCTCTGTCTCATGCCTCTTTTCTAGTGAAGGTGCTAACAAGAGGTAAAGGCATCCCAGGAGAAAAGGAGATAATCCACAAATTGGATAATTAGTCCCTGGACAATTGAAAGTTGGCAGTACATCTAAATATTGATTTGTGTGTTACTGAACAAGTGACCCCACTATCAGCCTGTCTCTAGGATTGAGTCAGCCACAACTGCAAGGAAAACATTCTAGACTGAGGGGACTGATTTCAGAAGCTATGCAAGAGCAATTAGTTCTGTCTTAATGTTAACATATTTCCATTTGCAAGAGCTTTTAATCCCCCCTTTTTTTCCTGTGAATTTCTGGACTGGCATTATGTCTCCCTAACAACCCTCCCCCCCACTCTTGTTATTGTTGCTGCTGTTCAGTCATATCTGACTCTTTGTGGCCCCTTATGGGGCTTTCTTGACAATGATACTGAAGGGGCTGTGAATTTTACAAATGAGGAAACTGAGGCAAGCAGGGTTAAGGGTCACAAGCTAGTTGTGTCTGAGACTGTATTTGAACTCTGGTCTTCATGACTCCAGGTCCACTGCTCTATCCTCTGCCTCTCTGCTCTAGGTCTGGCTAAATACTTGAGTATCTAGGATCGTAGAGAAAGTAGAGGGTATCCTCTCCATATTTCCACTTCCCACTCATTCACAGAATGTCAGAGTGGAAAAGGATTTTAAAGATCACTTAATATTCCATATGTCTCATTTTACAGAGGAAGAAATGGAGACTCAGGGAGGTGAGGTAACTACCCTAAGGTCCATGGGCAAATGGAAGAACTAGGACTAGTACCTGTCTTTTTTCCCATCTCAAACTCAACAAATTCCAAATTTTCTCCCTACTTCTCCCCTCCCCCACCTCAATATGGCATGCATTCTGATTACCCCTTTATCCAGTCCACCCTCCCTTCTATCATGTCACCCCACCCCTTTCTTATCCCCTTCCCCTTACTTAATTGTATGACAAGATAAAAGCGGCTAAACCTTGCGTTATCCTCATTGTGTTTCCACACTATTTGAATTGTTTCTTTCTGGCTGCTTACAAATTTTCTCCTTGACCTGAGAACTCTGAAATTTGGCTACAATATTCCCAGGAGTTTTCCTTTTGGGATGTCTTTCAAGAAGTGATTGGCAGATTCTTTCAGTTTCTATTTCACCCTCTGGTTCTAGACTATCAGGACAGTTTTCCTTGATAATGTTTTGAAAGATGATGTCTAGGCCCTTTTTTTGATCGTAGCTTTCAACTAGTCTGGTAACTTTTAAATGATCTCTCCTGATGTTTTCTAGGTCAGTGGTTTTTCCAATGACACATTTCACATTGTCTTCTATTTTTTCATTCTATTGGTTCTGTTTTATAATTTCTCATAAAGTTATTAGTTTCTATTTGCTCCATTATAATTCTGAAGGAATTATTTTAGCTTTTGGAACTCTTTTTTTCCATTTGGTCAATTCTTCTTTTTAAGGCATTCCTCTTTCTGTACCTCTTTTGTTATTTGGATTAGTCTATTTTTAAAGCTTTATTTTCTGCAGTTTTGGGGTCTCTTTTATCAAACTATTGACTTATTTTTCATGATTTTCATATATCAGTCTCTTTTTTCTTCCCAATTTTTCCTCTACTTTTCTCACTAGATTTTCAAAATCCATTTTGAGCTCTTCCATAACCTGTGACCAGTTCATATTTTTCTTGGAGGCTTTTGATGTAGAAGCTTTGACTTTATTGTCTTCTGGTTGTATGTTTTGATCTTCTTTGTCACCAAAGTAAGATTCTATAGTCTGAGGTTTTTTTTATGCTGTTTGCTCATTTCCCCAGTCAAATACTTAACTTTCTAACTCTTTGTTAAAGTAGGACTCTGCTTCCAATGTGTAGGGTGTCCTGTCCAAAACTTCAGGGGTTTCATATAGCTGTTGTCAGAGATACTTCTGGGACCTATAAATTTTCAGTTCTTTCAAGGTGATATGATCAAAGGAGAGGTGTTTACTCATTTCCTGCCCTGTGGTCTGGTCTGTGAGTGATCACAAGCACTCTTTTCTGCCTTGAAACTGTGAGGAGGATTCCCTTTCCGCTGCAGCCACAAGCTCTGCCACACCAATGTTTCTCCTCACCCCAGAACTGCTGCCCAAGACTGTGATGCAGATACAAGGAAGACAAAAAAAAAGAATCTTGCCTCAGCACCAGCAAAGAGATTCCTGCAATCCCCCTATAATCAGCAGCTTGATCCCCCCACCACCATCTGTGGGCTAGGATCTCTGGAAGCAGCTCTTGCTACTATTGCTGCCACCACCTCTACCATTTGATAATTTTAGGAAGAAGGAGAGAACTCTAGTAACAAAGGCATTTGGGGACAGTTTCCCATTTAGAGCTGTCAGATTGCACCCAGACTCCTGAGTCAAGCTTGAAACAAATGAAAATATAATTGGGAAGTGTTTGACAAAATAAAAATATAACACAACACAGATATATTAACTTGTGATTTTCTAAGTCAGCAAATGGATCTGTGAAGACCTGTTTTAATTTGAGTTTGGTACCACTGCATTAGCAGATGGTATTTGAAGTAAGGCCTAATGGCATGTAAAGAATTTAAGCAATTGAGGTAAGAAGAGAGTGCTGTCTAGGCACGGGGGACAGCTTATTTCAAAATTGTCAGAGCAGGAAATAGATAGACAGTTCAGAGAACAGTGAGTAGACCAGTTTGGCTGGAATGTAGTATTTTTAAAGGGGAATAATGCCTACTACATCCTGAGTGCCTATCAAAGTAAATAATAGGTACTTAATAATTAAAATAAATCAATTAAAAATTGGATCACAGGATATAGAACCTATGTAAATAACCTCCTCCCCCTTATTTAATAGATAAGGAAACAAACCTAGAGAAGCCAACTTGCCCAGTATTTCATAACTGTAAGTAGCAGAGTCAGAATCTGAACCTAGATTTAGGTTTAGCATCCTCTCCATTATAGCTCATTGCCTCAGTGCCCATTGAGTATCTATGCTAGGAGCAAATGGGTAAAACATGAGTATACATTAAAAATATGACCTTCACTAGAAATTGAATCTTTCAAGTGTGTGTTTTCCTTAAATGACTTTTATTTTTCAGAGAAATACTTGCTATAAGTACATTTAGGCTTTTGTCTGGGACCATCAATGTTTATACTACTACTACTACTACTACTACTACTACTACTACTACTACTACTA
>NW_027185694.1:4622332-4663908 GCF_028583685.1 Petaurus breviceps papuanus | reverse complement strand
TACTACTACTACTACTACTACTACTACTACTACTACTACTACTACTACTACTACTACTACTACTTTTTCAGTTGTGTTTGACTCTTTATGAGGTCCTTTTTGAACTCCAGGCCTTCTAGCTGCCCTCCACCTATTACAATTTTTACAACAAATACTTACTTTTTAGAATTTGTAACATTAGAAAGAATTGCGTTAAGTGTATGACATGGCAGCCAAAAAGTAAAAAAAAAAAGAAAGGGAAAACCCAAACAAACCTACAGTGATTTTGGTGGAGCTGCTCATGCATTAAGAGAGATTTAGCTTCTAGGAATATGGTGGTGATAGTCTTACTATCCTCTGATGAATCAGACATTCAGGACATTGATATACTAGAAAGCATTGGGAGGGCATTTGGAATGAAGGGGCTGAAATTCATGCCACATTAGGAATGCTTGAAAGAACCAGAAACATTAGTATAAAGAAGAGAAGGTACAGAGGGAACATGTTAATTTTCTTCAAGTACTTGGGGGCTCTCATAGAGAAATGGAATTGTACTTACTTTATTTGTCCTCAACAAATAAAATTTGGAACAATGCCTCAGTGCATAGAGGCTGATTGAGGCACAGTGTGTTAGACTATGGTCAGAGGAATATCCAATAATTGAGGAAAGACTAAATAAGTTGTGGAATGTCAATGGGATGGACTACTATTGTACTATAAGAAATGAAATAGATTATTTCAAAGACCTAGAAAGACTTATAAGAACTGATGTAAAATGAAGTAAGTGGACCCAGAAGAAAAATTTATACTCAAACATTAATATTACAAAACTGAATAATTCTGAAGACTTTCATACACTGAAGGATGAAATGAGAGGTACAAGAACATTTTATACAACAATAACAACACTGTTAAAACAAACAGTTGTCAGAACTATGGTCAGTACAATGACAAAACATGGCATTTTTTACAGAGATGGGGCATATTTGGGGTGCAAATGAACATATATTTTTGTTTACTGTCTTTGAGGGATTTTTCTTTTGATTGACTTTGCATATTTATTATAAAAATAGTTTTTCTTTTCTTTTCTCAATGGAGTAGGAGGTAGGAAGGAGAGAAAATAAATTTCTGTTAATTTTTTTTAACAAAAAGGGGTAGAGTTAGTGCCACAAATATGAAATGTTGTATAAACTTGCAGATCAGGTCATTGTATTATTATTTTGCTTAAATATTTTGCCTTGTTATAAGAGACCTCTCATGAAGTGGGAATAATCATTTTTTAATATAAAAATGAAACACAAAAATATTTTTTAAAATGTTTAGAGTTATCCAAAAATGGAATGGGCTAACTCAGAAGGTGAGGGTCCCTCTTTGCCAGAGCTTGGTAAATAAATGCTGGGAAATAAGTTGTCTGCCTTATTCACTTTAGGGTATGAGTTGGATACCATTGAGCATTCCTCCCAACTCATTCTGTGCTTCTCCAACCTTCCTCAGCTCTAAAGGTAAACTGCAAACTGCAAAGAAATTTCCATCTTTAGAAATCATTTTCTTTCTTTTTTTTTTTTTTTAAGCAATTGGGGTTAAGTAACTTGCTCAAGGTTACACGGCAAGTTATTTCTGGGTGTGGTGCTGAGTGTCTGAGCCCGGGATTCGATCTCCAGGTCATCCCAACACTGGAACCGGTGCTCTTACTCGCTGAGCCACCTGGCCACCCCTAGAAATCATTTTCTTAAAACAGCTTTATAACCTGTTTGTACAACATGCTATTTGGAGCTACTTCTCTTTCTCTGGTTTCT
Source organism: Petaurus breviceps papuanus (assembly GCF_028583685.1). NCBI lineage: Eukaryota > Metazoa > Chordata > Mammalia > Diprotodontia > Petauridae > Petaurus > Petaurus breviceps. Next base: position 4,662,133 of record NW_027185694.1, on the reverse strand, counting down.
AGAAATAGGAGTCTCAGAAGCAATTTTGTCTTTGCCAATTTGCCAATTTTGACTAAGCCAATTAGCTTTGCACATCTACAACAAGAGATAATATAGCAGTGTGATCATGAAGGGCCAGATGAATCAACTAGTAAGACACAGTTTCAGAAATAATAACTCATCTTTATGAAATAACCAAAAATTATTAAAGTTTCAAATTTATCTCTTTCATTACTAGTGTTATACAAGTTATCAATAACCTTTTGGAAGGTAGAATTAAGGATGGGGGAAGAAGTAGATTTTATAAAGTTTAAAGTCTCCAGAAGTCATTCTTACTAATTGTCCTCTAAGAATAGTGTCAGGAATGCTAAAATTCAGAATGATCTTGAGAAAACAAAAGAATCCAAAAAAAGAGATTAAGAAAAACTATTTAGGGGCAGTTAGGTGGCACAGTGAGTAAAGCTCTGGCCCCAGAGTCAGGAGGACCTGAGTTCAGTTCTGGCCTCAGACACTTAACACCAACACCCACACTCACACCCACACACAACCCCCCTCTGCCCAAACTAGCCATGTAACCTTGGCCAAGTTACTTAACCCCAATTGCCCTCCAAAAGGCAAAAAAAAAGCTATTTAGGGGGAAAATGAATATCAAAGAAACCATAGGATGGCTTATTTGGATGAATATGATGATGACAAAAGTGGACAGAGAAATTGGACCTGTTCAACTTTTGTTTATTTGCTGAGGAGAATGATCTTGGGGCTGGAAAGAATAGAACAATGATAGTTAATAGGAAATAGATAACCAAAATAAATAAGGAGAGAATCAAAGATCACCCAGCTACCCTTGATGAGTACAAGTCATCAGGACCAGATGAACTACAACCAAGGATAGTGAAATGACTCAGAGATGCAATTGCTGAATCATTGTCAGTCATCTCTGAAAGACTGAGGAGAAGGGAACAGTGCTACAGGATTGAAAAAGGGCAGATATTGTACCAATTTTTTAATGAAAAAAAATAGAGTCTGAAAATTATAGGCCAACGGGCTTGATTTTAGTTCCTGACAAAATTCTAGAACATGTTATGAAAGGAATCATTAGTGACCATCTGTAAAAGGAAGTGATGGACATGAAATGCTAGTGTGACTTTATCAAGAACAGATAATCTCAGACTAATCATATTATTTTCTTTTTTGAACTTTACTTTTTGATCAAGTCAATTCCACGAATATAATTTATTTATATGTTATCAAAACATTTGACAAAAATCTCTTTTCAGATATCTGACTGTGTGACCCTGGATAATTCCTTAAACATTTCTGGATTTCTATTTCCCCATATGTAAAATGAGATTGTTATCTTTGATGGCTTCTAAAGTCACTTCAAGCTCTAAATATGTGATCCTATAATCTTAAATTCTACCTGTTATTCTTATAGAAACTTTGTAAAGATGAGATCTACATGATAGCACTATTAAATAGGTTAAAAACTAGCTTAATGATCGAACCCAAAGAATTATTAAAGGTTTGATGTCAACATGAAAGATCTCAAGTGCAATGATCAGTATAGTTTTATCTGGTTCTGTGCTGTTTAATATTTTTATCACTAACTTGGCATAAGGCATAAATACTGTACTTAGATCTCCAAATGACAGCTTAGAGAGAGAACTAACATATTAGACACAAACAAGGATTCAATATGATCAAAATGAGCTAGAATATTGGACCAAATCTAAAAGGATGAAAATTGCTAGAAACATCTATGTATACTTTCTCTGATGATTTTGTTTGTTACTGATTTGAATGAATGGGTTTTCTTTGATAATTGGTATTCACTATTTTTATTCACTGTGGAACTGGCATTTGGTGGGAAAGGCATCAAGCGACATAGATAAATCTTGTCATCTCCCTTCTCCCCCAAACACCAGTTACATGAGGAAAGTAAATTCTCACCTTCATGCCATATAAAGATTCATTGAAAGAAAGGGGAATATTTAGCTTTGAAAAGACAAGGCATGGGGTAGTTTTGGAAGTTGCATTCTTTGCATTTCAGTCTAGGTTTGGTATTAAGGAAAAACTTCCCTAATTATTGGAGCTATCCAAAGATGGAATAGGCTACATCAGGAGGAGGAGTGGATTCCCTTTCACTGGAGTTCCTCGAGTCCAGGATGCAGGAGTACTTGTCAGTCTTGTAAAAGAGATTCCTTGATCAGGTTGAGGTTGGACTGACTTAACTCTGAGGGCTCTTCCATCTCTGAGATGCTCTGGTTCTCTGACAGAGAAGAGTTGATGAAAGTACAGTGACCTGTGGGCCCAAAGACTTGGAAGCATAAGAACAACAGATCTGGGCTAAGACTACTATATGTATAGCAATACTTCTGCAGAATTCAGCCCTTTTCAAAGCAGACAGGCAGAACTGTCTAAATATATGTATGGTTCTATCTCTCTTGCCTCTTGGTCTTTCAACAGTTTGTCCCTGGGAAGTGCAGCCACCTCATCTGCACCATTTTGAGTCCTTCATTTTCCTTCAAAACCCAGCTCATATGTCACTTTTTAAAGGAAGTAGCTCTTAATTCCCCCAACTGCTGGTGTCTTCCCCACCCCAAACTTGTATTTATTTTGCACACACTTTTATATGTGCCTTTTGCCAACCCTGGTAGAATATAAGCCCCTGGAAGGTTGAATCTTAATGAATACTTGTTGATTGACTGATGCAGAATATATTCCAAGGAAAATTTTAAAAAATAATTTAAAGTGAAACTCTATAGTTAGTATAGGGTTGTTGTGCAGATCAAATGAATTAACATATATAAGGCATGAGTTAGCAGTGGGTAGAGTTCTGGGCTTAGAGTCAGGAAGATCTGAATTCAAATTCATCCTCAGATACTTCCTAACTATATGACTCTGGACAAATCACTTAACCTTTGTCTACTCAGTGTTCTAATCTGTGAAATGAGGATAATAGCACCTACTTCTCAGAGTTGTTGTGAGGATCAAATGAAATAATATTTGTAAAATGCTTTGGGCTGTACCCTTCCTTTTCCCCATCACTTCCCCTTCTCCTTCATCAATTTAAAACAAGTTGATAAAATATTTTCATTACTCTGAAATATGAATGACAAAAACTAATTCTATTATTTTGTTAAAATAAATTTATTATTTAAATTATTGGATGAATTGCTATTCTGTACTTTGATAGAAATAGGGACTAAATGTGTTATTTCATTAATATAGGGAACTTCTGGATCAGGAAATTTGCTCTACCAATGTATACTGGCACCTTCTCTGCAACTTATAGTCTTAGCCTGAAGAACTGAGAGGCTAAATGATTTGCCCAGAGGTGGCACTTGAACCCAAGATTTGGTTTTGAATGATAGGACATGCTAATTTACAAATGAACCCAGGCAGTTTGGTGTGGTAAAAAGTTTCCTGGATTATGAATTAGTGAATTAAGTCCTGCACTAACTAGTTTTGTGATCTTAAGCAAATTATTTTACCATTTTAAGTCTTAGTTTTTTTATCTGTTAAATGAGAGGGCTGGGTTTTATAGTCCTTTTCAGTTCCAGAATTCTATGAGTCAATAATTTGGATTTCATTTAAATATATAATTATAGTATATAAATGAAGCATACAGATGATTATAATTATTGAACACAATGCACTATAATCTACCCCTAAAATGTTGATTTCCAACTCAAGACACTTGTTAGAAGAGGTTAATGTGCATAAGACAATCTCATCAGAACTACCTAGGAAGTGAATGGGTCCCCAAGAAGTGATCCAGAGAGCATGGGTGAATTCGTATTCCTTCTGACTGCCCCAAGTGTTTCATGGAACAAGTTTCAATGGGTACCACTTCAGAGAAAAACAGCAGTCTTTACAACTGGGAAAGCCTAGTGATTTCAAAATGCTATCATTTTGGAGCATCTTTTAAAGGCTCAGAAGGACTTTAAAAAAAATCCACCTTTTCCCTGCCTTGCCCCAGAGAATGAGAGCTATAATAATATCAGGATTATATTACTATACTTTTCAAGTACTTCTGCTCACCACCCCTTCCCCTCCCTACAACACTATAAGTATTATTGATGTTTGTGAGAGATTCTAGGAGCCATAGACACTCTAGTTGTGTTTATCTGACAATGAAATTTTTAGCACAACCCAGTTACCCCTCTCATTCCTCTTTATCTCCCTTGTATATGTGGACACAGAGATAGCTCCAAAATACAAAATTGTGATTTGTGATGGGTTTGTGTATCATGCCAGCTTTGAGCTATTCAGTTTGTTTGTCCCTGAATTTCTTCATGCCAGTTCCATAATCGCCTCCTGCCAGACTCATACTTGGAAAACTCACATATTTCGTATATGACATATGTTTGAAATTAGCAGGAAATGCAGCCAAGTGCTGGAAATTAACAAGAGAAAAAAGTTATTTCTGAAAACATTTGGGAGCCAAAGGAGAGTGTTTGGCTAAAAACTTGAGGGCAGACCATTGTCTATTAAATCAAATTGTTCCAGTTTGTATCTTATAAGAAACAATACAACATGACTTTTTTTCCTTCTCTGTGTTTGTGGGTACTTCTTGCTAGTTTCATAGTCCTTTGGAGTAAAGCTGATATGTCATCTGATCACAGCAGGAGCAGGCTAACCCATCTTCAGATAATTTTTCAATTCATATACACTGAAGCATTTTGGAGAATAGAAATATTTGTGCCCCTGTTTCTTCAATAGGAACAATGTTACCTGACTTCCTGCAGGAATGGGCAGTAATAATGACAGAGGCATAAGGAAGTCATCAGGCATAAATTTATCTGTGTACACTCATCTAAGTCACTCTAATCTGACCCACTTATAAACAAACTAGTGTCTGAGCAGAAGGTACAATAATCTTACCAATCAATCTATTTCTTTGAATCAGTTCAGCGCATCAAGTATTTATTTGGTGCAAGAGAATGTATATCTATATAACAATGGGAAGAATGAATGTAATAAAAATATAAACCATGATTCTAGCTCTTAAGGAGCTTACTATCTGGTTAAGTGATCAAGATTTTACGGTATCTATGTTTATGGTTGGGAAGAGAACAGTTGGGGCAGAGAGTAGTGGTGCTGTGATGTAATGTTACTATTTAAGTTCTTTTTTATTTCCTTCTAGCATTTTGTTCCTTATGCATTCTTCTTATTGTATGTTTTGGAAGAGGCTGGTAAACTCAATAATTTTATAGGAAGGGACTACTACATTAATGGCCTTCTTTTTTTGCTTCTTTTTCTGATATTCAGGACAATATGAAATGGCTAGGAAGTGATTTATGATAATATTTGCTTTGATTAAATTTAAAACTCATGGTTCAGACAAAGAAAATGCTGTAGGAACTCTCAAGTAGAGAGAAAGGAGAAAGTCATCAGGAAAGGCTTCATGGAGGTGGGATATCAGGTAAGTCTATTGGAACAGAGTCCCAAACCTGGAAGTAAAAATTTGAGAATGTAATTATTAAACTGCTGTCAGTGCTCTTTGAAAAATCTTAGAAGAGAGAAAAATGGCAGAGACCTGAAGACAGGTAAATATTCTTGTTTTCAAAAATGGAAACAAGGTACATTCTTCAAATTGTAGATCAGTCAACTTTTATTTCTGACCTAATAAAATATTAATAAATAATAAAATATATTATTTTTAGTGAACAAAAATCTATTTTCTTTTCCTCTTACCTCCCTCCAATTGAAAATGAAAAAGAAAATTCTTATGACAAACATGGGAATAAAGTAAAATAAATTTCTGCATTGAACATACCCCAAAACATATATCAATTGGCAACCTGAGTCTATCATTTCTCTGTGAGGAGGTGGGTAGTATGTTTCATTATAAGTCCTCTGGAGTTGTGATTAGTCATTGAATTGATTACTGTTCTTAAATCTTTCAGTTGTTTGTTTTTACAATGTTGTTACTATTGTATCTTCCTGATTCTGCTCACTTTATATCAGCTTATAAAAGTCTTTCTAGGATTCTCAGATACTGTCTCCATCATTTTAAATGGTACAATATTCTGTCACATATCTATAACACAATTTGTTCAAACATTTGCCAATTTATGGGCATTTCCTTAGTTTCTAGTTCTTTGCCACCATAAAAAGAGCTGCCGTGAATATTTTCACAAGCATGGATCCTTTCCAACCTTTGTATCTTTTTCCTTTGAGGATATAGTCCAAAAGTGTCATTTCTGCATCTAACAAAGTACAATTTAGTGGCTTTTGGGGACATAGTTCCAAATGGCTTTAAAGAATGACTGAACCAAGCCACAGCTTTACTAACAGTGCATTAATGGAGCTGTTTTCCAAAAACTACCCCAATATTTGTCATTTTCTATTTTCTGTCAACATTGTCAATCTGCTAAATATGAGGTAGAATCTCAGAATTGCTTTAATTTTTTACTTCTCTGGATTATTAGTAATTTGCAGAATTTAAAAAATTGGGACATTGATAGCTAGATTTCTTCCTCTGAAAATTGTATACTCATATACTTTTTCCATTTATTAATTGGGGAATAAATCATATTCTTATAAATTTGAATCAGTTTCATATGTATCTTGGTAATTATACCTTTATCAGGGAAGCTTGTGGTAAAGATTTTCCTATTATGTATATCTATTTTCATTTTAGTTGCATTTGTTTTATTTGTGTAAAACACTTCAATTTTATATAATCAAAATTGACCATTTTTGTCTTCTGTGATCTTTTTTATCCTTTGTTTACTCATTAATTATCCCCTATCTATAGATCTGAAAGGTGATTTATTTTTTGATTTTTAAATTTATTTATCATATGTCTAAACTTAAAATATATTATTAAAGGGTTGGCTTGTAAGCACATAGAAAATAAAGCAGTAATTACTCTTGGCATAAGTTTGTCAAGAGGACATCATTTCATACCAACTTTCATTTTCTTTTTTGATGCATTTAGTAGCCTGGCATATTAGGCAACTGGAACAGAGTACTCAAAGATTCCAGAATTGTACAGAATTTTTAAATGCTATCTTGGTGAATAATATGGAGAGGTATAGAATATATATTTATATAGTTAAACAATTTAGTATTGATTAACTGAGTCTGCTAAAAAGTAACAATTTCCAGATTGATGTAATTCTGAAATAGGGTTACTAGTAGACTATTCTAGAGATAGGACCTGGTTATTACATTTACTGATGACACAAAACTGTGAAAAATAGCTAAGAAACTAACAGAATTAGAATCCAAAAAGTTTTCAAAAGAGTAGAATGATAAAATAAATACAAAAAGAAAAAAAATTTATTAAGGATAAATGTAAAGTTCTAAATTTAGATTAAAAAAAATCAACTTCATAAACATAGAATAAGGGAAGAATAATTAGAATAATCATGGGAGAGGTAAAAGATCTAGGATTTTTAGGGTATTTCAAGCTCAGTATCAGTCAATGGTATGGCATTTCAGTTTATTTTTAATGGAAGATCTTTTTGACCATTTGCTCATGTAAAATATATTTCCCCTCAGAAGCTGGAACAGGACTTTTTGGAGATATTACAGAATGGACTGTTGTTTTGGTACAGTTTGGAAGAGATGACTAATCAATCAGCAAATATTTGTTAAGTGCCTACAATGTGTAAGGAATTGTGATAATGTAATGGGGATCCTATGCAGACTCTCTCACTTCACTAAGATGGAAGCATCCACATGGCAGATGCTAGGTAGTTTCTTCTGGGAGAATTGTGAGGACTGGAACATGCTCTGTTAGTTTATGTTGTGGTTGGAAGAAATCTTTTTTTTTCATTAACTGTGTAGCTAGAACTGCCAGCATCTTGAAAATGACCCAACTCAGCATTAGTGAGGGTTTTCATGCATTATTTTTGAGGGAAGAAGGTGACTACTTCCCTGATGGTCAATGAGACCATGTGTTCAATAATTGCAATGTTAATAATCAAGTTGTATTGCTAATAATGACTTGTCCTAGTATTCAGAGCTGTAAGCGTTCTTAAAGACCATTTAGTTCTACTCTTTCTTTTCACAGATGAAAAAAGAAAAGCAATGGACAGAGAAGTTTGATGTTTTGCCACAGGACACACAGATCATAGAGCTGGAATTTGAATATAGATCCTTAGTTTTAAATTTTATCCTCTTTCCACAATGCCATAAGGAGGTCTTGGATTCATTTCTCCACTATTCTTCTATATTACTTAGTTCACCACTTCCCACCCCCATCGTTCCTCTTCTCATTCCCAGATGGTTAACTCTTATAACAAAGAGTTTTTTTTAAAGAGAGAAAAAGATGAAAATTCATTAAAAAGCAAATAAAATACAATATTATATACAATGTTCCATACTCATGGACCCTGACCTTTCCAGAGGAAAAGACTATGTCTTCTCATATATCTTCTTTGTTGCCAAAACTGTTCTTTATAATTTCACAACATTCAGTTTGAATTGCCTTTTTAGTGGTTGTTTTTTCTATTTCCATTGCTGTAGTCATTGTGTCTATTGTTTTCCTGGCCCTTCTTTCTTCCCTTGGCTTTAATCACTGTTAGGTCCTTCTATGCTTCTCTGTATTCATCATGCTCATCCTCCACTAGTCATAATTTGCTTCAGGTCATAAAGACCCAGCACTAAAATAATTCATAATACTCCATAGGTTGAATCCTTTAGCTCTTAATTAGGTTTTATTGACTCTTACTTTGTATACAATGCTTAACAATCCTAGTTATTTGGTTTCCTAATCCATAGCAAATTAGGAGCAAGAAACTCTAAGAAGTTTAGGAATTGTTGGAAACAGTTACTGTGCAGCAGTATTAAATGACAGTTGACAATGAAGGGCTCACATTGTCTTAAAAAGAAGATTCATAGCTCTGTGATTTTTTTAGTGCAGTAGACTACTATAACAATGTACATAATGGTTTCCCAGAAGTATTTTTAAGTAAGCTTAAATTATTATCAGTGTATTCTGAGTTTCTGAGAATTAAGATATTTCGGAGAGCTGAAAGATAGCAAAAGAATAGGAGAAAATTCATGACTATATTAAAACTCTCTACAAGATGATTGAAAAAAATTTTAAAACCTATCAACCCACATACCTACTACCACTCATCTTTATAAAATCTTCATAAGAGCAATCCATATGTATATTAAAGATATGACTAAAAATATGGGAAGGGATAAGCAGAAATTTAGTAATTATCTTTGTATCAGATTACGTATTTAGAGTCACATAATTGACAGGTGTAAGATGCCTTTGTGTTTATTGTTTGAGTAAAAAAAACAATCCAAACTAACTGACTTGGTAGACCAAAAGTAGTTTTCCAACAAAGAATATTTCATTTACCACAGTGGCTGAGGTTAAAGTTCATAGCTTAGATGGAAAATTGTTTTCTCCCTCTCTCTGGTTCCCACCATCATGGGTGGAGTCAATCTTTCCCAGATTTTTCATTTGGGTATGATTTCCACCAAATAGGAAAGTGGTTGGTATCTTTAAATAAGCTTGGGAGGAACAAAGGGGCTTCTGGGCCATCCAAGGCAATCACTTATGAAAGAAAGGGCTACTGCCATTATTTAGATCTATTACACCCAGTGAAATCTATGAACAGATCATGTTCATTTTTATCTGTCCTTAGGGAGTCTGATAAAATTCTCTCCCTCTCCCTCCCTTTCCCTCTCCCTTTCCCTTCCTCTCTCTCCCCCTCTCTCTCTTCCTCTTTCTTCTCTCTCCCCCCCTCTCTCCTTCTATCTCCTCCTCCACCCTCCCTTTCTCCTCTTTGTCTTTTTCTTTCTCTCTATCCTCTTTACTCTCTCCTGTCTCTGTCTTTCTCTCCTTATTCTATTGTGTGCCTGTCTGTCTCATAACCCACTCAGTAGGTAAACAATAATGAAAAAAATATAAACTTTAAAGAAATAGAAATAAGCTTTCAACAGATACACAGTTTTCTTGAGAGAGGAAGAGTCATCATAATCATATTTTTTTTCAGAAAAAAAACTAGATCCAATTTCTCCTATGTTGCTCCAGATGGCTTCTGCATGATTTAGCCTGAATGTGGTAAGTGGCACTTGTTCCCTAGTTCTGCTTGTCTTTTTCTTTTGTTATGCTTTGGAAGAGAAACTCTATCTTCAATCTTAAGATCTTTGCTCCATTCTCCTTTCTAAAAGATTTCTATTCCCCTGCCCTCCCCTTCTGTTTGGTGAGAAGAGAAATTAACTCTCTTTTTTTTGTTATCATGTTCATTAACCTCAATCAAGAGTCAGATGGAGTGGATGCCAAAATCCTTTGTTTACTCACAACCTCCTCAGTGACCATTACACATTCATATATTAAAATCATAGATGAGTCTGTGTCCAATGAAATCATAAAAGTAACCCTCCTCAATTATCTAATTTTTAATTCCAAGCAAATCATAGAACAATGGGGTGTAGTCTTACTTATTCAGTTCTCACATCATGGAAGATGTCTTGTTAAAGTACAAGTGGAAAAAAAAGTTATCTATGGACATCAATGTCTTCTAAATGTTCCTGTTGGGGAAATTATCATCCTTAATACACCAAGCCACAGAATATTACAAGACTTCCTCAGTGAAATTGGGGGAAAAACTAAATTATGTAAATGCTTCTCTTTTAGACTATCATATTTAGTATGGTGGCTAATCTGTCACTTCCTGGGTCTAGGATAAGTCTTAAAGCTACATAGTGGTTTGAGTCCAGAACTGAATAAGAGGAACACAAAAGGCTAGATTGAATTTGGACAGTTTCATAATCCTTTTAATGATCATAAGCTCATCTTTTTAATATAAATGTTCTTTCACTGATGCAGTGCTATGGGAATCTTGGGAAGGAATCTATAAGAATTCAAAGTCATGGGTGATTCAAAGAGAATAAAGAGATGGGTGTGAGACATATCTATGTATTTATTTTTATTTCAGAGTCTGGAGATGGACTAAGTATTGACATTCACAACCAGTACATCTATTAGCTAAGAGAGAAGCCAAAGAAAGCTTAGCACCTAGCTTCGATTTCAGTTCAGTCGAATACCAAAAGAAACAAGCAAAGGCATGATTTGAGTTTGCTGTCAAGATCTTCAACATGGTGACAAGATTTTGCTGAGAAATCTTGAATATTGTGGGATGCATTATAGAAAATATCATGGGATGCATATGTTAGCAAATTGATGGAAAACGACTTCATTTTGGTTGTAGAGTGTCTGGGTAGTTTGTCTATTTTACAAAGTAGTTCCAGAGTCTGGTGGGGCCCAATCAATTATTGGTGATAGATGTTTAGCTACAAGAAGCAGCATAATTGTGGCAATTTATGATGTAAAAAAGATGGGTTTGTCAAGCAGCAAGAAAGAACATATACAAAGTTGGAATCTTCTTTGAATCAAGAAGAATTTCCTTGAATTAGCAAGAATTTTTAGAGGCCCAAAGGAAGGTCTCCAACATGTTGGGTGGATCTTTTGTGTAGTGCCTATGGAAGGACATGGAAAATGACCCCATAAGATAAGAAGGTATATATAAATCATGATCTCTACTGATTTAGGACAAGCCTATATTGAGGAAATCATAGATCCATTGAAATATTAAAGGTCTCTGATTAAGAAGACAGGGAAATTTGATATCATTTGAAAAGATTTTTCATACAGGTGACAAGCATACATTATAAAGATTTGAGGGGGAGGTAACTTCAGTTATTTGGAAAGTTCATTATATGGGAAAATGTATTTGACTTGTTCATCCTCACAGGAAAAAACAAGTGGATAAAGCATATCTATTGTTCAGATTTCAACATACTTAAATGGATGACCTACAGAGCTTGTCCAACTATGTCTATTTGGGAAAGGCAGTATAGATGGACAATAAGTTGGGTCCACAGTTAAACAGGAGGATAGTGGTCTAGATTCCTTTTTGGAAACTTTAAATTTCCTTTTTTTGGACTCCTAAACCTTCCATGAAAGCAAAGGCTTATTTTTTCAATTCTAACATTTTACTGGCATTTCTATTTGGTAGTGAGACATGGAATATCATCACCTCCAAGAACTCAAAATGAACATCATAGAAAGGGATATGCAGAAGTATAAGGTGAATATGATCAGATTACAACATATGACCAATGAAGAACTCTTGAGATTAAGAGGTGTAGATAACATCCTCAAGGTGCTATATAATAGGAGACAGGTATGAAATACCTATGTTTTAACACTCCTCCAGTTGTAATCTTTTGATGTTGGGAGAAAGGGAGGAAGTTCTTCAGCACATCATTTGGATCCTTTGTAATAAACTTATGGGAATATAAGAGTCACACAGGATGGAAAGGCATGGATGAGTTGCAATATTCATAGTTGAAGAGAACTCTTGAAATCACAAATCCATTTGAGTATTTGAGGGTGAGTTCATTCCCTAACCATGCCATAAAGATGATGCCATTATTATAATGATAGGTTGCATTTTGTGACTTATTATAATTTTTATAATGTACTTTCACATTTTTTGTCTTGTTTGATCCTCCCTAAAATCCACTTGAGGTAGGTAGACAGGTAGGAATGTAGAGCAAATACAACTCTTGATTCATGGATAAGCTAGTGGATATAGAAGAATGAAATGACTTGCCATTATCATGGAATGTTAGTGAAAAAGCCAGGGTTAAACCCAAATTTCTTGACAGTTTCTTTTATATCATATGTCTTTGTGGTACTTTAAAAAGAAAACATTAGTGGGATGAAAGGAAACTAATAAATATTCCCTCCAAAAGTTTAAGGCTAGGGTAAGGTGAGGATTCTTTTTGGGAATCACCAAAATCTAAGTTAAGTAGTATAATCATAAGATGCAGTAGAACTATTGACTAAGCTGATATATCATAGGATCATCATTTTAAAGGTAGAGGGTCCTGTGATACTATGCAATTTAGAGATAAAGAACAGACCTAGAGAAGTTAGATGACTTAACAAGATTATGTATCCAGTAAGTAGCAGAATCAATGTTCAAACCCAGGTCCTTTAACCACAAGTTCAGTACTCTAATATTTTTTAATGAACAATCATTTATTTTTCTCTCTCATCCACCATGTCCACCAATTGAAAAAGAAAAAAAAGTCTTTATAACAAATATAGACATTCAAGCAAAAGAAATTCCTGCACTGGCTCTGTTAAAAAAAAAAAAATCTATGTCTCAATCTGCACCAAGTCCATTATATCTGTCAGGAGATGGATAACACACTTTGTCATCAGTTTCTGGAATAATGGTTGGGCATTGTGTTGATAAGAGTTCTTTGTGTCTTTCAAAGTTGTTTTTCTTTAAAAGTTGTTATTGTATAAATTGTACAAATGATTTCCCCAGTTACATTAATTTCACTTTGCATCAATTCAAATGTGTTTTTGATGTTTCCCTGAAACTAATTCTTTCATTATCACCCCACCCAATTCATTTATTTATTTTTAGTTTTCAAAATTCATTTTCACAAGATTTTGAGTTCCAAATTTTCTCCCCATCTCTCCCTATCCCCCAAGATGGCATGCATACTGATTACCTCTTCCCCAAATCTGCCTTCCCTTCTATCCCCCCCCACATCACCCCTCCTTTTATCACCTTACCCCTTACTTTCTTGTAGAGCAAGACAGATTTTCTATACCCCTTGCCTGTATATATTATTTCCAGGTTGCATGTAAAAACAATTTTTAACCTTTGCTTTTAAAACTTTGAGTTCCAGATTCTCTCCCTTCTTCCCTCCTCACCCACCCCCATTGAGAAGATGATAAATTCAATATAGGTTATACATGTTATAGTTATGTAAAACATTTCCAAAGTAGTCATATTGTGAAAGACTAACTATAGGGGCAGCTAGGTGGCACAGTGAATAGAGCACCGGCCCTGGAGTCAGGAGGACCTGAGTTCAAATCCCGCCTCAGACACTTAACACAAAAACTAGTCATGTGACCGTGGGCAAGTAACTTAACCCCAATTGCCCTCCCCCCCCAAAAGACTAACTGTATTTCTCTTCCGCTATCTTGCCCCCCATTTATTCTATTTTCTCCTTTGACCCTGTCCCTTTAAAAATGGTTTGTTTCTATCTATCCCCCTCCCCCAATCTGCCCTCCCTTCTATCATTCTCCCAATTTATCCCCTCCCCCCCCTACTTTCCTTTAGGGTAAGATACCTAATTAAGTGTGCATTTTATTCTCTCCTTAAGTGAAATCCAATGAGAGTAAATTTTTCCTTTTCACCTCCCTGCTCTTCCTCTCCATTAACATTTTTAAATGTTAATGGAATCTGAAGATATTCCATGCCCCTTTGTATTGACAAGTAAGCAGGTACTTAGCACCTTATTTAAGCTATTTAATTACCATAGAAGTAGTTAACACCTTGGGAGGAAGTTGTTGATGCAACAGGAAAGGGCTGAACAGGGAGGTGCAATACTGTATATAAGGAAAAACCTCAACTGGGAAAGTCAGAATTTCTCTCAGTGAGAAACTGGAGGCTGGAGCTTCTGCTGAGACTTTTCCTTTGGGAATTTCTGCTGAGAACTTCCAAGAACCAGACTGAGGAGCTACCATGAGTGAGAGAGAAGGATCCCTGCTTAAGGGAGCCTGTTCTGTCGTGAAGGCTTGGGAATATGGGTACTCACTGCATTAACAATGTGTACAAACTTTGTGACTACTGTAATGTCTTTGGATTTCTGGTTCTGGGACTAAGTTTTCTGGTATTTGAATAAAGGCTTTGGTTCCACCCTCCATGTGAAGATCCTGTTACATTTTGTGATTCACAACTATACCAGCATATTCATAACCATGGTGAGTATTGTGAATATTACATTATTGTTACACATATTCAACTCACCCTGTGTCCTCAGTCTATATATACATACACACACAGATGTATATATAATTTCCCCTTCAAGTACCCTAATACTTAGCAATGTCTCATGAGTTGCAAATATCATATTTCCATATAGGAATGTAAACAGTTCAACTTTAATAAGTCCCTTATGATTTCTCCTTCCTGTTTACCTTTTCATGCTTCTCTTGATTCTTGTATTCGAAAGTTGAATTTTCTGTTCAGCTCTTGTCTTTTTATCAAGAAGACTTGGAAGTCCTCTATTTCTTTGAATATCCATTTTCTCCCCTGAAATATTATACTCAGTTTTGCTGCGTAGGTGATTCTTGGTTTTAATCTGGATCATTTGAAATCCAGAATATAATATTCCAAGCCCTATGATCCCTTAATGTAAAAGCTTCTAGATATTGTGATATGCTGATTGTGTTTCCACAATACTCGAATTTCTTTTTTTCTGAATGTAGTATTTTCTCCTTGACCTGGGAACTCTGGAATTTGTCCACAATATCCCTAAGAGTTTTCTTTTTGGGATTGTTTCCAAGAGGCGATTGGTGGAATCTTTCAATTACTATTTTACCATCTGGTTCTAGAGTAACAGGGCTGTTTTCCTTGATAATTTCTTGAAATATGATGTCTAGGCTCTTTTTTTGGTCATGGCTTTCAGGTAGTCCAATAATTTTTGACTTATCTCTCCTGCATCTGTTTTCTAGGACAATGGTTTTTCTAATGAGATATTTCACATTGACTTTTATTTTTTCATTTTTTGATCTGTTTTATAATATCTTGGTTTCTCATAAAGTCATTAGCTTACACTGGCTCCATTTTAATTTTGAAGGAATTATTTTCTTCAGTGAGCTTTTGGACTCCCTTTTCTTTTTTCTTTCTTTTTTTTTTTTTTTTTGGTAGTTTGTGGGTGTGTAACTGATAGCTGGTGTGTTGGTGCATGTTTATGTGTGTGTGTGTGTGTGTGTGTGTGTGTGTGTGTGTGTGTGTGTTAAGTGTCTGAGGTTGGATCTGAACTCAGGTCTTTCTGAATCTGGGGCCAGCGCTCTACTCACTGCACCACCTAGCCGACCCTGGATTTCCTTTTCTATTTGGCTGATTCTTCTTTTTAAGGCATTCTCCTTATTGACTTTTTGGACCTCTTTTGGCATTTGAGTTAGTCTATTTTTTAAGGCGTTAATTTTCTTCAGTATTTTTTGGGTCTCCTTTATCAAGCTCTTGACTAATTTTTCATGATTTTCTTGCATCATTCTCATTTCTCTTCCCAATTTTTCCTCTACTTCTTTTACTTGATTTTCAAACTCTTTTTTGAGCTCCTCCATGGCCTGTGACCAATTCTTATTTTTCTTGGAGGCATTTGATGAAGAAGTTTGGACTTTGTTGCCTTCTATGTTTTAATGTTGTTGCCAAAATAAGATTTTATACTCTATTTTTTTTCTTCTGTTTGCTCATTTACTCAGCCAATTACTTGACTTTTGAGCTCTTTGCCAAGATAGGACTCTGCTTCCAGAGGGGAGAGTGGTCTGTCCTAAGTTTCTGGGATTCTGGGCAGCTGTTGTCAAATCTACTTCTAGGCACCTGTAAATTTTCAGTTCTTCTAAGGTGATATGACCAAAGGAGAGGTGTTTATTCCTGTTCTGCCCTGTGATCTCTTGTGAGTGACCACATGCTCCCTTTTCTGCCTCAGAAGTTTGAGGAGATCTCCCTCTCCACAGCTTCCACAAGCTCTGCCATACTAGGGTTCCTTCTCACCCCAGGACCACCACCCAAGACTGCAACCCAGATCCAAGCAGGGTAAGGCAAGAGAATCCTGCCTAAGTGCCCACAAGATATCCATGCAATTGTCCTATGATCAGTTGCTTGATCCCCACACCATCTGTGGGCCTGGAGCTCTGGAAGCAGCCACGGCTGCTACTGCTCCCACTGCCCCTGCTCCTGCTACCTCCTCTGCCCCAGGGCTGGGGCTGTGCCATGCTGTTCTATCACCTAGGTCCAACAGAGCTTCTCCACCGACCTTCTACTTTGTCTTTGGTATTTGTGGATTGAGAATTCCAGAAACTGCCACAGCTGCCAGTGATTCAGTCCCTTAAGGCCTGCTCTGACCTTGTCTATGCTGGTACAGCCCATGTGGGACTATACTCTACTCCCAGCTGGGTGCAATAGAACCTTCCTTTCAGTCTGCTATGCTATCTTCACTTGGAGATGTGTTTTATTCTGTTATTTTGTGTATTCTGTAGCTCTAGAATTTGTTTAGAATCATTTTTATAGGTATTTGGAGGTGTTTTGGGGAAGAACTCAAGCAAGTTTCTGCTTTTACCCAGTCAACTTGGCTCCATGCTCCTCTTTCATTATTTTGCATATTATATGGCATAATGGTATTTGTTTACATTTGTATACCATAATTTCTGCAGCCATTTACAATTGATGGGCACCCCCTTAATTCCTAGCTCTTCATTATAGCAAAAAAAACCTGCTATAGATATTTTATGTACATATAGGTCTTTGATCTTTTGTTGTTATTAACCCAGTAGTGGTATCTCTAAGTCAAAGGGTATGTTTATACTGGTTAGTGACTTTTGGGTGGTATAGTTTAAATTGATTTCTATAATGGCTTAATCAATTCACCCTTCCTCCCCAATTATGCATGAATGTACCTGTTTTCCTATAGGCTCTCCAAGATTTATCATCTTTTTGGATCAATTTTGCCAACCCGATGAGTATGAGGACTCTCTTCTCCCTCTGTACTATTTCACTTAATAGTTTTACTATTAATTCACTATTAATTAATAATTTCACTTAATCAGCTCCCATTGATTTAATTACCATTCTTCATGATGATTATTCTCAAATCTACCTATCCTACCTCAATCTCTCTTCTGACCTCTAAATTCACATCTCCAACTGCCTTTCTGATATCTTAAACTGGATGTCCAGTAGACATCTCAAACTCAGTATTCCAAAATGGAACTCATTATCTTCCCCCTTGCCTCCATACCTCCCCTATTACTGTAGAGGGCAACACCATCTTCTCAGTCCATCAGGCTTGCAACCTAGAAGTCAGCTCAGATACTTCACTATTTCTCACCTTTCCTTACCCTCCTACCAATATCCAATCTGTTGCCAAGGACTATTGATTTTACTTTTGCGACATCTCTCAATGCCCATAAAGCAGATAACCTTAGTGAACTTAGTTGACTGGGTATGCATAGATGATAGTTAGCATTGGCAAGGTCCTATCTACTGAGTTTAACTTCTTTCCCCCCAAAAAAATTTGCCCATTTAACTATCTTTCTTATCTCTATTGGTGACACAATCATCCTCCAGTCACTGAGGTTCAAAGTCTTTGAGTCATTGCTAACTTTATCCTCTTCCTTACCCCCTTCTACCAATCAGATGCTGAAACCTTTTTCTTCTACCTCCTGTTGCTCAAATCTGTCTTTCCATTTTCATTCAAAGTATTCCTGTGTTTAGATACTCTTACTTCTTTTTTAAATTGTTTTTTTTTCAATTAAGAAGCATATTTCTCCCTTCCCCATCCCACTGGGGAAAAGATAGGAAAATAAATCTTTGTAACAAATATTCGTAGTCAAGCAAAACTGAGGAAATTAGGGTTTATGAATGTGAAGGAATACTACTGTACCATAAGAAACACTCATTAATTCTTCTGTGACCCAATACAATGGCATCCTAACTGTTTTCCCTTTCTCCACTTTTCTCCCTTCTTTTTCAAAAATTTAATTTAATCAGTTTTTGGTTACATTTTAAGTTCCAAGATGTCTCCTTCCCTGCCTCCCCACCTCACACTAAAGAAGGCTACCATTTGGCATATACATACATACATGTGTATGTATATATGTGTAAAACCATACTATACATACTTTTATTTATAGTCTTCTTTCTCCGGAGGGGGGATAGCATCTTCCTCATAGGTCTTTTGTAGTTGATTTGCATGTGCATATGACTTAGAATAGGTTAGTCATTCATAGTTAACCTTTTAAGAACTTTGCTGTTATCCCAAGCACAGAAGGCTCTCCTAGATGAGATCAAAAGGAACTTTGAAAGCAAAATGAGAGAGATAGAAGACAAAATGAATCATTCTCTCAAAACAAAAATAGCAGAATTTGAAAAACATTATGATGAGGAAAACATCTCTCTAAAAAGAAATTGTATGATATGGAAAAGGAGCTTCAAAAATTAACCAAGGAAAATGATTTGCTAAAAACCAGAATTAAACAAATGGAAACAAATAACTCTATGGGGAACCAAGAATTAGCCAAGCAAAACAACAAAAATGAAAAATTAGAAAAAGAGGTAAAATACCTCAAAGAAAAAGTAACTGACCTGGAAAACAGATCCAGGAGAGATAATCTGAGAATCATAGGCCTACCAGAAAATTATGATGAAAAAATGAGCCTGGACAACATTCTCCAAGAGCTCGTTAACGAAAACTGCCCTGAGATACTAGAACCTGAGGGGAAAATAGAAATCGACAGAATCCACCAGACACCTGCTGTAAGAGATCCCAAACTGAAAAATCCTTGAAATGTTGTGGCCAAACTCCAGAACTACCAGATAAAAGAGAAAATACTTCAAGCGGCCAGAAAGAAACAATTCAAATATCGAGGGTCCACAGTGAGGATTGCACAGGATTTGTCAGCCTCCACACTGAAAGATCGGAGGCAGTGGAATACTATTTTCAGGAAGGCAAAACAGCTCGGATTACAACCAAGGATCACATACCCAGCGAGACTGAGCATATTCTTCCAGGCAAAGAGATGGTCATTCAATGATATAACAGAGTTCCAGACCTTCTTAACAAAAAAGCCAGAACTCAATGGAAAATTCAACCTCTAATTATGAGAAGCAACAGTGACTTAGAAAGGTAAACAAGGAGAACACACATCATTTTAGAGGGAAAGAGGAGAGGGAGAGGAGCTTCACATGAGATCTATTCCTGTCATTCTTGATGCGAAGAAAAAATAGCATACCTCATTAAGTATAACAATATCCTACAGGTAGTAGGAGGGGGAAAGGGTTACAAAAGAGGGGTGGGAGTGGTTTGTAGGGAGGGAAGTAGTAAGAGGAAAAGGGGAGGAAAAGGGAGGGGGGGCCAAAAAGGGAACACTGAGGGAGGTGGTGGTCAAAAGGAAAACTATTAAGAGGGGAAAGGGAGAAGGGAGGGAAAATATGCACATTAAAAGGGGCAGGAATAGGATGAGGGGAAAGAAACAGATAACAATCATAACTGTAAATATGAATGGAATGAACTCTCCTATAAAATGGAGATGGATAGCAGAATGGATTAGAAATCATAATCCTACAATATGCTGTTTACAAGAAACACATTTCAAACAGAGGGATACACACAAGGTAAAGGTAAAAGGTTGGAGTAAAATATATCATGCCTCAGCTAAAGTAAAAAAAGCAGGGGTAGCAATCCTTATCTCAGATAAAGCAAATGCAAAAATTGACCTAATTAAAAGAGATAAGGAAGGAAACTATATCCTGTTAAAAGGCACCATCGAGAATGAAGCAATATCACTACTTAACATATATGCACCAAGTGGTGTAGCATCCAAATTCCTAGAGGTGAAGGTAAAGGAATTAGAGGAAGAAATAGATAGCAAAACTATACTAGTGGGAGACCTTAATCTCCCCCTATCTGAACTTGATAAATCCAACCTCAAAATAAACAAGAAAGAAGTTAAGGAGGTGAACAGGATTTTAGAGAGGATAGGTATGATAGATCTCTGGAGAAAACTGAATGGGGATAAAAAGGAATATACTTTCTTCTCAGCGGTTCATGGCACATATTAAAAAATTGACCATGTTCTAGGGCATAAAAACCTCACAATTCTATGCAGTAAGGCAGAAATATTAAACGCATCGTTCTCAGATCATGATGCAATAAAAATTATATGCAATAAAGGGCCAGGGAAAGACAGACTGAAAACTAACTGGAAATTAAACAATTTGATCCTAAAGAATGAGTGGGTCAAACAAGAAATTATAGAAACAATCAGTAATTTCATTCAGGAGAATGATAATAATGAGACAACATACCAAAATCTGTGGGATACATTAAAGGCAGTTCTTAGGGGAAGTTTTATATCCCTGAGTGCATACGTGATTAAATTAGAGAAAAGGGAGCTCAACGAATTGGGCATGCAATTAAAAAACCTAGAAAAAGAACAAATTCAAAATCCTCAATTAAATACTAAACTAGAAATATTGAAGACTAAAGGAGAGATTAATAAAATCGAAATCAAGAAAACTATTGAACTAATAAATAAAACCAAGAGCTGGTTTTATGAAAAAACCAACAAAATTGATAGACCCTTAGTCAATATGATAAAAAAAAGAAAGAAGAAAACCAAATTATGAGTATCAAAAATGAAAAGGGTGAATCTACCTCCAATGAAGAGGAAATCAAAACAATAATTAGGAATTATTTTTCCCAATTGTATGCACATAAATTTGACAATCTTAGGGAAATGGATGAATATTTAGAAACATACAAGTTGCCCAGATTAACTGAAGAGGAAGTAAATTACTTAAATAATCCCATCTCAGAAAAAGAAATTGAACAAGCCATCAGTCAGCTCCCTAGGAAAAAATCTCCAGGGCCAGATGGATTCACTAGTGAATTCTACCAAGCATTTAAAGAACAATTGATTCCAATACTCTACAAATTATTTGGGAAAATTAGTGAAGAAGGAGTCCTACCAAATTCTTTTTATGACACAAATATGGTACTGATACCTAAATCAGGAAGAGATAAAACCGAGAAAGAAAATTATAGACCAATCTCCCTCATGAATATAGATGCAAAAATTCTAAATAAAATACTAGCCAAAAGACTACAGCAACTTATCTCAAGAATAATACACTTTGATCAGGTAGGATTTATTCCAGGAATGCAAGGATGGTTTAATATTAGGAAAACCATCAGTATAATTGATCATATCAACAATAAAACTAGCAGAAACCACATGATCATCTCAATAGATGCAGAAAAGGCTTTTGACAAAATACAACATCCATTCCTATTAAAAACATTAGAAAGTATAGGGATAAATGGAGCCTTCCTTAAAATAATAGGTAGCATCTATTTAAAGCCATCAGCAAGTATTATATGTAATGGGGAGAAACTGGAAGCATTTCCCATAAGAACAGGGGTGAAACAAGGGTGTCCACTATCACCCCTCTTCAATCTGGTACTAGAAATGTTGGCAATAGCAATTAGAGAAGAAAAAGGAATCGAAGGAATCAAGTTAGGCAAAGAAGAGACCAAGTGATCACTCTTTGCTGATGATATGATGATATACTTAGAGAATCCTAGAGAATCAAGTAAAAAACTGCTTGAGACAATAAATAAATTTGGCAAAGTTGCAGGATATAAAATAAACCCACATAAATCCTCAGCATTCCTATATATTTCCAATGAAATTCAACAGCAAGAAGTAGAAAGAGAAATCCCATTTAAAGTTACTGTAGACATTATAAAATATTTGGGAATCTACCTGCCAAAACAAACCCAGGACCTGTATGATCATAACTACAAAACACTTTTCACACAAATAAAGTCAGATCTAACTAATTGGAAAAATATCAATTGCTCATGGCTGGGTCGAGCTAAGATAATAAAAATGACAATTTTACCTAAATTAAATTATATATTTAGTGCCATACCAATTAACTTACCAAAAAACTACTTTATAGAGTTAGAAAAAATAGTAACAAAATTCATCTTGAAGATTAAAAGGTCCAGAATATCAAAGGAATTAATGAAAAAAATGCTAGGGAAGGTGGAATAGCTTTACCAGATTTCAATCTGTACTATAAAGCAGTAGTCATCAAAACTACTTGGTACTGGCTTAGGAATAGAGGAGTGGATCAATGGAATAGATTAGGCACACGAGATTCAGAAGTCAACGACTACAGTAATGTATTGTTTGATAAACCCCCAGACCCTGGTTTTTGGGATAAGAACTCACTATTTGACAAAAACTGCTGGGAAAACTGGAATATAGTATGGCAGAAACTGGACATAGACCATTATCTAACACCATATACCAAAATCAATTCTAAATGGGTTCATGATCTAGGTATAAAGGTTGATACTGTAAGCTGTCTGCTAAAGCAAGGAATAGTTTACCTATCAGACTTGTGGAGAGGGAATGACTTTATGACAAAACAGGAATTAGAGAACATTATAAAATGTAAAATGGATAATTTTGACTACATGAAATTGAAAAGTTTCTGTACAAATAAAGCCAATGTAACCAAGATTAAGAGGGAGGTGGGAAATTGGGAAAGAATCTTTACAACCTATGTCTCTGACAAAGGACTCATCTCTAAAATATACAGAGAACTGAGTCAAATTTATAAGAATACAAGTCATTCCCCAATTGATAAATGGTCAAAGGATATGAACAGGCAGTTTTCAGAGAAAGAAATTAAAGCTATCTGTAAGCACATGAAGAAATGCTCTCATTCACTATTGATTAGAGAAATGCAAATCAAAACAACTCTGAGGTACCACATCTCACCAGTCAGATTGGCTAAGATGACAAAACAGGAAAATGACAAATGCTGGAGAGGATGTGGGCAAACTGGAACACTAATGCATTGTTGGTGGAGCTGTGAACTGATCCAGCCTTTCTGGAGAGCAATCTGGAACTATGCCCAAAGGGCTATAAATACTTTCATACCCTTTGATCCAGCAATACCACTCCTAGGGTTATATCCCAAAGAGATCATAGAAATGGGAGAAAGACCCATATGTACAAAAATGTTTATAGAAGCTCTTTTTGTTGTGGCAAAGAATTGGAAATTAAGGGGGTGTCCATCAATTGGGGAATGGCTGAACAAGTTGTGGTATATGCATGTTATGGAATATTATTGCGCTATAAGAAACGGGGAGCAGGCGGTCTTCATATTTACCTGGAGAGGCTTAAAAGAACTGATGCTGAGTGAGAAGAGTAGAACCAGGAGGAATTTGTACACATTTACGGACACAACATATGTGTGATGGCCAACTTTGATAGACTGGACTCTTCTCAACAATGCAGGGATATAAGTCAATCCCAAAAGACGCATGATGGAGAGAAAAACGTGCATCCAGAGAAAGAATTAGAAAGAACTAAATTTATATCCAGGTGGAAGCAAAATACCTGATCTTTTTGTTCTCTTATTTGATTTTATGTCCTCTATACCATTTTTCATCCCAGCTGGTACAATCCATCCTTATAACCTGACCATTGTATAATGTGAAAGTATCTACAGATCCTATACTTGATTATAAGACGCCATGGGGGGGGGGAAGGGGAGGGAGGGGACAAAATGTGAAATTCAAGGAATTGTGGAATTGAATCCTGTAAATTAAAAGGAAACAAACAAATTAATAAATTTAAAAAAATAGCTTTAAAAAAAGAACTTTGCTGTTAGTGTATTCTATATTCTCTTGGTTCTTCTCACTTCACTCTTTATTATATCATGCAAATCTTTCTTTGTTTTCTAAAATCAATATGCTCATAATTTCTTAAAGCACAGCAGCATTCCATTATAATCATATACCACAACTTGTTCAGTCATTTTTCAATTGTTCTTTGTCTCCACAAAGATAACTGCCATATCTACATATCTATTTGTCTACCTATCTATCTATCTATCTATCTATCTATCTATCTATCTATCTATCCATCTAATCTCATATGTTGATTCTTTTCCTTTTTTTTCTCCGATCACCTTGGGAAACAGACCTAATAGTGGTATTGGACAAACCAATCTTCCTTCCTAATGTGTAGGACTTATTATTCTACTTCCTTGTACAAAGACCTTCAGTGGTTCTGTCTTGGTTATGGAATAAAGTGAACGTTACTTATGCTGCTATTCAAGAACTTCCACATCTGATTCCAAACTATTTTTCTCACCATATTTCATGCTATTTTGATGACTACACTTAAGTTTCAGCAAATCTATACTGTTAGTTGTTTTCCTGCTTTCTCTTGCCTCTGTGCCTTTGCATATACTGGCTCCTAATTCTGTAAATGGACTTCTTTCACATATCTGCTTCCTTGAAAAAGCCTGCTCAAGTGTTGTATTGTCTTTGTAGTTGCCCCTCATTCCACATCTGACTGAAAGTGATTTCACATAATTCTTATTTCTTATAACATTTCATTTTGATTTCTTTGTACTCTTCACATTCTACTTTTTAATAATCATACTTACTTGGGTAATGTCTTATCTCCCTACAAGATAATAAACTACTGGAGGGCAGGGATATGTCATGTGCCAATTAAATAGAAATTATAGTGACTTTTCAAATGAATAGGCCAATCCTTATTCTTCTGATAGATATCCTGGTGGTCCTATCTCCATGGTAACCATTGCTCTGGTGGATCAGCTCTTCTTCCTTCACGCACCTCCCATTTACAGTTTCGTGAATGGCATGTTTCTCCTTCACAGGATTGACAGTGTCAAGAAAACTGGACATGTAACACAGTTCTGTAGTATCAGCATAAAAGGCTCTACCCACAATCAGAGAATTGGATTTTCTATTTCATCTGATCAGGACCTCTGACTGTCTTGGCAACTATTTAGTGCAGCACTTAGTGTTGAATAAAGATAATATATTTATACTGGTTGAGATTCTGCAAGAAATTATTGAAACTATGGCCAAAACAAGGAAATCAAGAGGTGCCTTGCATACCTTAGTCAGCAAACTTTACTTATCAAACAGAGAGATATAATAGCCAAGGACACTATGGAAATTTAATTTACAAATTCTTACAGAGGATGATGGAAGATTTTATAGTATTACCTTATGAAAAAGAAACAATAGAATGTAAAACTAGGTTAAACAAAAGCATAAAGTAAGCAAAGTCATTGGAAGGACCCTTAAAATGATCATGCCCTATACCAAATGGGAGCTTCTTGAGTACCCCACAAAGGGGAAAAATAAAAGTTTTATGCAACTGGAATTTGGGAGTTTTTCCTTTGCTACATATGCTCTCAAAGCTTGGGATTGCTTTCCCTTGGACTATGTCTATGTGTTAGAGTATATCACAGATTTTGGGGGGTTGTTTTATACCAACTGTTTTACCTTAATAAATACTCCTTTGTAAAATCTATATGAAGATTTCTGACTAAATTGATTCTCAATTGGTAATATTGGGAGGGAGAACATTATAAAGTGTATAATACCAAAAGAACCACAATCTCTTTCCCTGCAACAACTCTGCCATATGTTAGAGGAAAGATCATGTATAGGGAATACTATAACCTGTAACAACTCATTCTTAGTGTTGCATTTCTACTGTGATATCTCTGTCCCTAAATGTGCCATTTTGTTTTTCCTCAGAACTAGTAATGTCATCTGCTGGTCACCTTTCTTTTCTGTACAGCCCTCTTTTGAGTCTCTGCTATGCTGATACTGCCACCTGCTGCTTCTCTACTGACTTGCATTTGCTATGTGTCATATTTTTCAGTGGAGAATGTTGATAGCTTTTTTTTGGTAAGTTTAGTCAAAAACAACAGAGAAGTTTCAGCTACTTTTGTGAGTCATTCCTTCAGCTACACCCAGCCAGCACAGCTAGAATTCCCTTAAGCCAAATCTTTTTTTTTTCTAGTTAGTTTTATTTCCATCTCAGTGTCAACTTCTTTATGTCCCTCTGTTATTTAGATTGAGATTAGTAACTACCTTTCAACTCCCATTTTGCCACTGGCAGTTAATGCTAGGATTGTACATGACCCCTGAGGTAACTTGATGATCTAAAATAATGGTCTATCTAAATAACTGCTATCTAGCAGTGTCACAAATCACCCCAAACAGATAATAAGGTATAAAGGTTAGAAAATGAGCTTCAAAGCTAAGAAGACCTAAATTCAAAATCTGCTTTTAGCACATCCTGACATGGTAACACCAGACAAATTGTGCAGGGTGTTCTAGGCAACTCTCTAAAACTATAAATTACATTGATGATACTGGCCTCACCTGGAGCTCTCAGTACCAATGAAATCACTTTCAGTCCCTCTCTCTAAACAATCCCCCTTTTCTTCTGAAAAATCCCATTAAAACAAATACACAAATATAATTATCTTGTAGAATCAACTGTTGTTGGTTCAACAGGAACCTGTTGTCAAAGGCAATGTGTTGTTTACAATTTACCAGACATGATATTTATCAACAAAAACTTAAGAAAAAATGTTTCTAATAGATGTTGCTATTTCAAGTACTCATAGTCCCTAAGCTACATGGAATGATAAAGTTTATGTAGAGACCTGGCCAAGGAGATTAAAATCCTATGGGAATAGGATGAGGTACATATCTTTCTTGTTAGAATTTAGACTGTTTCTTATTAGAGTGTTTGCTATTGAGATTGTACCAAGGATTCTTTCTGGCAGCTTATAGAGAGTTAGTTTATATTCTGTTACTTTTAACTTCAAATTGAATTACAAAAGTGATTCTTTCATTGACTAGTCCATAGAACATTGATTATAAAGGAAAAATAGCAGAATAATATTTTGTCTCAGGACTATTTCTATCTGAACCCATCAAAAAAGATGATAACATCAACAAAATAATAAATTTGATTATAGTTTGCAATCAGACATAGATTATATACATGTATTCATAATTACACTAGCATACTTATATACACATCTCCTGTGAGCCTAGCTTTGACCCCACTCAGAGATTTATGCCTGTTGTGTCAGCAGCCCAGAGTGATGATGATGATAAAACCATAGATTTTTCACCAAGGGGATAATGAATTTGTAGTTAATTAAGAGTTGGCCATAACAGGTTACAAAGTGAGGATGTCTAACCTCCTTTTCTGGAATCTTTACAATGGCGTATTCTCAGAAGACCACATTCTTTTTTGAACCATGTACATGCCTCAACTCTAACTCATCTTTCTGTGTGAGCTCAGACTGAGGTTTCTGTGGATATGTAAGACTACATGAAAGAGTTAGATGTGGAATGTGTACCTGGACTTGTTTACTGACTCAGGAAAAGGATACAGGCAATACTTTGAAATACTATTCCAAAGTTGAAATTGTTTAAGGTCTGAATGAAATAATTTAAATGGTTCCAATTTTTTCCCCCAAAACATTTCTAGTAAGTAATGATAAAGCTCATGTTCAATTTTTCTTTCTGTTTGCAACTCAAAAACTATGCAAAGTAGGTTAATCAGTGTGGTATGTATCATATCCAGTCAGTATAAATCAAATACATCTTATAAATGAACTGAATCCGCAAAAATGTTTTGACAATTTGGTAATTCTAGAAAGAATATGGCACATCTTCTGAGGTTGTAAGTTTATTGAGAATGAGGCAGTTAAAATGAGGGAGATTTGATTTATTGATATCCTTTCAAAAACCCTCTATCATATCTTCCTTTCCTATCTTTCTAGTCTTCTTAAACCTTATTTCCCTTCATGATTCAGTGACACTGGCCTACTAATTGTACCTTGAACAAGACACTCCATCTGTCAATCCTGTGCTTTTTACTCAGTGTCCCACATGCCTGGAATTTTCTCCTTCCTAATCTCGGCTTCTTGGCTTTATTATAGTCCATCAAATCATAGTTAAATTCCTACCTTCTTCAAAAAATCTTGTAGATTCCTCCTTAATGCGAATGCTTTCCCTCTAAGATTATTTATAGTTTATCCGATATATCTATGTCATGTATGTACATAGTTATATTCTCCCCCCATTTGCATGTGAATTTCATGAGTGCAGGAAATGTTTTTTTTTTTGCCTTTTTTGGTATCCTCAGTGCTTAGCATGATGCTTGGCACATAATATGTGCTTAAGAAATGTTTTTTGACTTGACTTTTTAAAGGTATTCAGTGCAAGCCCTAGTTTTTTTTTTTAAAATCATATATAATTGAGCAGAGTCAGAATGTTCAAGATTCAATCATCAAGTCCTACTTAAATAAGTAAGAACTGCCTTCATGTATGGTTTAGGTTAGATGGTTACTAAGGTTTTCTAACACACATTCTGCGATTCTGTCTAGGATCAGAGAAATTAAAACTTGAAAGGTATTAGAGATGATCTAGTTTAATATCTTTCATTTTAAAAACGAGGAAATTGAAGCCCAGAAAGGATAATGGACTTAGAGTCAAACATCTTGGCATTTCAGGTTGAAAGCGACTTTGGATGTCATCTATTACAGGCCTCTAATTATAGAGATGGAGAAATAAAGGTCTAGAGAAGTGAAATGTCCTATTCAAGGCCATACAAGGACTAGAGACAGGACTGGAAACTGAGCCAAGACAACATGACTTCCAGTCCAATACTCTTTCCACTGGTTCACCCAATTTCTTATTACATTAGGTCTCTGCCATTTTTATTAGATGCTACTGATTCATGGAAGGTGGAAGAATACTGAGAATTAGACTTTAAAATATTTGGTGATAAGTAATGGCCATTTTATTTCTTGATGCAGTTGATAATGAAAAAGAATCAAGAAATTGTAGCATAAAATGGCAGTTCATAGAAGGTAATTAATTTCCAATGAGGCAAATCTCAGAAATGTCTGAAAAATCTCTGGCCTTTGGTAGTTCAGCAGCTGAAAGGATCTTGTCCCAAATGACCTTGTAATTCTCAATGGAAAAGTATGTTCCCTTTCTGGTCTGAAATATTTTTTTTTTAGAACAATCAGGGTTAAGTAACTTGCTCAAGGTTACACAGCCACTTATTTCTGGGTGTGGTGCTGAGTATCTGAGCCCGGATTTGATCCAGTTCATCCCGACACTGGGACTGGTGCTCTTACTCGCTGAGCCACCTGGCCGCCCCTAAGCAATTAGGGTTAAGTAACTTGCTCAAGGTTACACAGCCAGGTGTTTCTGGATGGGTGCTAAGTGTCTGAGCCCGAGATTCGATCTCCAGGTCTTCTCAACACTGGAGCCGGTGCTATTACTCGCTGTGCTACCTGGCCGCCCCTGGTCTGAACTATTATTGAAGGCAGTGTGCATGTGCAAAAAGTAGCAGCTCCAACAACACACGTATATTAGGTTAGTGAGTGCCTATTATGTGCAAGACACACTGTGTTAGATACTGCGGATACAAAAGAGTATGCATAAAAATGTTCCTTGTCCTCCAGGAGTTTGTGATTTGTTGAGTAGTGTAGACACATAGACAGAAAGGCAACCAACAATGTAAGCTAGTATATGGTAAATACTCAATGAGCAGAAATGGAAGACAAATATTACAGGAGAGGTAACAAGTATTATATTATCACTTCTTAGATGCAGTTATCTCTCTTTCCCCTGATGAATATCATCTATTCATATGTATTCTTTCTTCCCAACTTCTGTCTTTTTCCTCCCAAAACTCTGACAACAATTCACCACAGTTGCAATGTTTTCTTCTCCCTATAGCTTGTGTTAGGGTTAGAAGGTGTGGATGGCATTAGCCACATACCATGTACTGGCTGGAGTCAACTCTAACTAGCTCAGGAGTGTCAATTGTTAAAATTTCAATGTGAGCTTTACACCTTGGATATAGGCAAACTATAAGTTCATGACTTACTTTATTGATTGTCTAGATTTAAGAAAGTGATGGAGAAAATGTTAATAATGAAGATTAAACTTAAAAGTGTGTCAGTATTGCTTTTTGGAGAATGGTTGAATATTTACTAGCATACCCCTAATGTTTGATACATCTAGACAAAGTATGTGAAGTTAGGGTAATTCTAGCTAATAAGAATTTACTCTTCCCATAGACGTGGGCATGAATATATCCAACCAAAAGGTACTGTAGGAGTAAAATTTTTTTGGACCTGTTTATATAAGATTGATATATTTACAGTTATGGGAATCTTTGCTTTTATTAGACTGCTATATTTTAAAAACATACCTAAGTAGTTTGGATGTCCTAAAGTACAAAAAGATGCAAGCCTTGAAGGGAGTGAACCACTTACATTCATGTATGGTAGTGATCAGAGTTAATCAGTTCTTGAAATAATACATCCTAGCACCAGGACAAGCTTGGACCTAGGAGCTAGCTGTGCTACCGATTTATGTGTGCTTGTTTGTGTGTGTATCTGTGTGTATGTGTATATGCACAGATACACACACACAAAATGATCTGCTACATATTTTTACTACAGGCTTATTTTGGTATCAATATATATTAGTAGGGTAATTTCCCTGAGATTTGTTCTCTTGAACCCCTAATCAGAGTGAAGCACTGGGGAATAATCTTGAATTCTTGGAGTGATAAGTGGGATTCATACAACCCTATTATCCATCATTCCCTGAAGAACTCTATATTTGGGTTGATGGCAAGTTGGGTGATTCTATTGTGACCCTTACTTCAGCTTGAACTTGATGATAGGTAAAGTCTATCATTAATGATTTATTTAGTCAATATTGGGCATACTGAGAATGTCATCAATTACAAGCTTCTAAATATTTAATAGGTTCTAGGCATTGAGGAATATACAGACAAAAATGTAAGAGTCCTTGCCCTCAAGGAGTTTGCAATCTTTTGGAGGAAAAAAACATGTATATGTATAAAGATATACAAAATAAATGAAAAGTGATTTTGGGGGAGGGGCATTATAACAGCTGGAGAGATCAGGAAAGATTTTATGTAGGCAGTGAATCTTGAGTTAGGCTATGAAAGACACTTGGGATTCTAAGAGACAGTAAGGAGAGGATACATTTTTAACATAGGAGGCAACCTGTGCAAAATTACAGAAATCTGGGATGGAATCCCCTATGTAATAAACATCAGCAAGGTCATTTTCATTAGGACAAAGGTTACACAAAGGTGAGTAATATGTAAAGATTCTGTAAAGATAGGTTGGAATTAAATTGTGAAGAGTTTTAAATGGCAAACAGGAGTTTGTATTTAATCCCATGAGTGACAGGGGCTATTAGAATTTAATAAAGAGGAAGGGACATAGTCATATGTGCTTTAGGAATATCACTCTGGTGGTTGTGTGGAGGATGGATTAGAGAGGGGAGAGACTTGAGGCAAGAAGACAATGAGGAGTCTATTTTAATAGTCTAGGCTCTAAGTGGTGAGTGCCCAATTTAGAGTAGTATTTGTTTAAGTGGAGAGATGAGGATCAATATTGGAAAAATTGTGGCATTATGGAATTCATAAGACTTTGCAACTGACAATGAAGAGTAAAAAGTTGAGGATGACTCCACTCTTGTAAACCTGGGTGACTTGAAGAATGGTGGTACTTTTGACAGAAATAGGGAATTTTAGAAGAAGATTGAGTTTGGGAGAAGAGATGACTATATTGGATTTGTTTATAGCCTCTAGGACATCTACATCAAATGTTCAAGATGCAGTTGTTGATGTGAAACTGGAGCTTAGAGCTATATATGTAGATTAGTAGTTATATTCATAAAGACCATTGGATCACATGAATTGATGAGGCCACTGAAAGAGTGGATAGAGAAGAGAGTCCAAGACAGAGGCTTAGAATAGAGCCAGAGTTAGTGGGTGAGATATTCATAGTCCAGCCAAGAAACTGAGAAGAAGTGGTCATACAGATAGGAGAAATGCAAAAACCAAGACAAGAGAGTAGACAGGAGGAGGGGATAGTCAAAAGTCAAATGCTGCAGAAAGGTCAAGAAGTGCTAGGATCGAGGAAAGGTCATCAGGTTTGGCAATTAGGAAATCTGACAACTTGTAGAAAACTTTCATCTGAATAACAATATGGAAGCCAGATTGATGAGACTTTAGAAAGATAGTTAGAGGAGAGGAAAAGGGGTAATAAGTATAGACAGCTTATGAAAATACAAGAGTGATTTATTGAAAGTAAATACTATTAGAGATATATGAATTAGGATTCTAGTTCTAGGAGTTTGGTTGTGAAAGAAAGGGGAGATTTAGGATGCTGGACTGAGGGAATGGTAGGGTTTAATGAAGTTTTTTTTTTTTAAGATGAAGGAGGTTGATTGGGTGGTAATATGCTCCAGGAGACAGAGAGGATGAGATCAAGGGTATAAGTAGAAAGCTGGATTTGGTGAGAAAAATGTCACTTTTTCATTAGAGAATATAATAAATAGTAGTGAATTAGAGAATTACAAGGGGTTTTGAGATATAACATTGGGGAGAAGAAGAAACTTGGGCTAAGTGCCTTCTATTTTCTGAGTAAATTATGAAGTGGAGTACTCTACAAAGAAGGTAGAAGAAGGCTGTGTAGGAGACTTGAGCAGAAAAGAAAAGGCTTGCAACAGCTTCTGTTATGAATGTGATAATAAAAGACAGATAAGTAGGAAAAACATTTATGAAGACCTTACTATGTGCCAGGAACTCTGTTAAGTGCTAGAAACACATAATATGAGCACAAAGGAAGGTAATCCTTTCTGTCAGGGAGTTTACATTTTATTGGGGGAAGATACCTCATAAAAGGGAGCTGAAGCAGGAGCAACGGGGTGTAAAGTGAACAAGTGGAAGTTCCAGGGAACTTCCAATAGGGGTCCAAGAATTCAGGAACTGAACCAGATTTACCAAGAATATGGCTGGCATGGTTACTTCTTCAAATGAAGGTTTGGGGCTAAACTTATTAATAAAAGGATTGCTTTCTCAAGTAAGGGTCTAGTTGAGATCAGGTAACAATAATTTGTGTGGATCCAGTCAACAGGGTAGTGTGACTAACTACAACACTGTTCAGCAGAATGGACATGGGGGCACAGGAGCTGAGCAGATGGTGGCAGTAACCCAGGGCTGGAGTTTGGCAAGGCATGAGTGGTAATAGCACAAAAGGGTAAGAGGTTCAAGAATAGAGGACATTGTGATGTTGAAATGGTTGATTACAACTTCAAGATTAAGAAGAAAGGAAAGTAAAGCCAAAGCAAGGAAATAGCTTGGAAGAGTCCTGAATCCAGTTGGAGGTCATAGTGAGGGCAAAGAATAGGACACACTTTGGACATTATATATATGTATGACAATACCTCACAAGACGCTTTTTAATTTTCAAAGTATTTGTATAAATTATGTTATTTTAATGTTTTTAAATAGGCGGGATAAGTAGCTTTATATTTATTTTTACTGACTGAGACTGAGTTTCTGAGAGATTGTACGAATTGCCTAAAGTCACATTCCTAGTGAGTGGGAAAACTGTTACTAGAAACTACATCTTTTCCTAATTCTTGGTACAACAGTATTAATTAGTTCATCTTAAGACTGGAGGGTGATAGCCCTTAAGGTTCATGTGGTTTCCACATCTAAGCTTTAGGGGGTTTATTTTAGATGAAAAGTTGTGAGTGCAGTTACAATTGCTCAGAGGTCCCAGTTAGGAATTTCCTAACATTTAGTCAGAAGTTTGTCTCTTTGCCTAATATTATATCTGTCTCTAGGTAACTCTTGGTCCTTCAAAATTCAATTTACTAGAAGCAATTGGGTAACGGAACATTGTTTTATAGAGTTTGTGGATAGATAGGCACTGGGAGTTACAGGGCTCATTCTGGGACTTTTACTCTGAGATGCCAGTAGATTGATGACACTCCTTGATATCTATCTCCCTTCTCTGTCACAACTCAAAACTACTTTTGCTACTCAGAGGTATGCTTAAATATTATGTTTGTTCCAATCTTTCTGCTTATAGGACTTCAGAATCTCTTCCCTGTTCTTAGATATTTCCTTCTTTTTATACAAATTCCTTAGGACAAGTCTCTCACACAATGGCTTTGAGTGATTCAAAGAGATGTACAGGTCCTGTTCATACTCAGTTATGACTGATCGATTGATTTAATCATGACATGTTACTTTTAAGTAGATAAATGAATCCCTTAATACAATGCTTTCCCCAAAAGATCTTCGTAACTTCTATTTTTTAGGAGACTGTAGGAATTGTCCAATTTTCTACAGTTAAACAGTTCCAAGGGGAATCATTATTCTGTAACTTCATGGGGGGTAGGGAAAGTAATTTAGTCTTAAATTAATAAATCTGTAACCATTCTATTTACAATGTCTCAGAAGGCAAGAAAAACCTTTCACAATGTTCACTTCAGTGGGAGCCTTTTGAGGGTTGCCTGAAAATAGTGTGTTTGTATTTTGCACTTAAGCCTTTGGACACCACATCAAGATCTTAATATGAGAGATAAAAATCTTTACAAGGAGGAAGTCTGTTAAGCAAATCAGGTTAACTGTATGTATAAGGTGATTATTAGGATCACATCCCAAGAGAAAAAATGTCTTGATATTCCCACTTATTAAAAGCTATTTTTATTTCTTGCTTGAAGATATCTCTAGCTCTTGTGAACAGGTCCTAAAAATTTCAGTATTATTGTATTCAGCCCTTTAGTTCTAAGGGCTCTCAACCTTTTCCTAGACTATCTAGAATGCTCATAACTTTATGAAATCTAGAAGGGGAGGTACTCACAGTCAATGCAGATAACTGGTGCAGTTGCAGGGACTTATGCAGAATGGGTGAAGGTGGGAGAAAGACAGAGGTAACAACTTTTGAAAATGATCAATCAACAACTTTGAAAGCCTTAAAACTCTGATCACACAATGTTAAAACACATATCCAGAAGACTGGTATTAAAACATCCTATTCAGTCTTTGGCCAGAGGGGTGAAAATTTTTTAATTTTGGATGTGGATAATATGGGAATTTGTTTTGCTGGACTGAACATAATTATGATGGGGGTTTTCTTTTATCTTTTCTTTTTTTTCATTGAGGAGGGATAGTAGAAGGGACAGATTATAAATTCATGTAAAATAAAATAGATTCATTTTTAAAAATACCACAGAAGGACCTTCAGCTAAGCAGCTTAGATTTTCAGCTCTGTTACCCAAGGATACAAAATTGTCTTTATTTTAGAGATGGCTGAAAGAGGAAAAATAGACTAAAATACTTCAACAATAATTCTACAATATTTACTGAAATGCACCATTTGCATTTCTAAGATTCTAGTTAAAATTAAAATTCCAGTATATAAAAATTAAAGCTGGGAAAAAACAAAGAAATAAAAAAAAACCACCTAACCCATATACATGACTATTGTTGTGTAGAGGCAGTGTGTAGAGAACTGGCTTTGAATTAGGAAGACCTGTTTACAAATCCTACCTCTAATGCATAATGACTATGTGACCGAGGGTGGGAGGCAGTGTGGTACAGTGGAAAGAATGATGGATTTGGAGTTAAAGAAGCCAGGTTCAAATTCCAGCTTTGACATTTATTCCCAGTGTGACTTTGAGCAAGCCATTTAATCCTTCCTGGCTTCATTTTTTTATCTACAAAATGAGGAATTTGGGCTAGATGACCACTAAGGGCTCTTCCAGTTCTAAATCTATGATTCACCTGGGACATATCACTCAATTTTTCAGTGCCCTGGCAACTCTCTATGACTATAAAATGTCAAGCAGATGTGAATTTGCTTTGGTTAAAGGAGCTTACTATATCAATATAATCATGTGTCTTCTTTTTAAAAAAATTTCTCATAAGTATCTTCTAAAAATAATTATAGAGAGGAAGGAGAAAGGAGAGACAGACATGAATGTGAGAACATGTAGTGTGGGATTGAATGGGGATCCACTTAGGCCTAGAAGGGAGCTATAAGTCATTTAGTCCAACTCCCTTATCTGACAGATAAGGAATACTTAGACCTAGATATAGAAGAAAAATCCAAACATACACAAATGTGTTCAAAGTTCAAAGACTTTTAATTTAAGAATGTGGAGGGAACAATATGGATTGCCAAATAAGGGGAGTGTATGTGTATGTGGTAGGGGAGGTTCGGGGACTGTAATACACTGTCTTGTGTGTCCTTATATGCTGGTTAGAAAATACTGATTATGATAATAGAAGCTTTTAACTAGGATGGGGCTGATTTATACCTAGACCCATTCTTGGTTTTTGGAAAGGTATTGTGGTTTAGGTACAGTAGATCTTATTTCTCTAGAGGATATAGGTGCTGGATTTGGAGTTATGAGGGAAGGGTTCAAAAGGCACATAG
The DNA here is from genome assembly GCF_028583685.1 of Petaurus breviceps papuanus. NCBI lineage: Eukaryota > Metazoa > Chordata > Mammalia > Diprotodontia > Petauridae > Petaurus > Petaurus breviceps. The sequence goes on along the minus strand of NW_027185694.1, from coordinate 4,625,393 downwards.
ATGGTGCAGTAGATAGGGCCCTGGGGGTGGAGTCAGGAAGACTCATTTTTCTGAGTTCAAATCTGGCCTCAGATATGTAATAACGATGTTACCCTGGCCATGTCACTTAACACTGTTTGCCTCAGTTTCCTTATCAGTAAAATAAGCAAATCACCCCAGTATCTTTACCAAGAAAATCCCAAATGGGGTCACGAAGAGTGAAACACAACTGAAAAAATGACTGGACAACTAAAGTGTGATGCTGGGAAATGTCTTCCTCTTACCTGAAAAATGGGAGTGTTGAACTCAATGGACTCAAAAATGCATTCCAACTTTAAATTGATGGTAAATATGCAAATGAAATATTTATTAACCACTTACTATATGCCAGGAACCCTGTTAAGTTCTGAGTACACAAATATAAGCAAATAAATACAGTCCCTGCCCTCAAGGAATTTACTCTCTAATGGAAGAAGACAATACCTAAAAGGGAGTTAAGAAGGTTGAAGACAGAGACAGGATTGTTTGGGGTGGAGGAGGGCATTGCAGCACTCTTTGTCATGGCACCCGTGCCAGGAATTGTCATGGAGGCCTGGTTGGGATGAGATAGAGCAAAATCTCTAAATATCTAAGGGAAGAGTCTAAGGTTCTCATGGCCTGAGTAGTTTAGGCCTGATCCTATAGTTTCTTTTGTATTTATAAGGAGAGAGCAGGTGAGCAGAGAAAAACAGCTATGATACTTTTCATGCCCTGTCTCCTTTCTGGGAATGCCTTCCTCATCTCCTGGTAGCATGTAGATTTTTATGGATTACCAGTGGCCTTCAGATTACACTTTGAAAAATAATTATGGGGCAACCTTGCGAATAAATGCAAACACGTGCTAGCCCAGGCCAGCAAACAAAATATTCTTTCTTTTACCAGCAGGTCCTTCTGGCCTGCCCTACCCTCATCAAATGTACTGGTAGAAAGTATAAATGAAACTAACATTCTTTCCAATTTACCTGAAATAAATAGTTGTTATATTAGTTACTATTTGCAAAGTTACTTTGAAAAAATAGATCATTTGAAGACCCCAAACTTGGCTCATAGGTAAAAGAATTTAATTCCTCTTTGAAACTACATAGTCATATAGCAACACGGAGTAGCACTGCTCTGGGAGTCTGAGAGAGCCCTGAAATTGTCTTTTTTTTTTGTATCTCCAGCACTTATCACAGTTCCTGGAACATGGTAGGTACTTAATAAAAGTGTATTAATTGAGTGATCATTCCTATTTCTTAATCCAGCTCCTCTGCTTCTGAGGGCTACGTTCTCAACTATCCTTGTGGTCATGTCATACGATATCTTAGAACCTCTAAGAGGTCAATCCCAGTCACAAAGGGGTATTGGACTAATACTAAAGCTTAGGTGGACTAGTCAACCCTTACCTGATGGGAGGTGAAGGGCAACAAGTTTACCTACCAATGGCAGGTCCTTTTGACCTATCATCATGTCTTATATTTCCACCATTAGAGTTCTACTTGTAGCATGAGGCCTTTATCTCCAATAGGATTCATTAAAATGCAAATATGTTGCCTTAGAAAGGTAGAAGAATAAACTATGGAAATAATTTATTATTTATTAATAGGGAAAGGATACCACTATCCTTGCAGATACCCAAGTTTACAATTTCAATCATTGACTATTTGACTTTTCTCTCTCTCTTATTCCATATCTAATGAATTACCGAATCTGCCTCAACAGCTCTTTCAAATATCCCTTTCTCTTTACTCCTGAAGTCCCTACAATGGATCATTTCCTTATCACCTCTTGTCTGGATTGTTGAAAATTCCCTCCCAATTGAGCTTTTAGCATCTAGGCCTTACCTTCTCTAATCCATCCTCCTCATAGTTGCTAAGTTAATATTGCTAAAGATCAGCGAGTTGGTACTAGAAGGCCAGACCTAGAGTCAGGAAGACTTATTTTCCTGAGTTCAAATGTGGCCTCAGACACTTACTAGCTGTGTGACCCTGGACTTAATACTTAAACACTTATTACTGTTTGCCTCGGTTTCCTCATCTGTAAAAGAGTTGGAGAAAGGAATGGCAAACTACACCAATATTTTTCCCAAGAAAACCCCAAATGGGGTCATGAAGAGTTGGGCACAGCTAAAAGTGAGTGAATAACAAATATTGCTAAAACAGAATTCTGACTCCTACAATCCTACTCTCCAAAAATATTCAGTGGCTTCCTAGCATATCTAGGATAAAATATAATGTTTTTGTATACTATCATCTTTAGTGTAAAATTGACTGCTTTAGCCTGGCATTTAAAGCCCTTCACAATCTGGGCCCTAGCCTACCTTTCCAGCTTACTTATGCCTTTCTCTTTCATTTATTTTGCAAAGTATCTAACCAGCCTGGATTATTCACTATTCCTTAAACTCAGCCTTCTACCATTTGTCTCTGTGTTTTTGCATAGATGTTTCTCATGCCTGGAATGCACTCAGTCTTCACCCTCTACCTCTTAGAATCCCAAGTTTCCTTCAATTTACTTCAGCTCATATACTACCTCCTATATGCAAAGTCTTTCCTGATAACTCTTAGTAGTTACTGTTATCTCCTTCCTGAAATAATGTCATATTCATTTGTAAATTCACACTATATAGATGGTATATCGTCCCAGTAGCATGTCAGCTCCTTGAAGGCAGGTATTGTTTCATCTTATCTTCATATCCTCCAGTGTCTTGCATGAATAAGGGCTTAATAAACACTTATTGAATTAAATTGAAACCTTGTAAAACAGAAACCTGAGGAAATGGGGCACTATGTAGGTAAGTAAGATAAGTTGAGAAAGGCCTGGAGCATAAGAAACTATGGAGGAAAGAGAGATTCTGGTGAGACTGGAGGCTTTTAGTGAGTGACCCTACAGGAAACAAGGGGTGACATCATCATCATCATCATCATCATCATCATCATCATCATCATCACCATCATCACCATCACCATCACCACCACCACCACCATCATCATAATCATCATCACCATCACCATCACCACCACCATCACCATCACCATCACCATCACCATCACCATCACCATCACCA
>NW_027185694.1:4610339-4622322 GCF_028583685.1 Petaurus breviceps papuanus | reverse complement strand
CACCATCACCATCACCATCACCATCACCATCACCATCACCATCACCATCACCACCACCATCATCATTTCCCCATTCTCAACATTCATATAACACTTTAAAGTTTACAGAGCATTACCCTTAGCAACAATCTTGTTAGGTAGGCAATGTAAGGTATATTATCTCATTTTACAATGAGAAAGTAAGACTTAGAGAAATTTGCCTTCTTTTGGGAGAAGGCCATATTCCTAAACTCCCACATTTGAGGTTACTCAGAAGGCAATTCACAAAGTTAGAAGAGGCCAGGAAATCCACTGTTCCCAATACTCTTTTTAGGAAGATATCATGAAAGTTCAGTATAAAGGCTCACCATTCTACAAACTGATTAGGAAGCTCAGATGACCATCTCCTTATACATATTCTCAGGCAATGCTACTGTAGTTATTTGAAATATGGCTAATCCGATGTTACCTAAAATCTACTTTGTGTTTTTTCCATTCCTATTTATTGCTTTTCACCTCCCTCCTTTGCCTGATATTTCTTTTTTATTCTACTAAGGAATATTGTGTTTTCTCTCCTAAATAAATCCTAGTAATGACTGGAATAGTGAACACAATATAGAAAGAAGCCAGACTTATGGCCAGTATGAGCACACCCATTTGTGAGCTTTCATTTCAAGACTGGAACCAGCAGTAGTCAGAACATAGTTCATTTTCAGGAAACATATAGTGCCCATTTTGCTAATGCACCATAGTGAATTCTGCTCATACATTATAGAAACCCAAGCACTAGGCTCACTTCTCTTCCTGATCTCAAATGGCAGCTTGAATCTTTGGCTTCAATTCATTGGACTTATAGCTCTACTTAGCAAGATTTATCTTTTCACATGGAACCTTAATCAAGACAAATTCTACAGCCACTGGTGCCACACATTTCTGGCCATGTGCTGTGGAGTTACTCTACGCAGAGCCTACTTTAAAGGGCTATAATTTGGGCATTTCATCAATTCTGTCAGTATGGCATTATTTGATGCCTATTTTATTCTCTAGTTTTCTCCCCATCGAAGCTATTAACACATATGGAAGTACATGTGTCTCTTTTATACGGTGATTACCATCTTGCTTGCACTGCTCATTCTGCATGCATCTTGCAGTAAATTGTGTGAATGATCTTAACTAAGTTATGGAGGAGCAAAATGCGATTGGACAGATTCATAAAAAGTAGTCAGGCCATATACTACTGAAGAGATATTTCTCTCTCATTCCCACACCCTCACTTTATATGTATATTATTGATGTACCAAGCTATATATACATATGCAACTGGGGATGAAAGAGTGAAGCTTTTCCCACCCTCTGAAATTGCAGCACATAAGCAATCACGTCTTCTAGAGCCCAGCAAAGTTGCTCTATATGACTATAAATAGGGATGAGGCTAGGGGAGAGTGCTGTGATTTTACTGCTGTAGGGCACTCCCTGATGAAAAACTTCATTTACTTATGCAGATTGATAGCATCTCTTCAATTTATAGTCTTTTAAAAATATTTTTTTTTCTCCACTTATATGTAAACACAATTTTAAACATTTTTTTCAGGATTTACTTATTTATTTTTAGTTTTCAACATTCATTTCCACAAGATTTTGAGTTCTAAGTTTCTCCCCATTTCTCCCCTACCTCCCCACCGCAAGTTGGCAAGTACACTGATTACCCTTTCCCTCAATCTTATATCCCCCCAACCTTCCTTTTATCCCCTTTCCCCTTACTTTCTTGTAGGGATTTCTATGCCCCTTTGCCTGTATATCTTATTTCACAGTTGCACATAACAATTTTTTAGCGTTTGTTTTTAAAACTTTGAGTTCCAGATTCTCTCCCTTCTTTCTTCTTCACCCACCCCCACAGGGAAGACAAACAATTCAATATAGGTCATACATGTGTAGTTATGCAAAACATTTCCATAGTCATGTTGTAAGAGACTAACTATATTTCCTTCCACCCTATCCCACCCCCCCATTGATTCTCTTTTCTCCTTTGACCCTGTCCTTTTTCAAAAGTGTTTGCTTCTGACTACCCCTTCCCCCAATCTACCCTTCCTCTCATTCCCCCCTCTTATCCCCTTCCCCTCTACTTTCCTATAGGGTAAGATACCCAATTGAGTATGTATGCTATTCCTTCCTTAAGCCAAATCCAAAGAGAGTAAGGCTGACTCATCATTCCCTTTCACCTCCCTGCTCTTCCCCTCCATTGTAATGGTTTTCTCTCTCCTCTTTTATGTGAGATAATTTACCCTATTCTATCCCTCCCTTTCTCCTTCTCCCAATATATTCTTCTCTTATCTCTTAATTTTATTTTATAGATATCATACTTCATATTAAACTCACCCTGTGCCCTCTATATATACATGTACACACTTATATACGTACATAAGCATACACATATATAAACACACATACACTTACCTATACATACATATATATTTATATATACATATATTCATATATATAAAATATATATCCTCATACTGATAAAAGTCTCATGAGTTGCAAATATTGTCTTTTCATGTAGGAATGTAAACAGTTAAACTTTAATAAATTCCTTAGGATTTTTCTTTCCTGTTTACCTTTTCATGATTCTCTTGATTCTTGTATTTGAAAGTAAAATTTTCTGTTCAGCTCTTGTCTTTTCATCAAGAATGCTTGAAAGGCCTCTATTTCATTGACTATCTGTATATTTCCCCTGAAGTATTATGCTCAGTTTTGTTGGATAGGTGATTCTTGGTTTTAATCTTAGCTCTTTTGACCTCTCGAATATCAGTCCAAGCCCTTTGATCCCTTAATGTAAAAGCTGCTAGATCTTGTGTTATTCTGATTGTTTCCACAATACTCAAATTGTTTCTTCTTGACTGCTTGTAATATTTTCTCCTTGACCTGGGAACTCTGGAATTTGGTTATATGTTCCTAGGAGTTTTCTTTTTGGGATCTTTTTCAAGAGGAAATTGGTGAATTCTTTCAATCTATGTTTTACCATCTGGTTCTAGAATATCAGGGCAGATTTCCTTAATTTCTTGAAAGATGATGTCTAGGCTCTTTTTTTTTTTTATCATGGTTTTCAGGTAGTCCAATAATTTTTAAATTCTCTCTCCTGGATCTATTTTCCAGGTCAGTGGTTTTTCTTTCTTTTTTTTTTTTTTTAAGCAATCAGGGTTAAGTAACTTGCTCAAGGTTACACGGCCAGTTATTTCTGGGTGTGGTGCTGAGTGTCCAAGCCCGGGATTTGATCTCCAGGTCGTCCCAACACTGGAGCCGGTGCTCTTACTCGCTGAGCCACCTGGCCGCCCCTAAGCAATTGGGGTTAAGTAACTTGCTCAAGGTTACACGGCCAGGTGTTTCTGAGTGGGTGCTAAGTGTCTGAGCCCGGGATTCGATCTCCAGGTTTTCTCAACACTGGAGCCAGTGTTCTTACTTGCTGAGCCACCTGGCCGCCCCCATTGGTTTTTCTAATGAGATATTTCACATTGCCTTCTAATTTTTCATTCTTTTGGATCTGTTTTATAATATCTTGATTTCTCATGAAGTCATTAGTTTCTATTTGCTACAATCTAATTCCCAAAGGAATTATTTTTCTGAGCTTTTGAAGTTCCTTTTCCATCTGGTCAATTCTGATTTTTAAGGATTTGTTCTCTTTATTGACTTTTTGGACCTCTTTTGCCATTTGAGTTAGTCTATTTTTAATGTGTTTTTTCTTCAGTATTTTTTGGGTCCCTATTAGCAAGCTGCTGACTCATTTTTTCATGATTTTCTTGCAACACTCTTATTTCTCATCCCAATTTTTCCTCTACTTCTCTCACTTGATTTTCAAAATCCTTCTTGAGCTCCTCCATGGCCTGTGGCTAATTCATATTTTTCTTGGAGGCTTTTGATGCGGGAGTTTTTATTTTGTTGTCTTCTTTTGGTTCTATGTTTTGATCCTCTTTGTTACCAAAACAAGATTCTACAGTCTGATTTCGCTTCCTCTGTTTGCTCATCTTGCCAGCCAAATACTTGACTTTTGAGCTCTTTAACATGGTAGAACTCTGCTTCAAGAGTGGAGAATGCTGTGTCCCAAATTTTTAGGGTTTGGTGCAGCTGTTGTTAGAACTTCTTCTAGGCATCTGCCTCAGAACTGTGAGGAGGACTGCCTCTCCACAGCCTCAGCAGGCTCTGACAAGCCAGCGCTCCTTACCCCAGGACAGCTACCCAAGACTATGACCCAGATCAAGCAAGGCAAAGCAAGATAATCCTGCCTCAGTGTCAGCGGAGAGATTTCTGCAATTTTCCTCTGGTCAGTCACTTGGTCCCCCCACCATGTGTGGGCTTGGAATTGAGGAAGTAGACACTGGCAGCAACTCCAGTTGCTGCCACCTCTGTCACACTGGGGGCCGGGGCCAAACCTTGCTCTTCTCTCACCCATTTCCAACAGTTTCCCCACTGACCTTTTACTTTCTTTTTGGCACTTATGGGTTGAGAAGTCTGGAAACTCCCCCAGCTGCCAATGATTCGATCCTCTGAGGTCTGCTCTGGCTAGTCTGTGCCATGGGTCTGTGCCCACGTGGCCCACACAGGACTGTGCTCTGCCCCCAGCCCCATGTGATAGACCCTTCCTGTCAGTTTGCCAGGTTTTCCATAGCTGGAGAAATATTTCATTCTGTCATTTTGTGGGTTCTATAACTCTAAAATTTGTTTAGAGTCATGTTTTACAGGTAATTGAGGATGAGCTCAAGGAAGTTCCTGCTGTTACTTCCAATTTTTAACATTAAAAAAAAAGTTTTGAGTTCCAAATCCTATCCCATTCTCTGTTCCCTCCCTCCACCTTGATATGGTAAGCACTTTGATATAGGTTATACATATGCAATCATATGAAACATTTCCATATTAGTCATTTTGTAGAAGAAAACTTGAACTAAAAAAGAAAAAAAAATAGTATGCTTTGGTCTGTATTCAGACTCCATTAATTCTTTCTCTGGAGATAAATAGTATGTTTCATCATCAGTCCTTTGGGGTTGTCTTGGATCATTGTAATATCGAGAATAGCTAAGTCATTCATAGTTAATCATCATGTCAATATTCTTGTTACTACGTACAATGTTTTCCTGGTTCCCTCTGCATCAGTTCATGTAAATTGTTCCAGGCTTTTCTGAAATTGTCTTGCACACCTTTGATTTATATTCTTTTTTTTTTTTGCTTCTTGGAGGACAATTGGGGTTAAGTGACTTGCCCAAGGTCACACGGCTAGTTTTTGTGTTAAGTGTCTGAGTCTGGATTTGAACTCAGGTCCTCCTGACTCCAGGGCTGGTGCTCTATTCACTGCACCTCCTAGCTGCTCTAGATTTATATTCTTAAAGGTAACTAAGTAGCTCAGTAAATAGAGGGCTGGGCTGGAGAGAGGAAGAACTGAGTTCAAATTTTGCCTCAGGCACTTACTAGTTGTGTGACAGGGTAAATCACTTAAACACTGTCTACTTTAGTTTTCTAGAGACACTGCAAATGAGGATCATAATGGCACCTTTCTCCCATGGTTGTTGTGAAGATCAACTAAATGATTTGCTTGCAAGGCTGGATGGCAGAGCAGTAGACCTTCCAAAGTTTTCCCTTTATAGAGGGCTCAGCACTTCATTTTCCATCAGCTGCTAATTTCAATTATTTCCCCCACTTTTTGGCTTCCTTTAGTTTATTACCTTTCCTTATTGGATGGAAAACTCCTTGAGGACAGGCACTGTCTTTCTTATTTGTATCTCTAGTGCTTAGCACTGTGCCTAACATGTAGGGGGTCCTTAATAAATGTTTATTAACTATTGACTAAATGAAATAACATTTGCAAAACACTGAGCACAGATATAGGCTATGGCTCCCTCTCTCTCCCTCCTTCCTTTCTTCCTTCTCTTCATCTCTCCTTCCATCCTTCCTTTTTTCCCTTATTGTCTATCTCAGTAGGAGTTTAAGTGACTTTTTGAGGGTCACAGAGACAGTATGTGTCAGAAGCAAGACTTGAACCCACACCTTCTAGACTTTGAATCCAGTCTTCTATCTACTATGCTGTGCTGTCCATGCATAATGCATGTATATACACATGTGTGCATACATACACATATAAACATATGACATGCACAGTAAGGTGTAATGGTGAGAACACCAGATTTGGAATTGGAGGGCCCAGGTTTGAATCCTGATTGTGATAAGTAATAGCATGTGAGTTCTTGGACATTTAATCTCTCTGACCCTATGTTTCCAGAGGCCATGAGTTTGAATCTCCTAGTCAAGTAGTACATATCTGGTTCTAGACAAGTCATTTAGACTTTCTCACCCTCAGTTTCCATGTTTGTAAAATGAAAGGGATGGAAAAGTGAGTGTGACAAGTTGATAGAGTGTTGGACTTGGAGGCAGAAAGATATTGGCTCAGCTCATGCCTCTGATCCTTACTATAACTTTGTGTCCTCAGGCAAGTCATTTGACTTCCATCTGGCTGAGAGATGACAGGTGTCAATCTATGTTACTATAGGGGTTTCCAGCACTAGGATCATAGATTCAAAAGTAAAAGGAACCTTTAGAGATCATTTAGTCCCATCGTATTAACTCAAATAGAAATGGGAGCCACTAATCCATACAGAGGGATACCCGCAGTTTCAAACTATAATGGTATGTATATTTTATTGTATTTTTATTTATTTTGTTAAATATCTCCCAATTATATATTAATCTGATTCAACCCTATCAGGGAGTGTTGTGGGCAGAAATGTTTGACATCTGTTCTTGTCTAATTTCCTCATTTTTCAGATGAAGAAACTAATGCCCAAAGAGGTATCTGGTATTCTTTTCAACTGTGTTATCTATGCTTATGAAATTGTATGCTTTTGTGTATTGGCATATAGATGTACACATGTGTACATTTGTTCACATATATGTATATACACACATATGTGTGCATACACACATGCACTATGGGCAATCTTCGCCACACATAAATGTATCTCAGGTCTACAAGTCATGTAGTACATATTCAACATCTAGGATTAGGTTACTAATCAGTAGGCACTAACTACATTAAAATGGCAATGAGCTCATTACCATGTTGGTCATAGACTATTTTCACTGATCGATTTTCAATTAAAAAAGGGAGATCATGGACTCTTTCAAGCGTTGCATATTTGGAGAGTAAATCAAATGCTTTTGTGTTTGTTTAGGACCAACACCCCCCCCCCCAATAAAAAAACACAAAACAGAACTCATCTAGATGTATTTAATGGTCCGAAGAAATCATTGGGGCATATGATCCTGGGCCTTACTTTCAGTCAATAACAAACCACACATTCCTAAGTGACTTTGGATAAATTATGTTGTCTATACTTCCTTAAGTCTGGAAGACCTTGGTTCAATTCCTGCTCCAGACAAATACTGGCCTCTGATCTTGGCTGAATCATGTAATCTCTCAGTGGCCCAGGAGATTCGCTAAGAGTAGAAATTACAGACCAGTTGAAAATCTGCATTTATAGGGGCCATTTCCACATATGTCCTCTCTGTCTTGGCCAGCATTTCACCATCAAACTCCCAGAAAAAGTCATCTTTATTTGTTTGTACCTTCACTTCTCAACCTCTTGCAATATGGCCTCTGATCTCACCACTTAGCTGAAACAACTTTCTCCAAGGACCTCCTTATTGCCAAATCCAGCAGCTTTGTCTTGGTCCTTATTCTTCTTGACCTCTCTGAAGCATCTGACTCTGCTGACTACCCCCTCCCCCTGAATACTTTCTCTTTCCTAGGTTTTTGGGATGCTGCTTCCTCTTGATTCTCTTTTGAAGTCAACAGAAGTATGGGTTCAAATCCTGCTTTAAATGCTCTCTTTGTTACCCTTAGGCAAGCCATTTAACTTCCATGGGCCTCAGTTTCCTCATCTATAAAATGAGCATGTTAGACTCAATGACTTCTAAGATCTCTTCCAGCTCTAAACCTGAGATGCTAGGAGCAGAGGCTGAATGTGCTCCAGTTATTACAGACCCCATTCAGCTTCTATGTCTCATCGATTCTCCCTGCACACCAGCTCTCACATCCCTCTCCTTCTTTCTACTAAGCAGGTTGCCACTCTAGCTCAGACTCTCGTTGTGCTTTACCTAAGATAGACTATTACAATAGACTCTTATTTGGTCTTCCTGCCTCCCGTCTCTCTACTCTCTAATTGATATTCCATCCAGCTGCCAAAGTGTTTTTGAATTTGGTCCAATCTAAAGAAAATGTCTGACCATGTTACTCCCCTGTTCAGTAAACTCTATTGGAGTATACTATAAGATATAATATATGTTATATATATTATAATATACATATATTATATTATATATATCATGACACAATAATAGCATGATACATATTATATCATTATAGTATATATATATATATGATATTAGTAAACTATCACCTCTAGGATAGAATGCAAACATCTATTTGACATTTAAAGGTCTCTCCACTACACTTCTAGATCTTTTATATTTTGCTTCTCTTTATTCCCTCTGTTTCAGCCAAATTGTCATATTTGCTGTTTCTTGCACAGAATATTCCATTTCCCATCCCTTTGTCTTTGCACAGATTATCTTCCATGCCTGAAATGGTCTTTCTACTCTGCCTCTTAAAATGTCTGTTTTCTTTAAGGTTCATATTGGGAGGAGACCTTTTCTGATGAACCTCTCCCCCTTCTTCATATGACTTTATTTATCTTATGTTTATAGCACATATCTGTATTGGTGCTACTTTGATTTCCCACCCCCTAAAAAGGAAAGCATTTAGAGGTACATAGTGGATGCTCAAGAAATATTTGATTGATTATTATTGGGTCGTGACTGGCCAGATATAGTGGACTAGTTTCTGTTTTAGCTCACTCACTTGCCAATCAAGATAGCACCGAATGGGCTGGGAGTTCCAAAGCTGAGTGAACCAACTTCCCCAGGTACTAGAAGCATTATGTATGGCCCTCCAGTCTAGAGGTGCTACTGTGAAAGGAGAATACTTTAGAGACAAGTCTCTTTTCCATCATTTCTAATTTTTATAACTAAGAAATGTCTGCACAAGTGATCTCACAGGTCACTGCCTCTTAGAACTCCCAGCATCCTTTAAGATCAAGTTCAGGTGCCATGTTATCCACAATTCCTTTCTTTATGTCCCTAGTTATTAATACTCTCTCCCTGAAATTACTTTGTATAATTTTGTGTATACAACTTGCATTTACTTAAATGTATATATTTTCCCCTGAGAGAATGTAAACTTCTTGAGGGCAGGGGCTGTTTAATTTTTTTTTTATCTGTGTATCCCCAGCTCCTAGCATCCCAGGGTTACAAAAAAATAAAGTTGAATTCAATTGAATTGACTTGCTGGTCCTCCAAACAAGAAAAGTGTTCTTTGAGTGAGCATTTCTAAGGCAGATCCCTACTGCCTCTGTCTCTCTCAGCTCTGATGAGCTTTTAGATTGGGTATTCTAGAATTTATTCTGGGAAGCTCAGGATAGCTAAGCCTTCAGCTGAGAACCCTTCCAATCAGATGGAAACAGATGGCAGTGGGAGAGAGATCTTCCTTGCTAGCTTTTATGGGAAGAACCAACCCTCCCTCAGTAATCCATAAAAAGCTCTTACGGATTTCAAGCAGCTGCAAGTTCCTCAGGCATTGACACTAGAGACTGTAAGTACGGGGCTTCCTTTCTGATGGCATCTTGGAAGTCTGTCAGGTCTATAAGGCTCATTAAGAACAGGGTCCACTATTTATTTTGTACTCAGTGTCAACTAGGGCATGTTGTCTGTTGAGAAAGAGGGCTTTTTCAGTAGCTACAGTGGATTTAGTTCCTAGAATAGATGCCGAAATGTCCTCAAGTCTCCTTCACAGCTTTATCCCTTTTGACCAGACTTTCAAATTATTCCAGTTTCTCATATCTGTACAGAAGCAGTGTGGTACAGGCTCTAGAATCAAGGGACCTACGGTTAAATTTCCCTTCTGATGCAGATTCCCATCTGATGATGGGGCAAGTCTGCCTTGGTTTCCTCATCTGTGAAAGAAGAAGATTCAGTTATTTGGCAGCTAGGTGTCACAGTGGATAGAGTGCTGGACCTGGATGGAGTAAGGAAGACCTGAGTTGAAATTTGGCCTCAGACACTGTGTGACCCTGGGAAAGTCACTTAACTTCTGTCTGTTTCCTCATTCAAAGTGGGGATAACAAGAGTACCTAATTCCCAGGGTCATTATGAAGATAAAATGAGATGTTTGCAATGCATTTTGCAAACCTTAAAGTGTTATATAAATGAGGTCCCTTCCAACCTTCAGTCTGTGAGATTCTGACATCTTTGAAGATTAGGGGCCAGCAATTATAAATATTTTCCTCTCCCACCCAGAGAGAAGGCCTTAGACTCTCTCTCTTACAGCTCCCAATGCTTTCTCTATTGTCTTTTTGGTCCAACCTGATGGGTGTGTATTCTTGGATGGGAGAGCTGTCCATGAGGTTCTACCCTCAGAATGCTTCTGGGATGGTTAGCCCTTTATAGTTCTCTAGGGAGCAGGGCTCTTTCACCCTTGATCATCAAACCCTTCTAGATTCAGAAGGTCCATCCAGAATTTGCCATCATCTACCACACAATTGCCACCTGAAAACAGATTTGAATTGCATGATCTTCCTGTTTCCTGTAAGGATTTTGCCTCTATTTCATACCCAATCCCCATTTCCCCATGCTGACATGGGTGCTTTGAGGATAGTTTAATTGAAGCCTATGTTAATTAAGTAAGGCTTTAACTGCACAAAAAGTTATCATTGTCTGGCTTATTTTTCAGATGAATTCTACAACAGCGATGTGGAAGTGGAATTCTGAAATGAAGCCAGCATATGTCCACCCTCCAGCTCTTTCACTTCTGGCAGCTGTGGCAGTGAGACCACAGTCACTGAGGTAATTGACTTTACATTGATAGAGTGCACTATCTTATGCTTGAATTTTTCTCTGAGGCCCACATACTGTATTTATCTTCTCTACATATGTTTTGGGAATACTTCTGTTTAGTGAACTGCACTATATATATATACCCGTGGATTCTGCCCAATGAAGATTAACCCTGTGTAGGCCAGGGGCCATTTTCTTGACCCCTAGAAAGTTTGAATGGGGGGAACTCTTTCTCCTAAGAGTTGGTGTCCTTTGGATTACTGCCACTGAGCTGGTGTAGTTATGCTTTTATTTACTTATTTTTCTTTTGAGTTTTATTAGTAACTTTTGTTCTGTTTATTTTTAATTGGATTGGACCTGTGAATTCATCATTAGAGGAAACAACTCCCTGTGAGAAAATCCCTTCTACCAATGAAACTCAACATCTGCAATTTATCATCATGGAAGCTAGTTGGCCTAGTAGACAGAGTGCACTAGGTCTGGAGTCAGGAAGAATGGAATTCAATCCAACCTCAGAAACTTACCAGATACATGTGTGACCCTAGGCAAGTTACATACCCTCAGTTTGCCTCATTTTCCTTAACTGTAAAATGGGGATAATAGGAAGACCTACCTCCCAGGCTTGTTGTGAGGATCAAATGACATAATATTTATAAAGGGCTTAGCAGTGCCTGGCACCTAGTAGACACTTTATAAATTCTAGCTAATTATTCTTATAATTACTACAGTTATTATTTTTATTGTCTTAGAGTATTACTTGTGTTCACTGAGAGATTCAGTGACTTTCCAGCCAGTATGAGTTAGAGGCAAGAATTGAATATGGGTCTTCCTGACCCCAAGGCAACCCAGAGATTCCCAGTATATCACATTACCTTTTAGCCTTTTGTTTTTATGTCTTTTAAAATATCTACCTGTCTGTCTGGCTATCTGTCTGTCTGTCCATCTATCTGTCAATCTATATCTATCTACTTATCTACCTATCTATCTGCATGTCTACCTATCTATCTGCCTGTCTATCTATCTATCTATCTATCTATCTATCTATCTATCTATCTATCTATCTATCTATCTATCT
>NW_027185694.1:4583722-4610329 GCF_028583685.1 Petaurus breviceps papuanus | reverse complement strand
TCTATCTATCTATCTATCTATCTATCTATCTATCTATCTATCTATCTGCCTGTCTGTCTACCATCTATCTACCTATCTAATCTCTCTATCTACCTGTCTGTCTATCTGTCTATCATCTATCTGTCTATCTGTATCTATCTACCTACCTATCTATAATCTATATCTATCTATCTATCATCTATCTATCTATCTATCTATCTATCTATCTATCTATCTATCTATCTATCTATCTAATATAATTATCTACCTATATGTCTGTCTCTCTGTCTGTATCTATGTATCTACCTATCTGTCTGTCTATCTCTCTCTATCTGTCTATCTATCATCTATCTATCATCTATCTATCATCTATCTATCTATCTATCTATCTATCTATCTATCTATCTATCTATCTTCTATCTATCTATCTATCTAATCTATCTGTCTGTCTATCTCTCTATCTGTCTATCATCTATCTATCTATCCATCTATCTGTCTGTCTATCTAGATTATACACATGTAGATTCTGCCCAATGAAGATTAACCTTGTAACCCCTAGAAAGTTTGACCGGGAAGAACTTTTTCTCTTGGACTTGCTGATTTTTGAATTATTTCCATTGAGCTGATGTTCGTTTGTGTGTGTATATGTATATAAACATACATGTATCTATATATATATGCATATAATATGGATAGATACACATATGGAGACATATAAATCTCTCCCTCTTTCTCTATTTCTCTCTGTTTTACTTTCTCTCCTCCCTCCCTCTTTCTTTCTTTCTCTCCTCCCTCCAAACTTGCCCTCTTCCCACTGAAGACTCCCTTGGAACAGAAAAAATCATTAAGCCAAACCACCAAAGAGCAGTTGTATCCTCTAGGATATGTAATCGTTTGCATCTGCAATCCCCCACCTCTCTACCAAGAGGAGGGAAGTATATTTCATAATCTCTTCCTCTGTTCTCTGGGACCAAGATTGGCAATTACATCAAACCCAAGTTTGGCTGCTTTTCAATGTTGTACTCATTTGCATGATCATAGTCATGTTTCTATTGTTCCCTTGTTTTTGCTTATTTCACTGCGCTTCTCTGAATTTCTCACATTTCCCATTTCTTAGGGTGAAATAATATTTCATTACATTCATATGCTGCAATTCATTCAGCCATTCCCTAGTTGATGGGCACTGTTTTTTTTAAGAGGCAGCAGCTAGATGGTAAAGTGGATTGAGTGCTAGTCCTGGAGTCAGGAAGAGCCAAGTTTCAACTTATTTGCCTTGTGACCCTGGGTAACTCACTTAAACTCTGTCTGCCTCAATTTCCTCAACTGTAACATAAGGTTAATATTAGCGTTTACCTCACAAGGTTATTGTAAAGATCATGAGATAATATTTTAACGTGCTCAGCACAATGCTCAGTCTGTAGTAGGCTCTTAAGAAGTGGTTTTTTTTTTCTTTCTCCTTTTCCTTTTCCTTTGCCTATCACTAAAATAAAATGCTGCTATGAAGATATGTGGCCTTTCTGCTGTTAGAGTCTAGGCCCAGTAGTGGGATAATTTGGTCTAAGAGAATGAATGGTTTAGTAACATTTCCCATATAATCTCAAATTGTTTTCCAGAATCTTTAGACTAACACACAGTTTCACCAACAGTGTCAGTGTAAAACTATGGTTTTCTGTTATCTGTGACACTGCTTTTCTTTGTTGTCATGGTTGATAGAGAGTTGACTGTTTCAATATATCCCCATTGTTTTGTTTGCTTTCTAAAACAAAGGAATATGTGGTGGTTTTGGCCAGAATTCCTTGGTCAGTTTTCATGGCTCTGTTCTAATTCAACTAATAGCAGCTGTTTTCCAACATAATCTTGAATTCATGTTTTGTCAATTCATCTATTAATTCAATGGTGAAGGATAACTGTTGATACATCATCTTAGCCATATCATCATCAGCAAGATTTATTTCCTATGGACGTACCACGGGGACATTATCATTCTTCTGTGGATGTAGGGAGTCAGTACTTGAATACCCTGAACTGGTTTTTATTTCATTGGCTCTGACATGCACTTTTGACTGTTTCTTTTTTTTTCTCTTAAACATCCCAGAGCTTTATATAAACATAGCCCAGACAAAACCTTCCTTTCTTCAAGCACATCCTCTAGAAATGGGGATATTTATGCTAAGATTTATTCCCTTTTCCTCCTTGATAGTATGCTGACAGCCATGAGAAACATTTTCATTAGTAGGCTCAGATTTCATTCTTTGGAAGCCTTCTGTGTTACCTCCTGCTGAACTTGGGCTAATTTGCTTACCTAGCACATCCCATTGATATCTCACTTCTATATAACTAGGTCAAGCAAAACTGGCTGGGTCGAGACTAGACTCCCCCCTCCCCCCTTGTCATAATTGCTTTTTCCAGTTTTATGACATGCCTTTTCTATTTTTTGCTCTATCATCCTCAACCTGAGTATATGTAGGTTCCTTAAAAATATACCAAAATAAACCTGAAGGATAAAAAAGACAGCAACAAACAATGGATAACAACACATTTAACTGAATTTAGAAGTTGCTTGGAAATCAGGAGCTTCACAGATTAAAACTAAACTTCAGCTTTCCAACATTCAGGGACCTTTGCTCTTAATAGAAAGCGGTTTCTTCATTACAAGGATAATTTAAAGGTACAAAAAGCAACAAGTATCAGAGGGCTCTAGTCAAATAGCATCTGAGTAGCTTAAGTGTGGATGGATTAATATTTATGATATATTTCTTACAGTAATAATCATTCATTTATGTGTTTATATTACTTTAGAGCTATATAATGGCTGGGTGTTGTACTGGAGGAGTGGGAAGAGGAAGTACCCTAGATCTATACTCCCATAAAGAACCTGTTTACCCCAGTTGGTGGTCAGATTTCATTAGCTCTAGCTGCTCTTAGTAATTAGATGGTCTCAGAACAAAGCAGCTTCTTCGTTCTGTTTACAGACTAGAACAGACATGATATTAGTATCTATATGTGAGTCCAGAAGGGTTACTATTGACGGAGGCATATACACAAACTCCACAGTTTGACAACAGGTAGCAGAGTCCCAATTCTGGAAATTAGGAGTGCCTTGGTTCACGTGGTCCTATGAGCATAGGGGATAGAAAACTTGCAAATGTTACTAACAATAACCTGTTGCTCCAAAATGGAACCAAGTTTTAGCAGCATCAATGAAGGACATGTTTTATCGATCACACTCTAACTGCCTTCATGCATGTGTGTGTTTGTGTCTGTCTGTATATGTGTATGTGTGTAGGGGGAGTGACATCAGCAGTTGAGAAACTATACTAGAGATGTAGCTGTTACTTCCTCTTTTCTCCATCTTGAAATTGAAGCTTGCATAGTTTCCATTTTAAGGATTTTTATAACCAGGTACAGGGAGTATAGTATAATGTCTTGCAGAGAAGAGCCAGGGTGAAGTGTAGGTATGGGCTAGAGGTCCTCAATGGTACAGGCTGGAGCTTTGGAAAGCTAGGGAGCTTGGAAAGCCTGCACCTGTAAGGTCCCTACTTTGGGCAGGGCCAGACACATGAAGAGGCTATGTCACTCAGTGGATAAAGTCCTGGGAGTCAGGAAGAGCCTAATTCAAAGCCAGTATTATATTTCTAGCTGTTGACCTTGGATAAGTCACCTCAATTTGTCTCAGTTTTCATCATCTTTAAAAAGAGGATAATAATAGCACTTACCTGCTAGGGTTGTTGTGAGGAAAAAATAGGATAATATTTGCAAAGTATTTAGCCTAGTGCTTCACAATAGTAGTTACTGAATAAAATGCTTACTTCTTTCATTCCTTTCAGAGCCATCCATGCACTGGTAACCCATTTTTCTTTTTTGGATAGAAGGAGAAAAGTTGGAAGCAGAAAGTGAGGTCCAGGTCAGAAGCATGAGTCAGTTGTAGAGTAGTGACAGGGCTGGAAGAACAAATGTAGAAACATGAGAGTGGGTTAGAAAGAAATGTAAGATGTCAAAGGAATGAGTACCTTAGTTCCATCAATCAGCAAGAATTTATTAAGCACCTATTGTGTGCCAATGCCCCATGTTGGTAGGCATTGGGGTTATAAAAACAGACATGAAAAAGTCTCTGCCATCAAGGAGTTTACATTCTACAGGATAGACAGTATTTATGTAATTAAATTTATACAATGCATACCAAAAAGTCCAAGATAATTTTCTATAATCACCCTCTAATAGAGGCAGAACTTTGAATCTTGCCTTTGCCACTTTTACCTGTGTGAATACAGAAAATATGATTCACTTCTTTATACTCAGTTTCCTAATTTATAAAATTGGGGGATGGTTATCTTTTCCATTTTTAAGGTCTTATAATCCTATATTTGATCATCTTATTAGCTGGGAGCTTGGAAACTAAAAAAAATAAGGGTTTTGCCTCCCATCCTATATGATTTTTTTTATTCAAAGTGGTTCAACATTGTACTTTCATTTAAAATTATGATGATATGGTCTCCAATGAATGATAATTTTTTGTTAATATTTTCCCAAGATACTGGAAAAAGGAAAATGGTTTCTCCTTAAATGGGAAATGTCATGCCATGATGTCAGCTTGATATTTTTTATAATGAACCTATATAATATGTCATATATAGGGAAAATGATAAATTATGATTTATGATGTGAGATTTTTAATAGTTTATTTGGGAATTTGTTAATTTTAGGGCTTGGATGTCAGTGATGAAAGAAAAGTTAAAAAAAAACATCCTATGGCAAAATACCTCATCCTAATAATTTTCCATAAGGCCAGCATAAGAACTTTGCAGAAATTCTGGTAAAATTGTAGAGAATCTTAGAGTGGGAGGGGGTTATTGAGATCATATAATTTTCTTATATTACAGATGAAGAAATTGAAGCTCAGAGAAGGGTGTTGATTTACCCACGGACAGGGTCAGAACCAATAATAGAGCCCCAAATCTGACTCCCAATCCAGGGTTTTGAACACACCTGCTTTCTCTGAATCGTTGAGTAGCACCTCTTGGTAATTTAGCATTTAAGTGGAAAAGTATAAGAGGTAATTTGGCATAATGCATAAATAACTTCCTTTGTTCTTAAGTCAGTTGAGTTCAAATTCTGCCTGCAAGCATACTGGTTGTGAGACCCTGGGTAAGTACCTTAACTTCATAGTATCCTGGGCAACTAAGTAAGTTTATAATTGTCAGAGAAGGTGCCAACCTACATTGTTTGAGGGAATTTCCTCATTTGGAATCATAAGTTCTGTTCCTTATCCCTTATTCCTTGTGTAAAAATAACTTGTTTTCTACTAGTTCTGAAAACAGAAGTTCTTGCTCTTGCTTTGCAGTACCATGGGGAGAAGTGAGATTTGGAGATGTCTGATTGACTCCAATATGATATGAGGTTTTAAGCGCTGAGTATTGCATGGACTAATACGATAACCAGGATGTGAGAGGAAGTATGAGTTATCTTTGCAGGCGCTGCAACCTCTACTCATCTGTGGGTAAAAATAAAAGACATTGATTGTAACAGATTCTTAGAGTTTTTTTTCCCCCTGAAAGATTAAGTTACCAGAAGAATCCAGAAAATTCCTGTCAGCAATCATTTCATTTCCTTATTAGGAAGGAGAGAGATACAAAGAAGCAAAGGGCAAGACCAGTGTAGAATAGAAGTTTATCAAAGACCTGGAAATAAAGTAGATACTCATCAATCGGGGAATGGGTAAACAAGATGTGATTCATGAATGTAATGGAATATAGCTGCTAAAAGAAATAGAAGGAAAGAAAGAAATAAGCATTCATTAAGCATTTATTGTATGCAAGGCCCTGTGCAAAATGCCTTGCAAATATTATTTCATTTGATTCTCATAAACAACCCTGGGAAGGAGGTGCTATTATTTATCCTCAACTATTTATAGTTGAGAAAACTGAGGCAGACAGAGATTAAATGACTCACTCAGGGTCATGAAGCTAGCATATTTCAACTCGGGTCTTCCTGACTCCAGACCCAGTGCTCTATCCACTGCACCATCTAGCTACCACAAATATGGTAACAAAATATGCTGATTATAACAAATATGAAGAAAAGAGAGGGATACAGAAAGAAATGCACTGATGCAAAGTGAAGTTAGCAGAACCAAGAAAACAATATGAGCAATGATTACTCAATGTAAATGGAAAGAACAGTGATTACAACACAACTGAAAACCAATGTTACAAAATTGCAATGAACAATCTAGAGATATGAAAAAACATTCCCTTCCTACCCCTTTGAAAAAGGGTGTGTGTGTTTGTGCGTGCATGTGTGTGTGTGTGTGTGTGGGGGGGGTTTCCATAGGTTTGGAGCATTAATTATACTGTCAAATTTTTTAATGTTTTGAATATAATGATGAGTTTTGCTGATTTCTTCCATTCTTCCTCTTTTTAATAAAAAAATTGTTTTAATGGATGGAGAGAAATTTAGGTAACAAAAACAAGATATCAATAAAATTTTATTTTAAATATTATATAAGCTCATTTATCAAATATCATGGAAGATGATAGAAGATTATTAGTAATATCTAAAAAAAAAAGTAAAGACAGTAGAGAGGAATATAACCCTGCAGAAAAGTTGGCATGAGATGCAACTAAATCAGATCATATTTAGAACATTTATACATAAAACTGGAAAAAGGACAATAAATTGATGGGAAATGGAACAGATTTCCAGTGTTTCTATAGTGATCTATTCTTGACATTGATAACAGCTGACTACACTGGAGTCTAATAGATCATTAAATTAAAAATATAAATATTATACTTATATTATAAAAAATTAAAAAAAATTAAGTTCAGAAGATTGACTGGATCAGGCCAAACATGTACACACACACACACACACACACACACACACAAATCTGTGCAACATAATGTTTAAAAGCACTTAAGGGGTCAGTTTTCAAGATATTTCAAAGAGAAGATTCCTAAAGAATAAAAGAAACAAAAAATATTTATGAATGTAAAAGCAACTATTATGTACTATGTCCCAAGCATTGGAGATGCAAATACAAAAGTGAAGGTTGTCCCTACCTTTAAGGAGCTTACATTCTAAAAGGAGAGAACAGCACTGAGAGTCAGGGAGGGATATTTTAGTTTGAAATTTCCAGGGACAGTGAGTGGAGCCACTCACACCTCTTCCAGGAGCAGAGTTGATTTTATTATGGTTGCAGAACTATAAAGAGGGAGAGAAAATCAAAGATTATGCATGCAGCAGCATGGCAGCTGGTGATGAGATGGCTGACTAGTGAAGTGTGGCTGGAACTAGACAATGATGTAGTAGATGACAAAAGCAACCATCAATTAGGACAGCAGTACTCAGAGGTATTGCCTCACCAGCCACACAGGTTGCTTGTTGGCTAACTACCAGTCACTACTGGTTCATCCTGCTGAAAGTGGTCTATGTATGAATTGAGTATACCTTTGATAATAATATGAGAATGCCTATGAGAAAAAAACCAACAACAGATTTTCTAGTAAATTCTATAATAGTAGTCCACATTTTGCACAGAAAGATTCAGAATCCCTGACCTTCTAAACTACCACCACTACTCCAAATGCCGCCATTGTTTGGCACATGGAAAAGAGCTATACTTGAGCAGCAGCAAGTATCAATCAGGTGAACTTATTTAGGTCACTTCTCTGGGAAACAGGCATACTAATACCCTTTGCTGCCTCATAGGCTTATTTTGACATATGATATATAGTATAAGAAAGCAAACTGTCAAGTTCTATATAAACTTAAGGTACTATTACTAAGTGAAAATGTTAATATAAAATCCAGTAACATAAAGAATTATTATGGTATGGTGATAGGCTATCCATAGTTTAATTATATTTATGAACATATGCAAGGATATATGCAAACATAATATTAGTATAAATTCCATTACAACAGGTGCTACTACCCAACAAAAATTTATTTTAATGTGTATATTTAATCCTGTTGGACAATTTTTCCTTTGAATCTATCTTCATTGATTTTGTTTGTGTAAAGTTTTTAATTTTACATGATCAGAATTGTTTTTTTCTTTTATGATCTTCTCTAGTTTTTCTTTCATTGAGAATTCTGCCCCTAACCATAATTGCAAAAGATACCTACTCTCATTTTCTTCAGTTGAAAAACAGATCTTTTATTATCAAGACACATTTTGAACTTTTTGTGGTATAAAATATAGACGTAGACCTAATTTCTGCCAAACCACAGCATTTCTTGTCAAAAAAGGTAGTTGATTTCCTAGTTATAAGGTTTTTAGAATGCTAGGTTCATTGGCTTTGACTGCTTCTGTTTATTGATTATCTGGTCTGTTCCATTGCTTTACTTTACTTTTCTTTTCTTTTTAAAACTAGTAATTAGTAGTTTGCATAACTGGTACTTCACAATATATGTGAAGGTCTGCTTTGCAATTTTCTTTTCAATATTTTCTCATTTCTTTTGAAATTTTAGTTTTCCCTCCTGCATATGTCATTGTTTTATCTAATTCCATAAAGTATTTCCCTGATAATTAGATTGCTATAGTTCCAAGTTAATAAATTTATTTTGATACTATCATTTTAATTGTATCAATATGTCCTGAAAATGAAAAAGAACTATCTCTTCAATTATTTGTCATTCTTTATTTCAATAAAGATTGTGCTGTGCTAGTATTTACTGAAATCTTGCATATGTTTTGGTATGTTAGCTGTCAGTTATTTTATGCTTTTCATTATTTTGAAAAGAATTTCTTATCTTTTTTGGTTATTTTTTGCTAGTACTGTATAGAAGTACTGATGATTTTTGTGGATTTGTGTATCCTGTTAAATTACTGAAGATATTAATTATCCTAATTAGCTTGTTCACTAATTCTTTGGGTTTTACTAAGTATACTATTATGTCATCTGCTAATTAGGATAATTTCAAACCTATTGTGCTGACATTTAAAACTTTAATTTTGTCCTCTTGTATTGTTGCTATAATTATGATTTCTAGAAATATGCAATATAATAGCACAAAGAGAGAGCATCCTAGCTTGATCTTTATTTATGCTCTGGAAGCATTTCATATTTCTATATTATAGCTAATGCTAACTTTTGGATATATATGTATATATACACACAGATAAATATGTATATCTATATATACATATGTATATACACATCCACACATACATACATACACATTTGATTATATTAAAGAAGGCCCCTGCCATGCCTAAGCTTTTTAGGCTTTTAAAAAATAATGAGTTTTGTATTTTGTCATAGGTTTTAAAGGATGTATCAAAATAATTATGTATGTTTTGTTATTTTTGATTAATTATGCTAATTGTTTTAATTCAAATAAAAATCATCCTTGCAATCCTGATGTGAATCCAAATTAGGCATAGTAAATCATTTTATGGATACATTGCTGTAGTCTCACTGCAAGCATTTAATTCAAAGGAATTTGTATTCATTAAAGAAATTGGACTATATCTCTATTTCTCTTGTTTATTTCTTCTCGCTTAGGACATTAGGAGAATGTCTGAGTCATAAAATGAATTTGGTAGAATGCATTCTGTTTCATTTTTTCAGAAGGATTCTTGTAGCATTGGTATTAATGATTCCTAAGTGGTTGCTGTAATTCACATGTCAATTCCTATTAGTCACCATTGTTTCTCTTTGCCAGTACATTTATGAGCTCAATTTCTTTATCTGAGATTGGTTGTTTAAAATATTGTTTTGTTAATTTGAACATTTCATATTTTTGTTGTTACTCATCTACTTCCTTTGTATCCTCAGTTTTGCTGCAGCATAGTTGTTTCTGTTAATTCTTATAATTTTCTCTCTGTTGTAAATTCAATTTTGTTAATTTTGATTATTTTTCCCTACTTCTTTTTCTTGAATTAGTTTAGTTAATAGCTTATCAGTAGTGGTAGTCTTTTCACAATCTTTTCAGTTCTCTATTTTTTTTTCTTTTTATGATTGTCTATTTCTCTCCTAAAAAAGACAGCATCGCACAGAGGAGGGAAATCTGACCTGAAAATAAAAAGACTTGAATTTAAGTACTGTCTTTCACACACACTGACTGTGTGAACTTGAGTAAGTTATGCAGCTCAGTGTCTCAAGCAGCTCTATAAGGAAGTTACCAATTGCTAATCTACATTGGCAGTGACAATTTCCTTATTGTAAAATTTGTCTATACTATCAACGAAATCAACAAATACTAAGACACTACTTCTCTAATTTTTATTATTTCTTCTTTTGAATTTGTTTCAAGGCTTCTGATTATTTTGTTTTCTAGGTCTCTGTATTGCATTGCCATCTGCCTCAATTGATCATGTTTTTCTATTTCTGCTAATATTAAATTCTTTGAGTTTATGTTTAGTATTATTGTTGGTTTTTTTTTTTTGAAGTTTCCTTTTCCTAGCTCTGATAAGTCTGTGGTACCTGTTATTCAGTTGTTCGGTCTTGTCCAATTCTTTGTGACCCCATGGACCATAATGCTATCCTCCACTATCCCCTGAAGTCTTTCTTTTTTCCATCCAACTCTACCCATCCATCACTCTTAATTTTGTTGACAATAATTTGTAATTCCCCTTTCTATGAATTTTTTAATCTTTTTTTCTTCTTCCTTTCTGCTCCTAGTGTTCAGTATGAATTATTTCCAAGAACATTAACTCTTGACAAAGTAACAGTGTACAAAACTCTCTTATCTGAGTCCACAAATATACTACTGATCTTTGCTTCCTCCCTCATCTTTTGCACATTCTTTTTTACTCATGACCCCACTTTTCAAGTGTCTCTGAACTGTGCCTCAGCTAAGTTCCAAAGCCCTTCTTTTCCATAGCGGAAGTAAGTGCCAAGAAGCATCACCTCGAAGAAGCAATTTTTCTGATGTGTTCAATATATAAAGATAAACCTGGTGAACAGAGTTAGTTGAAAGAGTCCTGGTTCATCTTATAGTACCTATGAAATTTCTTCACCATGTTACTAGATTCTTTCCTTTCTATTCGGAGGGTCCAACTTTTACTTAATTCTCTGTGATCTGTTCTCTAAGATTCCATTCTTTCTGTCCTACCATTCTGAAGGGAGAGGTAAGAAACAGAAAGCTTAACAATTCCTTCTAAATTTTTCACCACCCTTTTCCTAAGCCCATTTGATTTACCTTTTCCTCTCCCCACCTGAGAGGTGTATAATTCTTCCCCATGTCCCCAACATATATATATATTGTAAGAATATTAATTTTCTATGAAAGGAATGAGTTTTCCCCCTAAAATATGAATTTACTCCTCCCTAATAATTTTGCTTTTCCATTTAGATATTTTGCTATTTTGATTTTTAAGCTGAGTGAAGTTCTGCTGGCCTTCTCAATCTCTCTCAGATAATATTAAAATTGTATTGTTCTTTATTTTTTAAGAATGTCAAAGAACAAGGGAGTATTTTGTAGTTTCTTAGAGTCAGGAGGAGCTAAGTTTAAACCCTGCCTCTAAACCATACTGACTAGGTTACAATTTGCAAGTCACAATTTATCAGTGCCCCCAGAAAATTCTCTAAGATTGTAAATTTCTGAGCAGTGACTTATCTGAGGGAGTTTCCTTATAGAGAATTCTATATACCAATGAAATCAGTCTGGACAAATCAATGAAACAACAAACAGGATGATTTCCCCTGTCTGGACTCATGAATTTGTATTTTTAATTCCTCTCTCACCTCTGGTGTCTTGTGAAAGAGTTATTTAAAGTCTTCCCTTTTGCTGAATACCCATTTTTATGTTTACATGTGAACTACTCTCTCCTTTGGGACAACTTCTATTTTGGGCACCCACTTATTATCATTTCTGGGCTTCTAGTTATTGCAGTCAAAGAGTGATCCCAAATGCAAGATTCTGGTTGCTCTATTTCATAAGCGTAGGAAAAGATCTTGAGGTAGTACCCAGCTGCTGTCAACAGAAGACTATACCCTATAGTTATTTGTGCATGTCAATTGTTTTGATTTCCTTTAGCTTAAAATGCTAAAACTGTCTTAGCTTTGTGGGATAAATTATTTTGGGCACCAACTGATCTTCTTTGCTTTTGGCTAATTCCAATCTTTCCTCTGATTTCTTGTAAATATGAACTAGTCTTATGTTATTAGGATGTATTTTACTTTCCTTCTTGATTATAAAATTATTGCTCAATGTTGTAATTATGAAGTCTGACTACAATTTTTTTGGTGCTTTAGACCTGGGATTTCTTTGTAACTAGACTGTGGACCCTCTTGATTTATACTGTGCTATTTGCTTCTAATATTTCTTGGCAATTTTTCTATGTGATTTCCCAAAGTAGTTTTTCTTTGTGTGTGTGTGTGTGTGTGTGTGTGTGTGTGGGTGTGTGTGTGATTCTTTTCCCTGAAAGATCTATAATCCTTAGATTATCTGTTTGCATCCTCTCTTCAAATACAGAGTTTTTGTTCTGTAGCAGTCTCATTTGTTCTGCCAATCTTAACTTTTTTTTATTGTTTGGTTTTCATTCTGTCCCTTCATTTCTGCATTCCAATTTTGTCATTGTCTGTACCATAGAATCTCCTGCTTTGGAAACAGGTCTGCCTTTTATTCTAAATCCTCTATTTTCTTCTTAGACATTGATTTCTTTCTTAAGGACTCTAATTTTGTCCTTATTTCCTTGCTATTTTCCCTTTACTTTTGAATTGCTCTTATGTACTATTCTCAAGGTTCTTAGAGTTTCTCCATTGTCATTTCAGGGGGATTTGCAGAATTTGTTATAACACTTTTCCCTTCATCAGGAGATTTGGAGTCTATTTTCTTTGTTGCAAAGTACTCATTCATTGAAATGACTCATTTCTTTTAATGTTTGCTCATCTCGCCTCCTCAGTCAACTTTTATCTGTCTTTATCAGTTATTTTTCTAGTTTTACCATGATGTCCTTGCTGTGAATATGCTTCTTACTGTCAATCCTTCCTCTTCTTTAGACCTAGCACTATTTTACCTCACTTTTAGTCCTTGGTGCCTATTGTCTCCTCTTTCAGATTACTAGGTTGGATGAGATCTATGACCTCTGAAGGGTGAGATTGGCTATATAGGTAATTTCTAATTCCACAGTTCCTCTCTATTTTGCTTAGAGACTTCAGAATGTTTGTCTTTCAGCCTCAGCTTCTGCCTGCTGCTACAAGTATATGACTTCTCTCATTGCTGCTCTCAACCTCCCAGAAACTAATCCTTCTGCACACATGCCTGCTTCTATTCCCCAGAAGTGAAAAATTTCCTTGAGAAAGCCCTTGCTCCTCTGGCTTGTGTAAATACTCTGATCTGCTTTGTGTAAATACTCTGAATTTAGAGGATTATGGGAAAATAGTCCTTTCCAATCATTTGGGGTCCCCTACTGTCTCTTTCCCCATGGAGATGAATGATAAGTAAGAATGGGTGAAAATTGGCAAGTACATAATGCCTCCAACTGTGAGTGTCCCCCAAGTTTCTGTTCTGGGCCCTCTTCTTCCTTCATTCTCTCTTGGTGGGTCTATCATTTCCCATGGATTTAACTATCATCTCTTTGTGGATGACTCCCAGGAATAAAGCCAGGCCCAGTTACTTGTGCTTTAGCCCTGTACCACCCATTTGCTCATTAGCCATTCCAAGCTGGATGTTTCAGAGACAGCTTTAACTTAATTTGTCTAAAATTGAACTCAACGTTTCTCTTCCTTTCCTCTTCTATTAGCTACTTCTGTTGAAGACACACTATCTTTCTAGTTTTCCAGGTGTGTGATCTCAGCTTTATCTTAGAGCCTTTACTCCTCCTTGCTATACATATCTAATTAGTTGCCAAATCTTGTCATTTCTATTTTTGCCTATCTTCATCTACTTTGTCTATATAATATCTCTCACATCCAATCGCTTTGCTTTAATCACACAGCCACCACTTAAGTTCAGGACCTCATCACCTCTTGCCTAGATTATTATAATAGTCTCAACAAATGTTTGAGCTTCATCCCAGACACTTCTGCCAAAATATTTTGCTTAAGCACAGCTCTGGTCATATGTCTTCTCTATTCAACCAGCTCCAGTGGCTTCCTATCCTTCCTAGGGTCAACTATAAATGCTTCTAATTCTCCTTTAAAGCCCTATCCAACTTGTCCCTAATTTATCTTTTG
The DNA here is from genome assembly GCF_028583685.1 of Petaurus breviceps papuanus. Classification (NCBI taxonomy): domain Eukaryota; kingdom Metazoa; phylum Chordata; class Mammalia; order Diprotodontia; family Petauridae; genus Petaurus; species Petaurus breviceps. The sequence continues at coordinate 4,596,221 of NW_027185694.1, read as the reverse complement.
ATCCTCATTAGACATCACTCTTATTTTACTTTGTAATCCAGCCAAACTGACTTTCTCCCTTTTCCTCATTCAGAACACTCCATTCCCTATCTTTTTTTTTTAAAGCAATCAGGGTTAAGTAACTTGCTCAAGGTTACATGGCCAGTTATTTCTGGGTGTGGTGCTGAGTATCTGAGCCCAGATTTGATCCAGGTCATCCCGACACTGGAGCCGGTGCTCTTATTCGCTGAGCCACCTGGCTGCCCCTTCCATTCCCTATCTTATGGCCTCACCTTAGCAGTCCTCCATGCTAGAATATACCCCTTTCATGACTCCAGCTCAGAGAGTCCTCCTGTACCTTAAAGATTTAGCTCAACACCAACTTGTACATGAAACTTTTCCTGATCCCCCCCAACTACTACTGCCCTTTCTCCTAAGCCACCTTGTAAAAAACTACTTTATGTGTGTATGCATTAATTTATATTTGTATTATATACATTTTATGTGTACTTGTCTCCCTCATTAGAATTATAAGTAGGAATTATTTTATTCTTTGTACTTATATACCCAGTGTTTCCCACATAGTAGGTGCTTAGTATATGCTTGTTGATTGATTGATATAGATTATATGAATTTTAAACTTGGAATTTTGGAGTTGGAAGGGAGCCTAGAATAGCTCTAAGACATCTCTTTCATTTTAAAGGTGGAGAAATGATTTATCTGTGGTTATGCAGCAAACCTGCAGAAGCACTGGGATAAGAACTCAGATCTTTTGACTCTCACTTCCATGTACCATGAGAAATCAGTAGAAATTCAGGTAAGTAATTGTTTCATGGTAGACTCTTGTAGTTTCTTTTTTGGTTTTAGTTTCAAAATTCAGAGCTGGAAGGAAACTTTTCCCTCATTTTGCAGTTCAGGAAACTGAGGCTCAAGGAAATTAAATAACTTACCCCAAATTACATAGGTAATAAGGAACAGAGCTGGGATTTGAACCCAAATCTCCTGACTCTCAAGCTAATGGTCTTAACAAAATACCAAGCAGCTTACTGGAGAGAAAGGAATGTTGTTCAAACATATGATCATAGTAGACAATAGAGTGATAAACAGACCTCTAATTAGCTTGTTGGTATTCTTTCTGTTTGTTTCAGATATTAATCACAAACATTCATTCAAAAAAATATTTACTACACTATGTGGGGTGCTGTGATGATACACAGATGAATAAGACAGCCTCTGCTCTTGTCTTGAATGATCTAATAAAGGGAAATAGGACATGTACACAAATAGCTACAATACAATGCAGGATATGATAAGTGGCATATCAGCAGGACAAAATGCTCTGCGAGTTCAGAGAATAGAGAGCTATATCTGGCTGGGGCAATCAGGGAAGTGGACATTTGAGCCCAGCCTTGAAAAATGGTTAAGATTTCATCAGGTCAAAATGGAAGGGGGCAGGGAGATGAATTGGAGATGGAGAGAATTCAGTGGAGGGAATGACATAAGCAAAGCATGAAAAGGCAAAGGAGGATTTAGGGAAATCACAAAGAGTTGAGTTAGGCTGGAGGAAGGGCACTATAGAACAGTAGCTTGTAAGGTAGGTTGAGGCCAGGTCATAGAATGATCTTTATTTTGGAGATTATGAGGAACCATTAAAAGATTTTGTGTAGGGAAATTACACTATAAAAGAGTTGTTGGTAGATCATAATAGCTTACCTTCATATCACATTTCCTAATTTATAGAACATTTTTTTTCCTCACAAAAACTGGTCAGATAATGTAAGTGTCATTATCCCTGCTTTATATATTAGGAATCACTTGTCCACATATTAATTGTTAAAGCTTGGATTTGAAAATAGGTCTTCTGATCCAATGTCTAATGTATTTTATATTACATCATTCTGACTCTGTTTCATTAATTGGAAAATGGTTTGCTGGATGGATCATAGTAAGGAGAAAAGTAAGGAAAAGCCAATAAGAAAGAAACTGCTATACTAGAGTTCAGGCATGAGGTAGTAAGGGGCTAGCCCAGGTTATGGCAGTGAGAATGAAGAAAATTGGATAGAAGAGCTATTCCAAAGGACTGAGACAGAAGAGTTAAGAATGACTTTAGGATTTTGTACTTAAGTGACTAATAGAATGACGGTGTCATTAGCAGAGCTTGTGAGCATAAAAAATGACTTTGGTTTTAAATGTGTTGAATTATATGTGCTCAGAGAGCATCCAGGTGGAAATACCTAACAAACAGTTGAAAATGTGGGTCTTGAAGTGGTTCTGGGATACACATTTGGAGTGACTTACTTAGAGATGATATTTGAAGTCATGGGAATGAATGGCAACCATTAGAAAGAGCATAGGGAGTGAAACAGGCTGAGGACAGAAAATTAGAGGAATACCCACATTTAAGGGAGCATATGAAGAATGAAAGAAGAGAGAAAATAATGAATTTGGGTTTGATCTCATTGAGACTGCTTAAGGAAAAGAGATACATGGACTGCAGAGGCAAGTGAAAACCTTCAAAATGTTACTGAATCTACAGGTTAATTGTCTCTGGCTGCTTCAGCTTTGGCGTTTAGGGTTTCTACCTCATCCCATTCTGCACTCGCTTCTGCTCTGTTAATTTGAATTTATATATTTGTACTGGTTCTCTGGCTTTATTGATATTGACCCCTTTCTCCTTCTTCAGGTTCGCAATAATGTCTTTGACTTGAGTTCTGCCATTATCAGTATCTGGGTTTCAGTTTCCCTTCCAGCTTAGGAAACAATGCAAATGTCATGCTTCCTTTTTCCTTCCATTGGCCTATTTGGACTCTTTCAGTTACTGTCTCTTTCACCTTTGATCTTTGGTGTCAGTTAACCTTTAATTCTGGGTTAAGTAGACCCAGTTTGAGAATTAAGAACAATCCACAATAGTGCATTGCCCTGGAATCCCAGGGAAGAGACAATTTCAAGAAGGAGGAGGTGGTCAACAATGTCAAATACTGTCAATGTAAGCATAAAGGTCCATTAGCATAAAGATTATGAAATTTGACAGTTAAGGGGTCATTGATGAATTTCAATAGGGCATTGTCTGTATAGTGGTAACAGAAGACAAACAGAAAGGGAAGAGAAATTAGTGGGAAGTCAGAATATTTTTTTTTGAAAGACAGGCTAGTAGAACTTAATTGAAGGAAGGAAACAGGAATTTATTAAATGACAACTAATTCTGAGCACTGTGCTGAACACTTTATAATTATTACCTTATTTGATTTTCAAAACAACCCTGGGAGATAGTTGCTGTTATTGTCCTTATTTCATGCTTGAGGAAACTAAGGCACAGAGAGGCTTAAGTGACTTTCCCATGTTCACGCAGTCAGTGTATGCAGCTGAATTTGAACCCAGCTCTTCCTCCCTCTGGGATCAGTGCTCTAACCATCGTGTTATCTAGTTTCCTTAAGTAATAGGGTTTAGGGAAGTCTTTTTTTTATTTAAAGATAGGGGGCATTTGAATCTATCTGTAAATAAAAGGGAGGGAGCCAATGGAAAGATAAATACTGAAAATGTAAGAAAAATAATAAATGATGAATGAAGCTTTAAATTCTTGGAAGAGATGGGCAGCATGGCAGATGGTCTTTTGATCTGGGCATAAGTGATAGATCAGCCTTACCAAGAAAGAATCACAGCATCATAGCCACAGCTGGACCTCATAGGACATTTCTAGTCCCAGTAGGACTTGATCAAGAATTCCTTATATGACATCCTTGACAAATTGTCTCCAGACTCTCTTGGAAGATGTCCAGTGAGAGGATTCCTGAGGGAGTTCAATTTCATTTTTAGACTGTTTTAATTGTCAGGATATAGCTCAAGTCAAAATATGACTATCTTAAAATTCTACCAATGTCTACCCTCTCAAGTTAAGAAGAACAAGTTTAATCTCCATTTCATATGGCAATCCTTTAGCTACTTGAAGAGACCTATAATGTGCCCCCTCTGTTCTCTTGACTGATTCTGGTAGGACATATTTTTTTAGTCCCCTCATCAATTATTTTACACTGTTCTCTCATTGAACTTTCAATGCACTAAGATCCCTGAATCTTTTTCATAGTAACCATCTTCTATGCATACTTTCCTATGCTATATTTTTGAAGATGATGTATTTGAAACCAAATGTGCATCTGCACTTTATTACATTTAATATTTTTTGTTTGTCCCATTTTTTTTGTCTATTGAGATCGTTTTTAGGTCTGTCTTCTAACATTAAGCATTCTTTTCATATTAAACATATTTTTACATTAGTCCTGATGTAAAGAAGAATTAGGAGTAATGGGAGAAAGAAGAAACCAAACAACAAAAAAAAAGGAGAGCAAATAGTACGTTTCTATCAGCATTTTGATTCCAAAGTTCTTTCTCTGCATTTTCAATCATTTGCCTTTCGGAGTTGTCTTAGATCCGTGCATTGCTGAGAAGAGCTAAGTGTATCAAAGTCAGTCATTATATGATGTGCTTTTCACTTTGTATGGTGTTGTCCTGATTCTGCTCCTTTCACCAGTATCAGTTTGTATAAGTCTTTCCAGGTGTTTCTGAAGTCGGCCTGCTCATCATTTCTCATAGCACAATAGGATTCCATTGCATTGCTATACCACAACTTTTTCAGCCATTCCCCAATTGATTTCAGTTTCTTCCTTCAGTTTCCAATTCTTTGCCACCACAAAAAGAGCTACTATAAATATTTTTGTGCATGTTGGTGCTTTTCCCATTTTTATAATCTCTTTGGGATACAGCCTTAGAAGTGTTATTACTGGGTCAAAGCATATGCATAGTTTTATAGCCTTTTGGGCATAGTTCCAAATTGCTCTCTAGAATGGTTGGATCAGTTCACAACTCCACCATAAATGTATTAGGGTTCTAATTTTCCCCCATCTTCTCCAACATTTGTCATTTTCCTGTTTTGTCATGTTGGCCAATCTCACGGTGGGAGGTGCTACCTCACAGTTGTTTTGATTTGCATTTCTCTAATCAATAGTGATTTAGAGCATTTTTTTATGACTATAGACTTTAATTGCTTCCTCTAAACATTAAGCTTTCTTAAAAAAGAAAATCTTTGAGCAGGAAGACAGGGTTTCAGGGTTTCTGGGGTAGCTAGGTGGTACAGTGGACAGAGTTCTGGGCCTGTAGTCCAGAAGACTAATTTTTCTGCATTAAAATCTGGCCTCAGACACTTATTAGCTATGTAACCTGGGCAAGTCACTTAACCCTGTTTACCTCAGTTTCCTCAACTCTAAAATGAGGTGGAAAAGGAAATGGCAAACCAATCCAGTGTCTTTGCCAAGAAAACTCCAAATGGAGTCATGAAGAGGTGGACATGACTAAAAACAACTGATCAAAAAGCAGGGCTTCAGGATTTGGATGGAGGCCTTAATCTCTGGTAAAGTTGTAGCTTCTTTATGAAGGGCACCAGTACTTGAGGAGTTCAGATACTTGATCTTGAATGTACAATTTCCATTTAACATTAGAGGCCTCGTGCCCTATCTACTTGGTGAGAAGGCCCATCTTTTATCACTTAAAACATAACAGGCAACTCTGGGTGAAGGATAATAGTATGACCTTGCACCATCCACTTAATAGTAACTAGGGCCCAGTAGCAAGGGAGTAACTGCTTTTCAAAAGTGGTCTAGCAAGTGGAAGCTTTGGGCAGCTTTCAGCTGCAGAAAACTAATGGTCTTTTGATCTGGCTACTCCTGGGTGGCTGCCAAAGGCTCTACTCTGACTGATCTTTGTGGATAGAGACCTTTGAAAACAGGAGTCTCATAGGATCAGAAAGGGTTCAGGGGGAGAGATTACTGGGTGGCTTCTTTAAGTCTTCCAGTGCTGTAGTCTGTTCTGGGCCCCATCATCTGCAAATCTGATAAACATGTAATCTATGACTTCATCTAAGACATTGATAAAAAATATTCAACAGCATAGGATCGAGAATAAATCACTAGGGTAATTTAGGAACTACCTTCCTCCCTCCCCCTGACACCAAGTTGGCGATGGCCAATAATAACTGTTATTTAGGTCTGTTAATTCACCTAATTCCAAATCTACCTATTATCTAGGATTCACCCTATATTGCTGTATTATCAACAAAGATAGCACTACAGACTTTGTTAAATGCTCAGTTGAAATCTGAGTATACTATGTTTGTGACATTTCCCTGATCATCCAGCCTACTTACCCTGGGGGATAAAAAGGAAATATGAATAGTCTGGCATGTCCATTGACAAAGGCATACTAGCTTTTAGTCATCACTGTTTCTCTAAGTACTCATAAACCATCTACTTAATAATGTATTAAAGAATTTTTGCCAAGAATAGAAGCCAAGATCACTAGTCAATAGTTTGCAAATTAAACCCTCCTCCTTTAAAAAAATGGGACATTTGCCCTTATCCAGTCCTATAGCACCTCTGCCATTGTATAGGATCCTTCAAAGGTCATTGATGGTGACTTCACAGTAATACCTGCTAATTATTTCAGTCCTCTTAAGGTGGTTTTTTTTCTTCATTTAGGGCAACTTGATGCTGTCTATCTTTACACCTAGCCTGGGTTTCCATTTTCCATTATCTTTTTGGTTCTAGCTTTCTTGATCCAAAGACTGTTTTCCTTGATAGAAATGAAATAAAATATGGAACACTTTATTCTTTTTTAAAACTGATTTTCCTATTATTAATAAGAAATTATTTGGGATAAGTAGTATAATACATGATTATTAAAAAAAAAAAACAAAGAAACCAAACATAAGAGTGGAAAAAGGGGTAGACCACTCATGAAGCAATAGTGAAGGATAACTAAGTTCCATTGATATTCATGCAGTGAGAACTCTAAAAGAAGGTTCTGAACATGTTGGGCAGAGCTCATATTGGGTGTTTACAAGAAGACATGGACAAGATCAAGTTGTTTATTGTCTGACTGCCTGGATTGCTACCGAATCTTTGGAGAGGCTACTCACACTGACAAGAACACAGATACATTATCAAAGAATTTTCAGGTAGCATATTCTTAGTTTTTCACTTCCCAAATTTTCCTTTCTCTTCTGATTTTCCTACCTTCAATTAACAATGATGTTGAAAATAACATCTGATATTTATATATCACTTTAAAGTTTCCAAAGATCCTTGCAAAAACCCTATGAATTAGGTACTATGGTTATCATCATCCCCATTTTACAAATGAGGAAACTGAGATTCCTAGAAGGTAAGTAGCTTGCCTGTGACCACATAACAAGTGTCAGAAGCAAGATTTGAACTCAGGGTTTACTGAATTCTAGAATACCACTATGCTGTGTTACCTCCCATGTGCATCACCAAAGGTATCAGATTTTGCCTAAGATAGAGTGGTTCTTAGTGATGCTTTCTAGGTGGTGGTAACATTTGTCCCTCATGTGAATTATTACAAGTGAGTAATTGTTGTATTTGGCAATTCTGGGGAGTCTCTCCATCACATCCTGGATACATCCCCATTGTGTTTGTCCTTTGTTTTCTTTGTTTTTTAATTTTTCAAATGCTTTATTAACTTCTGATTTACATTATTCATTTCCACCAGATTTTGAGTTACAAATTTTATTCCCATTTTCCCCTACCCACCGCACCAAAATAGCAGTCCCACAGGATATCCTCTCCTCCAGTCTGCTCTCTCCCAAATCTTCTCCCATACCCCCTTAGACTTTTGCAGTAGGGCATGGTGGATTGCTGTTCCCCAGTGCCTGTATATCTTATTTCCCAATTACATGTAAAATAGTATTAATAATAGTATATATATTTAAATGTTTGATTTTAAAAATTCAAATTCCAGATTCATTCCCTTCCTCCCTTGTCACCCACCCTTACTGGGAAGATAAGCAGTTCAGTATAGGTTGTACATGTGTAGCTAATGCAAAACAATAACATAGTAGATATATTGTAAAAGATGGACTATATTTCCCTCCCTCCTATCCCACCTCCCACTTGTTCTATTCTCTACATTGATCCTGTCCCTTTTCAAAAGTGTGTGCTTCCAACTTCCCTCCCTCCAAGCCTGCATTCCCTTCTATCATCCCCCTCTCATCCCCTTCCCCGCTACTCTCCTGTAGGGTGAGATACCCTATTTAGTGTGTATTTCATTCCCTCCCAGAGACAAATTCAATGAGAATAAGGTTGACCCATTCCCTTTTGCCTTCCTATTCTTTCCCTCCATTGTAACCATTTTCCCTTGCCTTTTTTATATGAGATAGTTTACCTCATTCTGTCTCTTCCCATCTCCTCTCATTATATTCTTTTCTCACTTCTTAATTTCACCTTTTAAGTATCATCCTTTCCTATTAAATTGGTCCTGTGCCCTCTATCTATGTAAACCTGTAAACATATATACACACATTCACATATGTATTCATATACCCGTATATCCTCTGATATAGACATATATATATATATATATTTCTATTCCCTTCAACTATTTTCATACTGAGAAAAGTTTCTTCAGTTACAATTATCATTTTTCCATGTAGGAATATTAATAGTTCCTCTTTGATAATTTCCTCATGGTTTCTTTTCCCTGTTTACCTTCTCATGCTCCTCTTGCTTCTTGTATCTGAATGTCAAATTTTCTATTCAACTCTGGTTTTTTCAATAAGAATTCTTGAAAGTCCTCTATTCCACTGAATCACCATATTTTCCCCTGAAACATGATACTCAGTTTTGCTGAGTAGGTGAGTTTTGGTTTTAATTCCAGCTCCTTTGCCCTCCAGAATATCATATTCTAAGCTCTTCGATCTCTCAGTGTAGAAGCTGCCAGATCCTGGTTTATCCTGATTGTGTTTCCACAATATTCAAATTGTCTCTTCCTGGCTGCTTGCAATATTATCTCCTTGATCTGAGAATTTCAGAACCTGGCTGTAATATTCCTAGGAGTTTTCTTTTTGGGATCTTTTTTCAGGAGGTGATCGGTGGATTCTTTCAAGCTCTATTTTGCCCTCTGGTTCTAAAACATCAGGGCAGTTTTCCTTGACAATTTCTTGGAGGATGATTTCTAGGTTCTTCCTTTGATCATGGCTTTCAGGTAGTCAATAATTTTTAAATTATCTCTCCTGGATCTATTTTCCAGGTCAGTGGTTTTTCCAAAGAGATATTTCACATTGCCTTCTATTTTTTCATTTGTTTGGATCTTTTTAATAGTATCTTGATTTCTCATAAAGTCATTAGCTTCCCTTTGCTCCAATATAATTCTGAAGGAATGATTCTCCTCAGTGCACTTTTGAGATTTTCTTTCCATCTGGAAAATTTGGCTTTTGAAGGCATTCTTCTCCTCATTGCCTTTTTTAGCCTCTTTTGACATTTGACTTAGTCTATTTTTTAAGGTGTTATTTTCCTCAGTCAGGCTGTTGACTCTCATTTCATAATTTTCTTGCATTGTTCTCATTTCTTTTCTCAATTTTTCTTCCACTTCTCTTATCTGCTTCTTAAGGTCCTCTATGGCCTGTAACCAGCTTGTATTTTCCTGTGAAGCTTTTGGTACAGGAGTTCTGACTTCACTGTCTTCCTGCTGTTTCATGCTTTGATCCTTTTTGTCTCCAAAATAGGGGTCTAATGTTGGATTCTTCTGTTTGCTTTGTTTTCTTTGCCTGGTCATGTTGCCATTCAATTACTTGACTTTTGGGCTTTTTGCCACAGTAGGACTCTGCTCCCAGACAGGGGAGCTTTGTACCAAATGCTGGGGTTTTTTCAGCTGTTTAGGTATTAGTTGGGTGCCCTCTTTGAAGCCTCCTCACACTCTGGCAAGCTGGTTACACACCCCAGGATGTCCACCCTAGACTGAAATCCAGATCTAAGAAGGTTAAAATAAGATCCATTACCCCTCAGACTCATTGCTTGGTCCCCCTACACTGCAGGCCAGGAGCTGAAGCTGCCACATGGTGGTGGCTGCCCTGCAGCCCTCTGTTGCTTCTTGCTCTTGGGGCAAACCCCACGCACTCCCAACTACTGGGTCCCAAAGTCCACACTGCACTGACCTCTCACTCTGTCCTTAGCATCTATGTGTTAATAATTCTAGACCACCACAGCTGCTGGTGATCTGGAGTTCCTCCAGAAGGTGACTAATCAGGCCCACCTTGGGGCTAAAACCTCGGGGCGTGGAGCTGGGCTTAGTTCCTAGAGAGCTGCACTGGCAAATTCCTGCTGGCCTGCTGGGCTGTCTTCAATGGAGGTTATCTTCTTTGTGTCATTTTGTGGATTCTGTAGCTACAAAGTTTGTTCAGAGTCCCTTTTTACATGAATTGGAGGTGGTGAAAGCCGGAGTCTCGAGGAGGCCCTGTTTCTACTCCACCATCTTGACTCTGCCTCTGATCCTGTCCTTTGTTTTCAAAGAAGACAGTGGCATCAGGGGAATGATGACATGCCTTGCAGTTGACTTTGATTTGACTGAGGCAGGGCTGTTTAAGGTCATCAGCTTCACTTTCTCCTCCAGAGCCATCTGGATTCAGTGACCAGATATTCATCAGGATAACTGGAGATGGCCCAGGATGCAGTGGGAGACCCTGGTCCTTTTAGGCTAAGGGCTTTTCAGGTACTCACTTAGAGTGAGGTAATGTCCATTCAGTGAATAGGCCTCAATAAGAAGTGAATCAAAAATTGGCCCCTTTAATTATAAAAAAAAAAGACAAAAAAGTCAAACTGGGAGGTGAAGACCCTCAGGGTTGCTATTCCAAAGAGAAACAGTTACCATTGACATTCACTTTAAGCCAGGAGGGTTCAAAATACAGCCATTAAATGGAGATTGGGCTGGGACCTATTGTGGTCCAATCTATGAGCTTCACATACATCCCCCTAGAAAGACAGCAGATGCTCCTTCATTGATTATGTGTGGTTAATAAATCGGTAGACTAGATTAGAACCTTTAACCAGAAGTTAACTATGATTATCTCCTCTTCTTTCTCCATCCTAAATAGGAGGAGAAGAAAAAGAATGGGTAAAGATACAGAGAAAATTCAGCACGAAGGGAAGGAAAGTCTTCTGCAGTCAAGGGAGTCAACTTGATGGATGTGTTTTTTTTTTTCTTTATGATTTGGAGATAAGCTGAAAGCTAGGAGAACTCATGGAGTTGGAGGCCTAAGGTGTGTGATAAAAATTGGAACAGCTACTCTAGGAAGTCAAGAAAAAAATGAATAAGATTGCTGAGTAGTAATGAAGGCCAGTTATGATTACAGCTGTTTTGAGAAGAAAGTGCCTTTCAAACCTTCAATTGTGAATTTGTAGTGGACTCAATTGGTATAGTTTCATGACTTTGTCCTGTACTGCTTTGAAGTCCAGAAAATGGGAGTGAAAATGAAAAAAAAAACTAAGAAGAATAGTGGTTAGGATGCAGGCTTAGAGTATGGCAAAGTAATCACCATGTAAGACCATTTGACCATAGATATATAGCTAGAAGGGTCCTTAGAGGTTATCTACTCTTACTGTCTCATTTTACAGATGGGGATTCTAAGTTTTGGAGAGGTCATACAGATAGGAAGTAGAAGAATCAGGATTTGAACCCAAGTTTTCTGACTCAAAATCTACTATTCATTTTATTATACCAGAAAAAGAAAGATAGACATTCTTGGGTGCATGACTCCATATTTGAAATGATTCACCTTGACATGACTTCCTTAAGTGATCAGGGAGAATGAAAGTATGTCTGAAAGATGGGTAGATTGTATGAAATAATGTTAATAGTTAACATTTATATGCCACTTTATGGTGTGTCAAGCATTTTAGAGATATTATCTTATTTGATTCTTCAACAATGCTGTAGGACAGATAGTGTAGCTATTGTTATTTCTATTTTGTAGAGGAAACTGAGGTACAATAATTGAGTGTTTTGTTCAAGGTCACAGAGTTATTCAGTGTCAGAGCCAAGATTCAAATCTAGATCTTCTGCTGCCAAATCCAGTCTTCCTTTCTTTATGTTCTAGTTGCTCCTTGTGATGCCCACTCTTAAATTGGGTATTGTGTGGCTATTCACCTTGGTCACGAACCTAAATCACCAGATTCAGCATGAGCAACTTGGACCATTTAGACCATCTAGTGGGCTGATTCATTTGTTAATCAATAAATATGGACAACTGTGTTCTTAAAGAGAATTCTACTCCCATGGAATACTATATAGCCTACCTCCCCAGGGATAGTGACCTATGCTCCTCATCTTAAGCTGGACACAGAGACTCACACAAATGGGCTGGATTAGAAATTGCTAGAAGTGGTGAACATAGTCAATGGAAGGGTACTGCATTAAATATTGATTGTAAAGGTAGTCATTCTATACTCAGTGCAGTGCACTGAGGGTAGCTAGGGGTACAGGAGATAGAGTGCTGGGCCTGGGAAGATCTGAATTAAAATCTAGTCTGATAGTTGGACACATAATAGCTGTGTGACCCTGGGTAAGTCATTTGATATGTCTGCCTTACTTAGTCTCCTCAACTGTAAAAAGGGAATAATAAAAGCACCTACCTAACAAGCAGGAGGATCAAATGAGAAAATCCTGGCACATAATAAATGCT
>NW_027185694.1:4538349-4583622 GCF_028583685.1 Petaurus breviceps papuanus | reverse complement strand
CTCTCTCTCTCTCTCTCTCTCTGTCTCTCTCTCTGTCTCTCTCTCCCTCCCTCCTTCCCTCCCTCGCATATGTGTAAGTGTGTGTATGTGTGTGTTTGTGGAGGGGGATTGTTAGTGTGAGACAACAACCTGTATCAAAGTGAACCTCTTGTTACTTGTTTATAGCATTGCTTTTCTGATCTCCCCACTATTTCCATGGCATGGACACAGGTGTCCCCATGAGGAGGCTGCCCTGTAGCATCTTCCACTGAGCAATTGACATGACTGCCTGTTGTGATTGGCGATGTGAGTAGATGGCTGGTGGATTAGCCCATGTTTATCTTTAGCTGAGACATATACAATATAGAATACTTATAGTACAAATACAAACTCTTGTTAATATTAGCATGTGAAACCTGCTAAAGAAGAGTTTGTTCATTAACTAATTAATGGAGCTGAGAGAGATGTCACCTGCCAGCCTAATGCATTAATAGTTGCTGTACTTTTATAGTGCTAATTTAATGTTAACTTTGCATTTAAATTGCTGCTTGTTTACAAGGACTCAATTGGTCACATAAATATAAAAGTACTACACAATACCCAATCAAAAAATATTCAACAATGCCAGCATGAAGCTAGGTGATACCTTGCCTCTTTTAGGCAGAGTGAGTATCAGACATCAACTACTTGAAGGCCATTGTGTCTGAAATTTCTATCAATCTTGTCACGGTTCAATTCAATTCAGGAAACTTACATTAAATATCTATGGCACAAGATGAAAGGCAGCATTTGCAGTGGATAGAGAGCAGGAGATGGAACTAGGAAAACTTGGGATATGAAGTCCTAAATTTGACTGACTATGTGGTCTTAGACAAGTCACTTAACCTTGTCTAGCCTCAGTTCCTCATCTGTTAAATGGGGATAACAACAGTGCCTTCCTCACAGTGTGGTTATAAGAATCCAATGGGATCATAATTGTTTAGCAAATCTATGGAACTATTTATTATTACTATTACTACACTGCTACTGCTACTATTATTGTTGTTTTTGTTAGTTTTCTAGCACGTGACTTAATTTACTTCAATTCCTATACTCTAGAAGATTAGTATTAGGAACTCTTTACATAATGCAGAATCCAATTCCTCTATAGTAAGGTGTAGAACATGAGTTCTTTACCTTTTTATTCCATAGGTCCTTTTAACAGTCTTTTGAAGCCTATGGATCCTTTTTCAGAAATAAGCTTAAATACATAAAATACAGAGAATTACAAGAGAAAGCAATTATACTAAAATAGAATTATGAAAATATTAATATAATCAACTTCATAGGCCACAGATTTAAAACCTCTGGTGTAAAGGGAGCTCCTTAATTATTATGAGTTGCACTGGTCAAAAAAAAAATAAATTCATTACATGATAAGTGTCATTTTAGTGATCCTGGGCTCACTTCTCTAACTTGTATTCTTCTTGGAAGGTTGGGGCTCCTTCTCCAAAGGCAGCTGCTTCTTTTGATATTCAGAGCAACTTTGTGGGTGACTAGTCCTAATACTGTAGATTTCAAGCCCCTACCAGTGTACTTCCCTTTAACAATCAGTTAATAGATTCAATTAGCTCTTGGAAAAGACATTTACTTAAATGGAAGAGCAGATAAGTAGTCAAAAAGCATTTTCTCTCCAAATTTTAGGCTCATTCTCCCACATAAAACATAGAGAGTATAAGACAGGGAGGAGTAAGAACAAAGTACAATGATATTGACCCACATATGTAGCAATCACATGTGGTCAAAGGAACTCACTATTCTGGAACATTAGGGACTTGATGTCTTTTTTTTCTTTAGAGTTCTCATAAAATTCTCTGTAGGGTAGGAAGTTAGTGACATGAGTCACTATTTCTATTCTGAGCCAGCTTTCAGTTACATGGGTGGCTCAGCTGGTCTTGCTCTTCACAGATCATGGCATCCTTTCTGGATGAATCAATCTGCTACTGAGCAGGGCTGGTCAAGTCATTTGACTGCTGGGCTGCCTCCTTCCAGGGCATAGCGTCTCTGCTGGATGTGTTAATCTACTGGTCACCTTGGGACTCACTTTTTGATGGGTAGCTGTAAGCTCCATGACCTCCAGCCTTAGGCTCAGCTGGAATTTTTCAATGCTGTTTTGGTGTGTGTGTGTGTGTGTGTGTGTGTGTGTGTGTGTGTGTGTGTGTGTGTGTGTGACAGTGTTCTTTTCAACTAGAGTGTTTTTCTATTCTTTCCTAAAGAGACCCTTAGCTTAAGACTGACAGAAGCCTTTCCAAGTCTGTTTACTCAGGACCTCAGCTCTAATGTTTTTCACCTTCTAGGCAGGACTTGACTGAGGCAGAGACTCTTTGGTTCAACAATTCCTCTTGGTTCAGGAATGAGTACCTCTTGGGAGGGACCACCTCATTGCTTTCAAAGACCTACTTTAGTACATTCCCTAGATTCCTTTTGGGTCCAAAAAGACAATCTATGCCCTGGGAGGGTGTGTGTGCTTAATTTACATCTCAAAGGGCCTCTCCTTTATATTTCAATGTTTTTGTCTTTGTCTCTTCCAACTCTCACCTTTGGTGAAGTTTAAACAAGGCAAACTCTTATACTACCCTGTCATAATAAATGGAATTTAGAGCATTAAAATATGTGTATTTATAAAAAGTCATATTAAAAAGAAAGTCCCTCATCATATCCACTTCTTTGTGCCCCAGTCATGATGTGCCTTAAGTTTGTATATCTCAATATAAGTTCTGGCTCCATAAATGTAAAGTACTTTGCTATTCTCAAGGGCATCATCATCATCATCAACATTGATATTACTATCATCATCATCATTGTTGTTGTTACTTCTGGATCCTCATTATTATAAAATTCTTTAATTCATCTTGAGACATTAGTCTCTGAGTGACTGAAGGAAACAATTTTAGGCTTTTAAGAGAGTTTTTGGTAGGTGGGGCAGTTTTGTGACCCTCAAATCACACCAGATATTCAGAAGGCAGACCTTCCACTTGGAGATGAAGTAAAGAGCACATTCAATTAATATACCAATAAAGCAAGCATTTATTAAGTGCCTACCATGTTCCAGGGAAGGAGGCAGCCCAATAAGGAGGTTGGCTTTGGAATCAGCTAAGTCCATCTTCTGCAGTTGACACATAATGGCTGTATGATGCTGTGCAAATCACTTAACCTCTAAGGGTTCTAGGCAACTCTCTTAAGACTACCAGTTGAGTAGAAAGTACTCAACTGAAATAGAGAGTCTCCTCCTCCAGTGTCATCCTATATCAATGAAGCCACAAGTCCAGTCCTTATTCCAGTCCTTACCACCATCCCTATCCCTAAGTATCAGGTATTGTGCTAGGTTGGGAGAATACAAAGATAAAAGTAAAATGGTCTCACCCTCATCAAGTTTTCACTAATGTAAATAATAATAATAGCTAACATTCATATAGTACTTAAAGATTCTGTAAAATACTTTACATAAAATTATCTCATTTAATCCTTGCAAGAATCCTGTGAGGCTAGTGCTATTATTGTGTCCATTTTACAGATGAAGAAACTGAGGTTGTCAGAGGTAGGCTTGCCCAGGATCACCAGCTCTTATCCAAGGTATGATTAGAATCCATTTCTTCCTGACTCCAAGTTTAGCTCCCTAGCTACTAAACCAATAGCTGCTTGTAGTATATGGGTCTGTTAGGTTTGTCCTCCTGTTTAGAGCCTCCAAACCACATATCCAGGGAGAGAAAGCTCAACTTCCCAATAAAATAAAACTAGCAGGTATCTCAGGAGCCAACCCCTGCTCTTGTAGCAGTGCCTAGAAGATTATATTACCACTGAACACATTTTGAAAATACAATTAACACTAGCATATCCATTCTGAGACTTTTGCAGGTACTTGAGACAGACTGAAAAAAAAAGCTGATCTTGATGGGCACAGGAAGTTTTTTGGGTGAACTTGAGCCTGGAGAGGAGCACTTACTATTTGTTCTTCCTCCTAACATAACTCCCTCCTGATAGGGAGTGGGAGAATTCTTAAGCAAAAAACGTCAAACGCACAGAAATGAAACCTTTCCTTAATGTACGATCCACATCGATGCCATCAAGATTGGCAACTTTCCCAGATGAAAAGATTCTAATAGCACACTCTGTTTCTTTAACGAATATATTTTGGTTCAAATTATCCATTGTGCACTGGCATGCAAGAGAAACATCAATTTCTAATAAAGTATGATCTGATACTATCTAATGAGTTAAATCTAGGGGTCATCTTGAGAATATAGGGTTTAATAGTACTCCTAAAGTAATCTGGACTAAATAAATCTCCTTCTTTGCAGCAACCTCATGATCATATTTATTTTTAATTGCTGGAATAAACGACTTCTGCTTAGATGGTTTAAATAGATTCGCATAGACTCTGCTGGGTTTATTACTTAGTGTGAGTGCTGATGTGAAGACTGAAAGAGCCTGAATGCATGCATAATCAATAATGCATCTACAGGCTCTCTGGCTGAGTTCAACTGTAGATCTATTAGACCTTGTTTCCCAATACCTTGTCTCTGGATAATTATTCAGACATTCCAGGGAAACTCTACTGCATTAATTCCTTTTCCTTATAGTACCTGGGGGAAGGAAATTACCCTTGAGGGAGAGCAGATAGTTTTCTACAATGCCTCCCAGAGCTTAATAGGATCCATGTCTCCATTATTATGCATTATTAGCAGACCTTCAGAGTTGACTTTTCTCTTCCTTCTCTTCCCCTCTTTTATCATGTCAATATTAATAGTCCCTCATCCCATGCACTCATGTCCATCATGTTTTTTTTAAATTTCTTGCTCTTGCAAAGGGAGATTCTTTTGATATTTCCAACTATTCCTAGGATCCCTCAGTTCAGATGTCATGCTAGCACCTCTAATTTGACATAGTCCAAAACAAACTAATTTTCTCTCCTCCTAGACCTATTCCTTCATTGGACTTTGATATTTCTTTCAGTGACACCACCATTCATTCCAGCCTCTAATGTATGAAACCTTGGTGTTGTTTTCATTCTTCATTCTCTTCCATGCTCTCCCCACAATCTCCAAAGAGTTAGCATCTCCATAATATCTCTGATATTCACTCTCTCTGCTCTATTCTCACTGCTGTTATCCTAATTCAGAATCTCAATAAACTCTCTGGGATTATTATAATAGCTTCTTTATCAGTTTTCCTACCTTCAATCTTTCTGTACTTTGATCCATCTTTCAAACTGCTGCCATATTAATGCTTCTTATGCATGGATCTAATGATATCCTTCTCTGTTTGAGAATCTCTAGTGATACCCTATTAATTAACAAAGTTCAGACTACTTTCTTGGCATTTAAAATCTGCCACAAACTGATACCACCCTACTCTTTCAGTATTATAAAAATACTACTTATTTTTGTACCCTCTGCTTTAGTCAAATTGAATTACTGTCTACTCCTAGAATAAACCTTGTGGTCTCCCACCTCTGTAATTTTACTGGTACTGTTCTCTATGGCTGAAATATTCTCCATCCCTTTTCTATATACCTTTCAAAACCCAACTCAATGCATCTTTCCCCCATAAAGGCATTCCTTGTTTCTCCATTCAATAAAGTCAGTAATGACTTTTACTCTTGGACCCCATTCTTGTTTTGTACTTTACTATGAATTTCTCTTCTAATATTGTGTGTTATTGCTCTCTGTGTCTGTATCTAATTTATCATCTCAATAGACTATAAGCCCCACAAGATCAGATCTTGTATCTCATCTAAACCTTGCATGTTTTCCAGCGTCTAGAAGAACACTATGAAAACAGTAGGTATATAATAAATATTTGGGCATAAATGAACCATCAGCAGGGAGCCATCATGTTTGTTAGACTAAGAAAAAGCATGATGTCATGGAAAGAACTCTGGACCAGGAGTCAAGGAACCTGAATGCTAGTACCAGCTCTCCCAATGACTAGCGTCTGAATCTCTCTAAGTCTCAATATTCTTATCTGTAATGTGGTACATTAATGGTGATACAATGGGACAGTTGTGAGATTCAAATGAAATAATACTTTATTGAAAATGCTTGGAAAACTCTAAGGTAACATAGAAATATACTGTTATTAATGTGTGCTCTTAGGGTAGCTACTTAAAAAAAATGGATGACGGTATATCTACAATATCATCTCTAACATGATACCACCCAGATAAAAGAACAATCTAATTCCAATAATATGACATAATTTGATAATAAAAGAAAGTTTTTGGTCAACTGAGTGAATTTTTAGAATTCAATCACTTATCAAATTATGAAGTCTTAGACATTTAGATAATTTCATACATGTTAATATAATGATTATATATAATATATATATATATATATATATATATATATAAACACATACATATGTACTCTCAAAGTAAGATGCTGGAAAGTAGGTTTATAAAAGCAAGCCAAATTGAAAATAAGCTATATAAAGAGAATGATTGTGATATAATCCAAGATGGTCAGGATTCAGGGCTGGAAGAGGGTGAGGTGATGGGGTAACAGAGGAGAAAAAAATATATGTGGCAGGAGAAACCAGATATCCAAAAATCATGGAATTTTTAAAAAGCTGACAAGAGACTTGGAAACCATCTAGATTGATCTTCTTTTACATAAATGGAAGTGGAAGGCCACAGAAGTTAAGTGACTTGTCCAACTTCACACAGCTAATTAGTGTCAAAACAGATACCAGATAATATGTTTCCTATGAGTTCTGCTGGGGAAAGGGGTTTTATAAGTTATTTAGCTAATTGATCTAGGTTAAAAAAAAAGTGGTATCAGGACAAAAACACACTCAGGGAGTAGTGTAGAGGTGACTATTTCTCAATGGCAGTAACAAAAGCTTTCTGGGAATCTGTGACTAACAATTACTCACATTTATATATCATTCCTCTTCCCTTATAATAACCCCCTAAGACTATGCAGTTCTAGTCTTATTCCCCCCATGTTATAGATGAAATGGAGATTCAGAGAGAGCATATGATTCACCTATGATCACATAGCTAATAAATATCTGAGATAGAATTTGAATCCAGGTCTCTTGATTTTCTGTTCAGCACTTTGTCCACTTTACCAGTATGTATGCTAAGAACATTGGAGAGTCACACAACAATGGTTCATGAAACAGTAAACAGGTCAGATTTCCTCATAACAAATTTCACAAGCCATTCAGATTTTGATCTTAATTAAATTTTGCTATGATCAAAACATCACTGAGAACCACATCAACTTGAAGAAGGATCTGAGTGGAAAGGACACTATGCCCAACGTCTCAATTGTAAATTCATATCTGAGAAGGATGTTTCTGAATATAGGAGATGATAGAGAATAGTGCCACAGATATACCCTTTGCATCTTTTTATAATTTCAATTTCCTTCCTCCCTCAAAGTCTCTGGAGTGTGTGTGTGTGTGTGTGTGTGTGTGTGTGTGTGTGTGTGCATGTTTTCTGGGTTTCATTGATGGTGGTGGTATTTTGTTTTGGTGCTATGGAGTTTGGTGGTTTTGTTGGCAGAGATGGATAGGATGTTTGAAGGGTAATTGCTGCTTGATTGCAGAACCAATGAGGTGTGAACAAGCTCAGTTCTCTTCTTCTGAGCACACCATCAGGTATTTACATTTTAGGAAGTGACTGCTACATGGACAGGGCCCAGAGAAAGAAAATTGTTTATAATCATCTCAACAAAGCAGTGTTATCATGGGCCATCTGCCTGGGCATGGGAACAGGTTTTGGAAAATGGAAGAATGGTTTGTTGTAATCGTGTTCATTGCAATGGGATATTATGTGGGTAAGCGCTATCTGCCAATCCAAATCTTATATTCCTTCAAAGACTTACTTGAATCCCTGCTCTTCTACAAAGCGTTCTGTAATTACCCTCAGGTCAGAATGATCTTTCCTTTCTCTTCATTCTTTGTACATTTGAAGTCTGTCTTAAACAGTCAAGTGCTTATTAGTATACCTTGTACCTCTCTCTCATTGGTTCATACAATTATCTCCTCAATTAGTCATAAACTCCTCGAGGGTATGGACTGTGAGTTCCATCCTTGTTGCATACTTCACAGTGCTTTATCACAGGCCTAGGAACATGCTAAGTCAAAGAAGTGCTCTTGACTTTATGTTGGGCAGGTTTCAAAACAAGGACCAGATGAAACAAACTGGTAGGCAATGAGAGAAAAACAGAAATATGAGGAAATGAGGTCTGTAATATAAAGGACAGAAAAAAGAATAATGACTAGTTCACATTTCTATAGCACTTTAAGCTTTAGAAAGATTTTATAAGATCCCTGTGAGGCAGCTGATATGAATATTAGCTTTTTTATTATAGAGTTAGGCTCAGGTATTAAGGCCAGAGACTAACATTGTTTTCTCTCTGTAGAGTAGACTCTTCTTAAGTTTATCTTGAAGGAATTAAGTGATCTGACCAGAATGAAAGAAATAGTTTCAAAAGTAAGGACAATAACACAAGAAAAGAGTATTTATATTAAGAAGAACAAGAAAGTCAGAGTAAGTGGAAAAAAAGGATGGGGCGACAAAGGACATCTGTGTTTCATTATTTTTTTTAATAGCATTTAGTGCTTTAAAGTTTTACAAAGGACTTTATAAATGTCACATCATTTGATATTCACAACAACCCTCATCAGTAAGTACTGTTATCCTCATTTTACAGATGAGGAAATTGAAGCAGATAGAGGTCAAATGATTTGCCCAAGGTTACAAAGCTAGTAAATACTTATCTGAGGCCATATTTGAATTTAGGTCTTCTTGATTCTAGGTCCAGTGCTTTCTCCATTGTGCTGTGTAGCTGTCTCAACTACTTTTTGTAGTTGTAGCACCCCCTACTGCATTTAACCTAACTGTTTTGGAGGTAATAATTAGTCAATTTACAATCCTGAGCCTCTATTGCATGTATTGTTCATTGTTAAAGTTGACCAAAAACACACATCCAAGAACAAAAGCATTTAATTAAGACACAAAACAATATAAATAACAAGGAACTGAATTAAGTTGTAAAATGTCCTCTGTATTCATATACAAAAGGGTGAAATTTCTTAAATTTCAGGGAAGGTATAAGTGATTTTTCCTTCAATGCCTTTAATAACCAGAGTTCTTCACTGATGATATCACTGTGCTACAGATTCACATAACCCAAGTATTGTGAGAGACCAGGTCCATAGAACTAACTAGTAATAGTTTTTGTGTGCCAAAAATGGTAGGAGATGGGGTCCTAGAGACATAAACTCTGTACACTAATGCTTTCTGAAGTTTCATGTGAAACTGGTATAATTTCCAAAGAAAATAATCAATAATGTAGAGAAAGGAATTTCACAAATATAAAATATTTACAAAATATTTTAAGCAATATTCTTCACAAAAAAAATTAAAAGAGAATCATCGCAGTATGGCAAGATTGGAAGTCTTCAGGATTAAGAGTCAGGAGACTTTAGTTCCAGACTTAGCCCTACCACTTACTAATCATGTGACCTTAGGCAAGTGATTATTAGGTACCTTCTTCACCCTTCTCTGCTCCCTGCTTTTTAATTCCCTCTTACTTGTAGTTTTCTGCCATTACAATGCGAGCTCCTTGAGGCAGGGGATATCTTGCTTTACACTTATATTTATTCCCAGTGCTTAGCACAATGGCTGGCTTATTGACTGACTGCCTTTTCTGGGCCTCAGTTTCCTACTATGAAAAATGAGGCCTTTGGACTCAATGAGCTTGAACATTCTATAAGAAATCTTTTTATAAGGAGGATGAATTAAATTATTGCAGCAAGGAACCCAAGTTCCCTTCACAGAGAAGCTCTGAATCAATACAAAGTGTTATTTATTATTACTAAAATGAAACCAATGTTTAAGTAAAGAATTATAGCAAGATAACCAGGTTAAAGAATTTAATATAAAAATGATGATTTGGGGGTTTCACAGCCAATAAAGAGAGGATATTGACTATTGACTGATGGAAGACTAAATTCCTAGGGTACATAACAGATAGAACCCAGCTATAACAGGTCTGGTTTTATGCCATATCTATGATCATAACTTTATCCAGGAATTTTTTCAGTATTTTTTATGGCAGTCTCTCCCTCTCTCTCTTTTATCAATTATATATGCTCATAAAGTGAGACTACGAATAGCCTCTCTCTCTCTCTCTCTCTCTCTCTCTCTCTCTCTCTCTCTCTCTCTCTCTCTCTCTCTCTCACCATTTCTCTCTCCTTCTCCTTCTCCCTCTCCCTCTCCCTCATCCTCTCCCTCCTTCTCTCCCTCTCTCTTCCTGATTGTTTTATATCTGGGTTTCCATGTCCTTTAATTTGCAGCAGCTGCTAGTCTGCTACAGAAACGACTGAAGTCTGAGGTCTGAGCAGCATTACTGAGCAGAGTCTCTTCTTGGTTTATATCAGATCTTTATCACTCCTCTAACTTTGTTTAGTTTCTGTTAATATTCAAGCAGAAAGAGCTTAGGCAAAACCAGCCACAAATGAGCTTAGGCTGTCTAGCTTTCAAAGAAATATCTTGGCAAGATTTGTAAACTCAGAGAAGCATCATAGTATCATAGACCCAGAGTTGGAGGAGATGACAAAATCCCTATATTCCAATCTCCCTCATTTGATAGATGAGGAAACCAAGGCTCAAGGTAGTCAAGTGGCTTGTCAAAAGTTACATGGCATGTAACCCAAACCCAGTAGTTAGCATCAGAGACAGGATTTGAACCCACTTTCTCTCCTTTCAAAACCATCATTCTCTCCACCAAACCAAACTGGGCCAAATGAGGTACAGTGATTAAAATAAATAGGTGTTTCTCCTTCCTTCCCCTAGTCAAGTACAGGGTTAGAGAGTCTGAGGAAATGGTAAAAAGTGAAGGATAATTTTGTTCGGGGCAAGGAGAATTCAGGCCTTATTTTGCTCTACTCATGCACCTGTCTGAATTACCTGACTTTTTCCTCTATGCAGCAGACACTTGCTTCAGTACATTGCATTTCTATTCTAGAGGCTAGCCACAGAAGGAACGTGGAACAGAAGTAGGACAGAGTAGAATGAGATTCAGGAATCAGAAGCCTGGGATATAAATTCTGACTCTGGCATCTACTACCTATATGACCCTGGACCAGTTAAACAAACTCCATGGGCCCCAATTTCCTCCTCTGTGGAGAAACGGGGTTGGCTAGTGGTCTCTAGGGTCCCTTATGGACTTAAATCTATGACAAATGAGATAATGTATGTAAAGTGTTTTGTAAACTTTCAAGCATTATATAAATGCTGGTTATTATTAGTATTATTTTAAAAGGCACCATTTAGCATAAAGTGACTTTAAATAGGGGAATGCTTGAAGTGGCTGCTTTGAGCACTTAGGGCCTGCACTCTTTGGTAGTTTATATACATTCCTTTTCACAGTCATGACCAAGACTACAACTTGCCAACAACTCCATACCTGGACTTTTTCTGAACCCTCTTTGTATGTGCAACCAGGTTTCCATGCCTGTTCTTATCTGTGACAGTCAGGGACAGTAAGAATACAGGAGCAAGTGAGCAGGATGCTTAGTTGGCTTCTAAACCCAGAGGGGCTTCTCCTGATGACCAGTACATGCCAGACCTAGTTACCACAATGTATATTACTTTTATGGCTTTCATCCTGCTATTTCGATGAATAAGAAATATGATCACAGGGCAACTGGAGTTAATAGTCAATTTAGGAGGACATTACCTAAATGGCTTCTCAATTAGGTTCCAATTGGTTACTTATGTTGATAAAACCCAACACTCCCTCCCTGAATAGGGAAGCTTTTCACTATAGCTCAGTCAGAATTTGAAAAATTCCCATCATCATTCAACATTTAACGTTGTCCCATTTTCCCAACTCATACTTTTGACAGTTTTTTGCAATTACTTTTTTCTGATAACAAATACATTCTATGCTTAGACCTTTCTTCTGGATAGCATTGACTTTTTTGATTCTAGGACCCCCAACTGGTTGTTTACCTAACTGTCCATTATTAATTTAATGAGCTTGGTAGCACTCCCTTTTTTCATCAGATGGTGCTTTAGATGGAGGATGGAGTCCGAATGTCTCTTCAGCAGTGATGAAGAGTTCCTGTCATCAAAATGCCATACAAACAGAATTTGCAGCCAAAATTTATTTGTAGTCCAAATATAAATTCTTCTAATTAGGAGTATGTGATGCTATAATGAAAACATTATCTAACCAGCTGTACTGTGTGTACAGATTTCTGTTTTTATTCATGTGTGTGCATCTATTACAAACATAACACAAATAGAATATAAAAATAAGTTAACACTCACAGCCAAACCTGTTAAATTTAGTTCAACAAATTGTATGAAACCCTCCATCTGTTTGCTACATTATCTTCACCATGATAATAGGCAAGGCAGATTTGCTAGCTGAGTTTTATAGAGAGAATAGCTTGTTCAAAAAAATATATGTAATAAACTCACATAAATGAAACCAAACCCCACAGTATTATTTCCTTCTCTGTGGCCCTGAGTGTTTATGTGGTGGTGTTACATTGATATAGACCTTGTTTCTGATCCCTTGCACAAAGCTGTTGGTTTCTAGGATGATTCTGAAGTCCTTTTGGACCAAATTATTGCTTTGGCCACAATGAATGCCCTCTAAGGTCAACAAGTACAAGGAACATAAGGGAATTATTTCCCTAGTTTTCTGCCACAATGATCATGAAGTAAGAATGGCAGGTCACTACCTTTAATGTCCTTTCAGTGTGTAGTAAGGAGTATAGAGAGTTCTGGTCCATTAGATTTCCCTTTCAGAGAGAAGTTTTTTATATCACAGATCATTTTTACCTGAGATTACAACAGGTGCCTCTTAGATGGCAAACATTTCCAAGGAAAGGTATAATTAGAGTTGTTCAAAAGGAATTTGAGAAAATGATGTGTTTGGTTTGGATAAAGCATGGCTTGACATAGTGGATGGAGTTCTGGGATGGGAATAAGGAAGACCTGGTTTTAAATCATGGTTTTATTGTACATTAGCTATATGACCCTATGTAATAATTGAATGAATGGATAAATTAATGACAAAGCATTTATTAAGCATGTCCTATGGTTAAGACACTATGCTAATCTCTGGTGAGAGATTATTTTTGCTCTAGAGGAGCTTACATTCTCATAGGAGAGAGAATGTGGGAGAATAACATAGTTATAGACTATACCCAGAGGCATATTTATGCTTTTAACATCTAATATATTTCATCATCATCTTAAAATTAGTTTTATGGATTTCACTATTTTGGAGGAGTCTTCAATATCCCAGATCATGCTTCTACCTATTTTTTTATCTGTATACTTTTTGTTTATATTTCCATAAATTCTTTCTTAAGGATCCATTTAAAATTCTGGAGACCTTCTTCTGGGGTATTTAATATCTGTAGGTGCCAGTGTAATACCTGGGATATTCATCTGTTGTCTTCTACCAAATCAATTCTGCACCATAGCCCTATTCTCTAAAGAATAGTGACTATGGATTTTCAATTAATATCTAAAACAACTTCAGAGTTAATTGAGATTTCATAAAAATGGTTAAATTGTGTAAATTAATCAGACAAGATGCAATTCCTTAGGAAGAGTAGGAGTCATCATGGACAAATTCAAGGTAAAAAAAAGTCACCCTGAATGTTTGGGGTCCTTAACTAGGAATTAGGACTTAGTGGCAAAAGTCAATAGCCTAGGAATGAGAAGAATTATATTTAATTCTAGTTCTGAATATGCTACTAAGTATTTGTGATTTCTTTCTGTGTCCTACTTTCCTCATCTGCAATGAGAGAAAAAGAGATAATGGGTGCATAAAAACTTTTTATAATTAAAATATTTTTTATATTTTTGTTTTTATATAACCTTCATTTCTAAATATATCCCTTACTTTGCCAGTCTTCAGTGTTATCTCTTATAATGAGACAGAGACAGAGGGGAGAGAGAGAGAGAGAGAGAGAGAGAGAGAGAGAGAGAGAGAGAGAGATTGAGAGAGACAGAGAGAGAGAGAGAGACAGATACACAGAGAGAGAGACATAGAGAGAAAGAGCACAGTTCAGTAAAACTAACCAATGCATTAATGGAATCTGATATTATATCAGTATATACAGAGTTCTACACCCATAGTCCCTCACCCTCTTTTCCCACTCTTACAAAGAAGGGGTGATGAATTTTCTTCTTTCTTATTTGAGAACAAGATTGATTCTTATACTTAAACAGCATTCTTTTTCTTTTTTCATTCTTTCCATTTATCTGGCTGTAATAGTTTTCCAGGGACAGTTGGGTGGCTTAGTGGATAGAGTGCTGGCACTGGAGTCAGGAAGACTTGAGTTCAAATTCAGCCTCAAACACTTCTAGCTATGTAACCCTGGGCAAGTCACTTAAACTCTATTGGCCTTAATACACTAGAGAGGGAAATGGTAAACCACTCCAAGATCTTTATCAAGAAAGGACAGTATTGGCATGCTGTAGTGCATGGGGTCATTAAGAGTTAGATACAATTGAATGCTTGAAGAATTAATAGCTTTCCTAGTTATTTTTTCAGTTCTGTATACTTCATTTTTTATAGTGTCAGATGGGGCAGCTAGGTGGCACAGTGAATAGAGCACTGGCCCTGGAGTCAGGAGGACCTGAGTTCAAATTTGACCTCAGACACTTAACACTTACTGGCTGTGTGACCTTGGGCAAGTCACTTAACCCCAACTGCCCTCCCCTCCCCTCCAAAGAGCAAAAGTATATAAAAAAATAGTGTCAGACAAATTATGGTGTGATTGAAATTATTGTAGCATCACGGGTTTAGAACTCAAAAGAACTTTACAGGCCATCCAGTTAAAACTTCTTACCTTACAGATGAGGCTATCAAGGCCAACAGAGAGTAAATGATGGTCATGTAGATTTTAAGTGACAGGCAAGATTTGAATTCAGGTTCTTTGATTTTAACTCAAATGTTTTTTCTTACTGTACAGTGGTGCTTCTCACAGAGTGCTGACTTGGGAATTGGAAGACTTGGATTCTAGTCCTGGCTTAGTTTACTCACCTGCAAAATAAGGAGGTTGGGTTCAATGGTCTCCAATATTCCTTCCAGTTGAAAATATTCCATAAAATCTAAGATGTTTTGTTTTCATTTCCCCCCTTGGAGCAAATACATTACTATAATCATTCTTTTGTTGGGATAGAAATCATGTGGAAACATTGAAAGTAACTGCTGCCTCTTCTTCATTGTTGCTAAACCAATATATATATATGAAACTACCTTAATTTCTGAGATTGAGTTGTTTTTCTTTTATTTCCATTTTTGTTTTAATTCCTCTGTCAGGACTCCATCTTTGTTTTTGTTTTCTTTTTCAATTTTTTAATGTTGATACTATGATGATATTTCGGTCACGGTGGTCAAAATGTCATTATCTGATAGATGATGACCCTACTCTTACATTGATTTGTCCTTACTCGCTGGACATGGACTGTTTCTATGGCTGTGTTCAGCCTCTCTTAAAGATCCATCTCTTTAAAACCCACCATTCCCTTGGTGACTCCATTTGATTCCAAACTATGAAGCATCATAGTCATGGAAGAATCAAAATTAGAAGTAATCCAAAAGGTAATGGAAAGATATACAGTAACCACAAGATGTTAACAACAACTACTTGAACACTATAAATGGGATAAAATATTTGAATTCAGACAAGTTGGACCACAAAAGAAGGTAGGCTGTACCTATATGAAGAATGAGACAAATGGAGAGGCCAAGTGCTATGCTGGTAGTTCTAAGATATTAAAAGAACCAGAGATAGGACCCCAATGCTTTGTATGAATCATTTATGGAAGTTGGTGGAGGGGTTGGCCTTCCCATTGGTAGATGGATCACCCACATCAATGAAAACATGGATGTATCAAAATATTTCATTTAAATATTATCTTAGAATTTGCTGGTGCTATTTAATAAATTACACTAATTTCATAGTTTTATCAAAAAGAAGAATGCCAGCTGTGCTGCCAGGATTTGTTGATATGTTGTTACATTCTTATCCTGATATACCTTGTAGCTATTTCCTAAAGTATTCTTAGATTCCTCCTTCTAGTACTGTGTGAATCCATTCATTAACACACACTTGAAGTCTAATTGCTGGTCCTGCTGACATAATCTTAGCAATGCTCTTCTGCTGCTTGGCATAATCCAAAGCAGCCCAGGGTGATACACACTCCAATTATATGTTCATTTGCTTCACTATTCACGAATGTTTTCTGTCCCTACTATCAAACAAATTATTGTTGATATTATTAAAACAGAATTAGGAACAAAAAGAGGTGCTCTCATTTTCTGTATTCGGTTTTAATTCTCCATTTTATTAAGGCCAAGGATTATAATATATCTTTTTCTCAGACTGAAAAATTAAACAAAACAGAAAGTTTTGAAACAGATATAAGAGCCCAATTCTCTGTTCTGCCATTAACTACATATGGGATCTCATGCCTCAGTTTCCTGACCTGAAAGATAGGAATAATAATCCTTACCCTGACTACTTCCCAGGTTTGTCAAGAGGGAATGAGGCTGTGATGGATACAAAAACTCTTTGAAATGTTGAAGGTCCTGAGGATGGGGGGTAGAGTCAAGATGATGAAATTGTTAAAGCACTTAGCTGAGCTCTCCCAACATTCCCCTCGTAATAGCTTTAAAATAACATCTCAAGTGGAATTTTGGAGTGGCAGAGCCAACAAAAATGTCAAAGTGAGGCATTCTTCCATCCCAAGACAACAAAAGAGGCCAAAAAGAGATATCTGTGACATGGCAGAGGGGGCTGACCCCAGGGCCAACATGGATGACACATCAGTGGTGGGACTAGGTAGTGGCAATAGAAGCAACAGTAACTTTAGGAGTTCTTAAGCTGCAGATGGTAAGGGGACTTGGGAACTGGTCAGAAAGAAATGACAGAGGACCTCTGTGCTAAGACTAAACACCCGACTAGACACTGTCTGGAGACTCTATTGCCTGTAACTACTTCTGTATCATAGATAAAGAGCAGGGATGAGCACTTTTGTTCAAGAGTGAGCAAAAGCCCTGAGTGACAGTATCACTTCTGGCCTAAAGGGATCGGGGATCCTGAGGGACAGTACATAAAGTTTATGTAAAGTTCCAGATCAAGAAATAGGGTGGAAAAATAAGAAAACAACTTGACCATAAATATCTACTATGGTGACAGGAAAAATCAAGACACAAATTCAGAATACAATGAAGTGAAAACAACTAAAAGAAAGTGTGAATTGAATACAAACTCAACAGGAATTCCTTGAAAAACTAAAAATTATTTTCAAAATCAAAGTGGTAGAAGAAAAATTAGGTAAAGAAATTAAAGCAAAGGAAGAAAATTCTAAAAAGACAATGAATACTTTGGTTTAAAAAAGGAGCAATAATACTAAAGAAAATAGCAACTAGAAAAACAGAATTGGTTTAATGGAAAAAGAGGTACAAAAATTCACTGATGAAGCTAATTCCTTGAAAATTAGGGGAAGGGGGAAGTTAATGACTCTACATGACATTAATAAACAATAAAATGAAAACAAAAGAAAGAAATAAAAACAGAAGAATATGTGACATATCTCATGCAAAAAACAACTGACCAGGAAAATAGATCAAGGAGAGATAATACAAGAAATATTATATTGCTAGAATACTATGTTAAAACAAAATGCCTAGACATTATATTTCAAGAAATTGTCAAGGAAAATTTCCTTGATATCCTCAAATAAGAGGTTAAAAATATAAATTAAAAGAAGTCACTGATCACTTCCTCAAAGAGATCCCAAATGAAAACTCTCAGGAATATTAAACCTGAATTCCAAAGCTCCTAAGTCAATGAGAAAATTCTTCAAGCATCCAGAAAGAAACCATATAACTATCATGGAGTCACAGCTGGGATCACACAAGATTTAGCAGCTACTACATTAAAAGAGGAGAGGACTTAGAATATAGTATTCCAGAAGGCAAAAGAACTGACATAACAAGCAAGAATAACTTGCCCAACAAAAGGGAGTATAATTCTTCAAGGGAAAAAAAAGGATCCTTGATGAAATAGAAGACTTTCAAGCACTCCTAATTAAAAAAAAAAAACCAGAGCTGAATAGAAAATTTGACTTTTAGATACACAACTTAAGAGAATCATAAAAAGATAAACATGAAAGAGAAATCCTAAGGGACTCAATAAGGGTAAGCTGTTTATTTTTCTGTATGGGAAGATGAGATGTGTGTCTCCTAAGAATTTTTTCCTTAGTAGGGCAGTTAGATGGATACTATATAGAAAGAGAGTACAGTAGTGACTATTTGGGGATGATGTAGAAAAAAATGGATAGGTGAGAAAGAGGGATGCTCTGGGAAAACATGAATAGAGAAAATTATCTCCCATAAAAGAGAAGTAAAAGGAAAAATTTTCACAGTGGAGGGGAAAATACTGGGAGGGGGTTTCGAACCTCAGTCTTACCTAAGTTGGTTCAAAGAGGGAAGTATATATACATGCTTAATCTGTAATAGAAATTTACCTTATCCAACAGGGAAGTAGGAGGGGAAGGGGACAAGAGAAGGGGGAATTTGATAAAAAGGGAGGGTAGATAAAAGAAGGCAGTGGTAGAAGCAAAATAGATGAGGGGAGGGACAAGTGAATTCTATGAACATTTAAGAAACAATCTCAACACTATGTAAACTATTTTAAAAAATCGGCAGAGAAGGAGTCCTATTAAATTCCTTTTTTGATCCAAATATAGTTTAAATACCTAAACTAGGGAGAACAGCAACAACAAAGACTATAGAACAATTTCCTTAATGTGAAATTTTTAAATAAATGCTAGTAAGAAGACTACAGCAGGGGGCGGCTAGGTGGCACAGTGAATAGAGCATCGGTCCTGGAGTCAGGAAGACCTGAGTTCAAATCCAGCACCAGACACTCAACACAAAACTAACTGTGTGATCTTGGGCAAGTCACTTAACCCCAATTGCCCCCCCCAAAAAAGACAAAAAAAAGAAGACTACAGCAATATATCACAAAGACCATACTCTATGACCAGGTGGTATTTATACCAATAATGCAAGGCTGGTTCAGTATTAGAAAAACTATTAGCATTATTGACCATATCAATAGCAAAAACAACAAAAATCGTAGGATTATATCAATAGATGCAGAAAAAGCATTTGACAAAATGCCTATTATTGTGACAAAATTTTCAATCCTATTAAAAATGCTTGAAAACATAGGGAATCAATGGAATCTTTCTTAAAATAATAAGTTGTATCTGTCTAAAACCAAAACTAAACACTATAATGGGGATAAATTTGAAGTTTTCCAGATTAGGAGTGAAGCAAAGATGTTTATTATCTTCACTATTATTAAATATTAACTATACTATATAGAAATACTAACTATAGCAATAAGATATGAAAAAGAAATTGAAGGAATAAAAATTGACAACAAGGAAACAAAAATTCTTACTCTTTGCTGATGGTACAATGATTTGAGAACCCTAGAGAATCAACTAAAAAAAATTTAAAATAACAGATAATATGAAATACTTGAGAGTTTGCCTGCTAAGATAAACCTAGGGTTATATGAATACAACTGCAAAACATTCATTACACAATGAAGACAGATCTAAACAATTGGTGAAATATTAATTGCTCATGGGTAGGGCAAGCCAATATAATAAAAATGACAATTCTACTTAGGTAATTTGCTTATTTAGCCCCATGCCAATCAAACTACCAAATAATTATTTTGTAGAGCTAGAAAAAATAGTATCAAAATTAATCTGGAAGAACGAATGATTACAAATATCTAGGGAATCAATGAAAAATAAGGTAGAAGGCTGCCTCGCAGTTCCACATTTTAAACTAGATGACAAAGCATCATCATCAAAACAATTTGTTACTGACTAAGAAATAGAGTGGTGGATCAGTGGAATATATTAGGCTCACAATACATAATAGTAAATGACCACAGTAATCTAGTGTTTGATCAACTCAAAGATTCAAGCTTTGGGGGTAAGATCTCACCATTTGAAAAAAAAAAAAAATACCTATACCAATGAAATCACAGGTTCAGTTCCTATCCACAGTTTACTTATAGGCTTAGCTTTTCAGATAACACCTGGTTGAAGGCACTAATTTGTGTGTCATAATTAATAAAAGGTACTTTTTTTCTCTTAACAACAAATATATATATATATTTTAAAGCAATCAGGGTTAAGTAACTTGCTCAAGGTTACACAGCCAGTTATTTCTGGGTGTGGTGCTGAGTATCTGAGCCCAGATTTGATCCAGGTCATCCCGACACTGGAGCTGGTGCTCTTACTCGCTGAGCCACCTGGCTGCCCCTAAGCAATTGAGGTTAAGTAACTTGCTCAAGGTTACTCGGCCAGGTGTTTCTGGGTGGGTGCTAAGTGTCTGAGCCTGGGATTCGATCTCCATGTCTTCTCAACACTGGAGCCCGTGCTCTTACTCGCTGTGCTACCTGGCCGCCCCACAACAAATTTCTTTTAAGAAAAGAGGCAGCCAGCCTATTTGCATAAGGCTTAAATGAGAGGTTCTATAATCCTAAAGATAGTTTCTGCATCCAACCGGTGTCCTAACCGGCCTGGGGCAGAAGAGAGAAGCATGGAAATGTAGAAGAGAGACAGCAGGCTTTATTAATGATGATCAGTCCAATCAAGCACCAGCACGGGTGTAGCAGATGTATGCCATGCTCATTGCAGTGCGCTATTTTAAATTTCCCGGGGGTAGCATTTCTTACAGGATAGCAGCACGTCTTGCTCATCAGGCTTCTTAGTAATATGTACCTAGAGCTCTCCACCTAACTGCACCCGCTGTGTTAGTGATTATGCTGTGAGTAATGACAGGTCTGCCTTGGGAGATTATGGATATGCTACAGATGGGGGGCAACTGATCAGCTAAGGTGTGTAAATTCCAAATTGCTAGTTGCATCCCAGTTGCATAAGGACTAAGGAAAGTGGGAGGACAAGAAACACAGCAGGAAAGGCACCCAAAGCAACAGTAATTTCTGACAGTTTGCCATTGGTTTTAAAATCGCTATTTATGTGTGTCTGCATAAGTATAAGCAAAATGATTGTTTTCCTCTGTGGAAAATCTGGCTCCGCAAAACTCTAATTTTCCACATAGGATACCAGAATGCTTCTAGTAGTGGTACTTTCCAGTTACGAGCTGATTTCCCCCCTTCTTTCCCTCCTCCTCCTCCCCCTTTGGTCCCTTCTTTCCTCCCTCCTTTCTCTTCTTTCCCCTCATTTTCCTATTTCTCCTTTTCCTTTTCTGTCTCCTCTTTTTTTCTCCAGAATTGATTATTTATTTTTAGTTTTCAACATTCATTTCCACAAGATTTTGAGTTCCAAATTTTCTCTCCATCTCTTCCCTCCCTCCACCCCAAGATGGCAAGCATACTGATTATTCCTTCCCCCGGTCTGCCTCTCATACATCCCCCCTATCCTTCTCCTTCCCTCCTCCCCCTTTACTTTCTTGTAGGGCAAGATTTTCCTCCTCTTCATAGCCTCCTTTTCCTCCCCATTATTTTTCCTTTTTTCTGCCTCTTTTTTCTCATTCCCCTTCTCTTTTTCTTATTCCTCTTACTCAGCCATTCTCTTATTCTCCTTTTCCCTCTTTCCACTTTCTCTTCCTCTTTTTCTTTCTTCATTTTCTTCCTCTTTTTGTTTCCTTCTCCATCTCTTTTCCTTTTTTCCTCTTCTTATTCTTCCTGCTGTTTCTCCTCATCCCCTTTCTTCTTCCTCTATTCTTAGCATGTGCCTGGCACATTATACTTAGTAAATACTTCTCTGCTTCTCTCTTTTCCCCATCAACATTTCTTCTTTCCCCTCCATACTCCCAAGTGTTCTTCATGCCCAGAGATCTCATTGACTTTATTTCTATATGGGTGTGGAGTGGTATAAGGTGAGTGATGGAAGTTGTGCCTTCAGTTCACTAATGTGTGATTAACTATGGCTGTATGTGATGGACTGATGGCATTTTCTTGTGATTGCAGTAGGTCCCCTGTAGAGATAAAAGAGATTGGTTGCAGCTGCCACATACCTTAGAGAGCATAGCTTCATAGATTTAGACTGGGAAGGTCCTCTTTTGCCCCTGCTTTTTTTGTTGTTTTTTGCATCCCTAGAGCCCAGGATGGTGCTTGGCACATTATGGACAATCAACAAATCCTTCTGGAATCGAATTGAGATTTAACATTGGAGCAATAGATGAACTATTTGCTTCCTGATCTTCAATGTACAACTTCTCTCTACTTCATATTCCAACCAGAGGTTATACAACATTACCTTTGAGACCGGATGTCTTCCATGGAGGAAGAAATGCCCTGTTTCTCCAAGCTGGCTTGTCTACTTGGTCAGACCTTTCCTGCAGATAGAGGATTCATGAAATGTTTTGGTTTAGAGAGAGTTCTTTCTCTTTCAGCTTTTGCTAGGCAACAGGCTGCAATTTGGAGTGTGATGGGAGTAATAACTGGGACAAAGACAGGAGGAGATCTGGTCATATATTAAGTTGAAAGCCAGACTAGAAGACACTGTATATTCAAAGCTCTGATGGACTTTGGGAAGGGGCTTTGACATTTCCCTCCCTCCCACCCCCAGCCTACCATTCCCCTGTTGTCTCTAATTCCATTATTGTCCAGAAGATAACTTTGGCATTTGGGCAATATGGGTGAGGAAAGGGATGAAGGGGTCTCCTTGTTTATAGGCAGTTCTGTTAAACTGTATCCCAGTTCAGACAACACTTTGGGCTGCCTCTTTCTGGTTGCTTCGGACTTTGCTTCAAGTTAAGGAGATCCTCATGAAAAGGAGGTTCCCCTTGGCAGCATTCCATGCCCATTTGCCAAATAGTTGGCTCAGGGGACCAGCATGCTTTGGGATGATCCAAGGACCATATTTAGCTTGGATGTGCCATCTTGTATTACAGCCACGTTGACACTGGACTAATTTTAAAACTTAATCAAAGGAAAAGAAAATGCCAAGCTGCCTGTCATGCAAGAAGGTTCTGTTTGAGCCCGCAGTCACTTGACACAGAGCAGAAGCTGAGTAAATAAACAGAGCTAGAGCCTCAGAGCGCCACTTTAGAGACTCCCATCGTAGTGCCAGAAAGCCTCAGACGGGGAGTTGAATAAACACTCTGGGGCGCTGAGAATGCCACACTGCAGAGAGGAGCACCAGCTACCCAGGGATCCAGGGCAGCAGGCGCCACAGAAACAAGGATGGCCTCAGTATAAGCAGCTTCCCCCGTAGCTCTGTCTCACCTCAGGATCTCCACACTTTCACGTTTGTAATGACAATTCCATTTTTAAAGTGCTTCTCCCAGAATTTTCAACTATATTGCCATTTTAAATCTTATTCAATTCCAGCATGTACCGTGTGTGTGTGTGTGTGTGTGTGTGTGTGTGTCAGACAGAGGAATAATGATAGCAGTAATCTTTGTTCATATTCATGGAGCCCTTAAAGGTTTGTGAAGGTTTTTCACCTCGCTGAAATTCACAAGAAATCTTTGATGCAGGCTCCATTATTGTGCATAGTTTACAAATAGGGAAACTGAGGCTCAGAGAGGTTTAACTGACTTCTCCAGGGTTATACAGGTAGTGAAGTGTTTGAGGTAGAATTATAATTATATTGAAAAGTATTCAGTTTTTCAGATTCCACTGTTGGCCTTTATCCAAGATATTAGGGTGTCTCTCAGTGTAGGTCTTTAGTAGACAAATAATATAATGCTCACAACCTAAATTTACATAAGACTTTACTATTTACAACATGCTTTATGTATGTTATTTTATTTAAGCCTCAAGAAAACTTTGTAAGTTTTGCAAGTAGTACAGATGCTATTCCCATTTTATAGATGAGGAAACCAAGATTTGGTTTAAGTTATTTGGGCAGAATCAGGACTGATATCCAAGCCTGCTGACTCCGAGTCCAAGTGATTATTTCACTTCACAACATTGTTCCGTTTCAAAATATTTAACTTGGTATAGGTGAGCATAGTGAATTATCTAACCTCAAATTTGTGGTTGTCTGGATATTCAAATTTCACTCGACTGATTTTTTTTTCATCTTTAAAGTGATTTTTTTGTGGTCCTTCGACATTCTCCAGGTAATAATCCCCAGGAAGTCTATAAAACTTAAGCAGACATAGCACAATGCATAATGGAATACTATAACACACTTTGGTCTGTTAATGTTGTTGCCTTTGGATTTCACTGAATAAAAATATCAGAAGGAAATTTAAGGAAGAATAATCTATTCTAGTTCTACAGAATGACTTATTTAAATCCAGTACCATAGAAATGAATAAATGGGTCACCATGCTATCTGCTCCCAACCAAGGTAGATTAGAGGTAAGACAAAGTAACCAGCTCAGGCCTGGATAATACTCTAGGCCAGAGAGAGGTAAAGAATATCATAGCAACTCTCTGAAAGATTTTTTTTTGGGGGGGAAGGGTGTAGTGATGGTGGAGATGGGTTTAAAAGATTGTCTAGTAACAGTTTTCAAGCTAACATTCTTCCTCTGAGGCCCCCATGAAATTATCCTTGACATCTGCCTAGTCTTTAATCCCAAACTGAATCAGCATCTCAGAATTCTTGTCTGCTTTCAAGGTTCAATTCAGGCACCACATCCTCAGTAAAGCCTTCTCTGATCCCCCTCAGTTGTTAGTCTCCCTCCCACCTCAAGTTTTTTGGCACTATACTTGAGAATATGCTGTATCTCCCCAAAGAAAGGTAAGCTCCTTGAGGGTAGGTATGCTTTTATATATATATTTTTTGTCTTTGTAGTCTCAGTGCCTTGAACATGGTAGGCACTCAATAAATGTTAAATTGAATTGCTTTTTATCTTTTAAATGTTTTTGGTCTTTATTAATTTGTTTACTTTTAGTTTACAAGGTTCAGTTCCACAATTCCTTGAGTTTCAAATTTTCTCCTGCTCTCTCCCCTCCCCCCACTCCATGGCCTCATACAGTCAAGTATAGGATCTGCAAATACTTTCACATTAGACATTAGTTAGGTTATAAAGAAGGATTGTATTGGATGGAAAACAAAACCAAACAAGAAAAAGAAAGATAGCAGATAGTTTGCTTCAATTTGCATTCAAACTCTGTTCTTTCTAGTTCTTTCTCTGAATGTAGACATCTCTCTCCATCACTAGTCTTTTGGGATTGACTTATATCACTGTGTTGCTGAAAAGAGTCCATTCTATCAAAGTTGGTAGTCACACATATGTTGTGTCTGTAATTGTGTACAGATTTCTCCTGGTTCTGCTCTTCTCACTCAGCATTAGTTTGTATACACCTCTCCAGGTAAATATGAAGTCCATTTGCTCCTCATTTCTTATAGCACAATAGTATTCCATTACATTCATATAAAACAACTTGTTTAGCCATTTCCCAATTGATGGGCGCATCCCCTTAATTTCCAATTCTTTGCCACCACAAAAAGAGATGCTATAAATATTTTGTACATATGGGTCTTCCTCCCACTTCTATGATCTATTTGGGATACAACCCTAGAAGTGGTATTGCTGGGTCAAAGAGTATGCACTTATTTATAGCCCTTTGGGCATAGTTCCAGATTGCTCTCAAGAATGGTTGTATCAGTTCACAACTCCACCAGCAATACATTAGTGTTCCAATTTTTCCACATCCTATCCAGCATTTGTCATTTTCCAGTTTTGTCATCTTAGCCAATCTGACTGGTGAGATGTTGTACCTCAGAGCTGTTTTGATTTGCATTTCTCTAATCAATAGTGATTTAGAGCATTTTTATATGCTTATAGATATCTTTAATTTCTTTCTCTGAAAACTGTTTTTTTCAAAAATCCTTAGATCATTTATCAATAGGGAAATGACTTGTATTCTTATAGATTTGACTCAATTCTCTGTATATTTCAGAAATGAGGCCTTTATCAGAGACATTAGTTGTAAAAATTCTTTCCCAATTTTCCACTTCCCTCTTAATCTTGGTTATATTGCTTTGTTTGTACAGAAGCTTTTCAATTTAATGTAATCAAAATTATCCATTTTGCATTTTATAATGCTCTCTAATTTTTGTTCGGTCATAAAGTCTTCCCCTCGCCATAAATCTCACAGGTATACTATTCCTTGCTTTCCCAGATTGCTTAGAGTATCAGCCTTTATACCTAGATCATGCACCCATTTAGAAAATTGAATTGCTTTTGAGAGGGCCAATTGACTGTATGAGAATATTTAAGAATGTTTCTTCCAAGTAGCTGAAAACAATGCACAGATAATAGACTCCTAGGGATGCTATTAATGGATAAAGTATTTATTAAGTTCTTATTATGTATAACACATTATGCCAAACTCTGAGACTACAAACAGAAAAGTCAGATAATCTGTGGTCTCAAGGAGCTCTCATTCTAATGGGGGAGACAGCACACAAGGAAGGTTCTAGCTGTAAGTCAGATAGAAAGGTTTTTAGGATAGAGTAGCAAAACAGACGATAATGTTATTTCCCACACTAACCAGTGCCAAGAACTTTCTTTTGTGGCCTTTAGTAACCATAGCTGTAGTACCTTCAGAAGCAATTGCCAGACTGTATCTCAAGAGGTTTGCTTCCCAGGATGATGGCCATGTTCACTGGTATGGAAATCCAAGTATCTCCAACTCAACTCATTCTATCCCAAACCAAACTTGTTATCTTTCTCCAAATCCTCCACTCTTCACAATTACCCTATTGCTATTGGGGATACCATCGTCCTTCCAGTAATTTAGGCTCTCAACCTCAGTGTCTTCCTCAAACCTTCTCTTTCACTGACCCCACACATCAATCTGATATCAACTCTTATGTCTACTTCCCCATGTCTTGTATATGTTTCCTTCTCCTACTCCCGCAACAGACTCTCATCACGCATCACCTTGATTATTGCAATAGCCTTCTAAATGGCCTCTTTGCTTAAAATCTCTTTCCACTCTGATTCACTCTCCAGTTGGTTGCTAATGTTATTTCCTTAAAGCACAAGTCTGACCACATCACTCCCCTACTCAGTAAACTTCAGTGCTTTTCTATTACCTCTAGGATCAAATAGAAAATCCTCCATTTGGCTTTTAAAGCTCTTCACAACCTGATCATTTTCTATTTTCTTAGTCTCCTTACACTGTATTCTCCTTTAGGAACTCCGAAATCCAGCTTCACTGAATTATTTGCTGCTCCCCACACGTGACACTCCATTGCGCAGCTCCGGCTGTCCCATCCTCCTGTGCCTGGAATACTCCCCTTCATCACCTCTGCTTTCTAGCCTCTCTGGGTTCCTTGAGTTAACTCTTAGTTAAAAATCTATCTTTTGAAGGAGGCCTCCGCCTGTCTCTCCATATTCTAGTGCCTTACCTTTGAGATTGTCTACCATTTACAATAGACAGTAGTAGAGCTAGAGACAGAGATAGCACAAGATTCTTGGCATTTTTCTCCCCCATTAGACCGTGAACTCTGAGGGCAGGGACCATTTTTTTCTGATTATCTTTGTATCTTCAGTATAGTGCCTACAATACATCTCTCCTAATACAGTGCCTGGTGTATAATAAGTGCTTTTATTGTTTGACTGCCTAAACCACTTGAGGTCAAGAACTGTATCAGAGTCACCAGAGACTCTGAACCCAAAGGCCCAATACCCAGGGTCATGCTTAACACATTCTGTAATTAAAAAATAAAATTATTGATTTGGTTAAGACAGCTCCTGCCCTAAGGTAGCTAAAAAATCTAATTGATGGAGATAAGTAAATTGTGTAAATCCCCAACTTCCCAT
This sequence comes from Petaurus breviceps papuanus, assembly GCF_028583685.1. Lineage (NCBI taxonomy): Eukaryota > Metazoa > Chordata > Mammalia > Diprotodontia > Petauridae > Petaurus > Petaurus breviceps. The sequence goes on along the minus strand of NW_027185694.1, from coordinate 4,555,813 downwards.
TTCTGAGCCTGCCTTCGGCCCTCCAGTGAACTTATAAAACCTAAATGCCACCCAGATCCAGCACTGGAAGAATTGTCCCTCTCTCTCTTTCCTCCCCAGTTGAATGTTCCACTCAGCAGAGATGCTTTGGTATATTGGGAGGAGCCATGAGGACTCTACTATAGGAGAAATGAAAGAAAAAAAACAGTTATTAAGTACTTTCTATGTACTAAGTGCTGTGGATACAAAGACAAAGTCAAGCTCACACTCTAATTCGGGAGATCATATGTATAGGAAACTTCAGCTACAAGTCAGATGGAAAGGCCTTTAGGATAGAGAAGTAAGATAGGTAGTAATGCATCTTTTTTTACTTTTATTTCCATTGACAAAACCATATCTATTTCTGATATTGAATTCTTTGACAATGTCAAGGATGTTGATGGCAAGGATTGTTTTTTTTCCCCCTAATTCTTCAGTATCTATGACAGGTGAAGAGGTAGATGCTACATGGCCTGCAGAAGTAGCTGCCAGGTCATATCTGCACAAGAGTAAGTTACCTACTGGTGTGTGTGTGGGGGCTGGTGGTCTTGGGAAGTGCTCCCATTCCTGGGCTCTTGAGCTTATCTGCATTAGGGACATCAGGACCCTGCTATGCCAGTAGTCTGAGTTACCTTGGTCACATGTGGTCCTCTCTTATGTGTCCCATTGCCAGTATTGTGCCCACTCTTCCCCCAGGTATTGCATTTATGGGAGAATTCATCTCAGTTTTATGGGGTGAATATTTTCTAGTTACAGCTTTTGTGATGTCATCTTAAGAATTTCTCTGCTTTGAGATAATTGTGTCTACTCGCTGACTAGTAAAGTGGGGGGAGGGTTATTATTTTTAGGAGTGCAAGCAAAGTATTCCCCTGGACCTGAGTTAGCAGTTGCTTCTTGGCAGACCTAACCCATAAACGCAAGTTTGGAGGAACAGTCCCAGAGGGCGTGGTGCTATACTGGTATGTAACAGGTGATGCATTCTCTATTAGGAAGGTGAATAGATAATGAGATGAGGATGCAGCAGTAATCTTGGAGACTAGATGTATTAAAGAACATGCTGATTGTAACCCAAACAGACTGTGAAAGCTTTTGTCCTGCGGATTGAATGGAATAGTCCAGAGCAGGGGAGGGGAACCTGTGGTCTTGAGGCCACATGTAGCTTTCAAAGTCCTTCGGTGTGGCCTTTTGAATGAGTTCAAGTTTTACAGAAAAAATCCTTTAATTAAGGGGATTTGTTCTGTGAAGTTTGGATTCAGTCAAAGAGCCACACTTGAGGACCTAGAGGGCCACATGTGGCCTGGAGGCCCCAGGTTCCCTGCCTCTGTTCCAGGCAATTAATTGCCTCCCCTCTTTTTGTGAAGTAGTTCATGGGTAGTCTAGTCTGGATGCATTGGGGTTGGGTAAATGAGGTTCTGAAAGTTTTTCCTAAACCTTTGTCTTTTGATGGTTTTATTTTAAAGTTTCTCCCTTCCTTTTCTACTACCCTTATTACCTTCCTTTTGCTCTCCCTTTTCTTTTCCTTTCCTCTCCTCCCCCTTCTCTTTCTTTTTCTTTTTGGAGGGGGGAAGGCAGGACAATTGGGGTTAAGTGACTTGCCCAAGGTCACACAGCTAATAAGTGTTAAGTGTCTGAGGCCGGATTTGAACTCAGGTCCTCTTGACTCCAGGGTTGGTGCTCTATTCATTGAGCCATGTAGTTGCCCCTCTCCTCCCCCTTCTATCTCTCTTTTCCCTTCTTCTCCCTTGCTCTGTTCCCTTTTCCTCTCCTCCCTGTGTTTTGCCCTTTATCTCCCCTCCCTTGTCCATCTTCCTTTTTCCTCCTTTCTCTTCACACTTCCCTTCTTCTCCTCTTTTGTCCTCCCTTCCCTCCTGCCTCCAACTCATGACTTTCTTTTTCCTTTCCCCCTTTCATGCTTTCTCCTTCATTGTCAGACTTTTATCAGTTTGAACTCAAATGAAATTTCTCATTTGATTCAAAATCAGGCCATTGTAGGCTTTGGAAAGGCTCACGGATAGCTTTTTATTTCTTTGCATTGGAACACTTAAAGATCATTTTATTAAATATAAAGTCAGGAGATCTCCTTTATCTGAGCTGTCCATCAGTATAAGCAATGTGTATACATTCTATATCCTGCAGGACCTTTTTTTATGAACATTTAAGCATGAAAATCACGAGTTTCCTTTTCAGTCAAAGAACAGTCAATGATTCAAGTGTATGATTGTTTCTTTTTAATGTACATTAATAACATAGTTCTGTGAGTATCTCATTGAAAGGGATTAGCCCTTAGGAGAAATGGGATTTGGACTCTTGACGTTTACTGATCAGCACAGGATGAGAAGTTAAGGACCATTGGTTAAGGTTATGGGAAACTTGGTCACCCTGTGTGTAATCCCACGTGGAAAAAATTTGTTCAGGAAGCAATTATCGGGGTTAATTTTCTTTTTAATCTTGTCTCTTTTGGGGGACTGTGCTATAGTGGCAGGGACGTATACATTGAATAGTCAAACTCTGTGAGGCAGACTGCCTGCCTCATGGCTCAGTGAAACCCTAAATCCCCTCAATCTCTTTAAGAACAATGTTTCTTTCAGAAGTGCCAGAGGCACCAAGAATAGGAATCAACATTCGGTCCTTGTTTGCTGTTGGAATAGCCCTGTCTATGATGGAGATGGAAAATGAGTCTTGTTAACAATATCCCTCTTCACATGACCTTTTACCACTGTGGACAAGAGAATTCCTATTACAAAGTGGACTGGAAAGGCAAGATGGCAGTGTGGCCCTCTGGCCAGAAGTCATCTCAGGGGCACACACACATTTATGTTTTCCATAAGTCCTTAAGCCTGCCAAAGAAGAAAAAAAAAAGATAAAAATGAAGCAGAGAATTTCCTATAACTTCTCTAAATCTGTAGGATTGTCTGTCCCTTAATCTTAAAACATAGCACTCCCAAGAGAATATAACTGGAGACAGTTAAATACACATATGCCCACATTTTTTTCTTTTTCAAATCTAGTGAAAGCATATACAATGGAAACAATAAAAATTTTGTTTTAAAAGTTTGTGAGTAGACCCAAAGAATCGGCCAAGAGGCAGCAACTCAGAACTTGTCAGAGCCAAACAGAACAAGGAAATGAAAGGTTTTGAGTTTTGATCAAAATTTGCAAACTGTGGTCTCTTCAACAGGTCCAAAAGTTGATCAAAAACAAGTGCTTTTGGATTTAGTGGCTAACCTGGTTTGATAGTATTGAGGCTGAGCTCAGTCATGGAAGAAACAGAAGAATTTTCCCCTTAATTTCTGAAGGAGCAAATTTTGGCCCAAGTAATAGTAAGAATCTTATGAGCACACTGCTAACCACAGTCATGCTTGACCCTGTTTATGATAGGAGGGCTCAACCTCCAACATGGCCTTTGTCTGAAACCTACAATTAAAAAAAAGGATTCTCTAAGTAATAAAACTGGGTCTCCTTGTTTAAAAGAATTGGGACCTTTCCTCCCTTCATTAGAAAATGCTTTGAAGCATAGGTCCTCACACATCTATAAATGTTCCTGGGCTTTTGTATGACTGTTCTTGGGTTTCAGGCAAATTTAACAATTTCTACAGCATGAATGTCTCATTGTTTCCCTAAAACCTCAGGATTAGAAAAACATATCACTTTAATTTCACTCTGTTTCAAGCAGCACTATGAGATTTTCAGAATGGTCAGAAAGAAGTATTTCCGAAAAGCAACAGAAAAAAAACCCAAGGAGGACTCTAAAAATTATTATTTTATTTTTCAACACAGCATGAGAGGAATTGGATAAGTCTCATAAATATGGACTGATAAAAGGGGAAGGAACATGTTCTGAGTTTCTTGGCACAGATGACTCCTTCTGTCCTTGATGTTGTTGTCAGAGCCCCAAATCCATCCATGGAAGATCCAAAGTCATATTTGGATTAAACCAGGGGGCCACTCTCATGGTTATGCTTGGGTGGCATCCTTTGGTTTTGTCTGTAGAACACTTTCTTCCCCATAAGTAGAAGGTTTATGAGTTCCTCTGAATAAGTGGGTTGCCTATTCTGTGACTTTTCTCTCAAAGAAACTCAATCCACACGTTTTACAGAAGCTGGCAGTTGTCTTTCCAGTCTGCCTGGGAAAGAATGTATAGTGGCTAACATTAGGCCACCTGAACAAACAACACTCGCCTGCTCTCCCTCAAAGGTCTTTCCCAGGCTGGAGGAGGGAGGAGAGAGGAGGACTTTGTTTTCATCTCTTTTCTAAGCAAAGCTGAGAAGAGTTAGCTTTCTCAAGGGAGAGGCAGGCTCCAATTTAGGCCTGACTTGTGTCCTGACTCAATCTGTGGAGGAAAATGGGTGGTAGGTGTGGTTGTGGGATCAGCTGCAAGTCATCAAAACCACCTCAGCGAGGAATGAAAATGCCATTTGTGGGGACCAGGTTTTGAACTGGTCAGGATTTCACACAAATCCCTCCCCCTCCTCCATTTTGGGTGACTACAGAGAGAAGGATAGGGAAATTTGCCCTCAGCTCTCATAGCAATGGAAAAGCTTTGGCTTCCTCATCCAGCTGCATCAGGGGTAAGGGAAAAATACCTAGAGTAGCAGAGGGAGCCCTACATGGTGGGAGGGGGGAAGCATGGACAAGAAACTTTCATCATCTGGTCCCCCTTCCTTTCTACTGCATTTCTTAATATCCATATCATGGACTACAAAGGAGGAGGTAGTAGCAATGGTGCCCAAAGAGAACTCTGCCTGAAATCAATGGGTACATAGGCTTGTTATTAATAGTCATAGAGACAGTTAGAGACCACAAAAATAAAAAAGTTAGAAATGTTTTGAATAGATATTATTATTCCAAATACTCAAAGTCTCCAAACTACATGGAATGAAAAGCTTTCAAAATATAGAGATCTAGCAGAAAAAGACAAATCATGTAGGAACAGAATGAGGTTCATACCATTTACATTATCCTACCTCCTACTAGAAACTTTGTCAGCTTAAAGATGAGCTTCCCCCTCATTATAAAAACCAGTCATTTTACCCACTTCTATAATCATTAACAGAACACAAAATATAAAATAATAGTATAAGAATAACTTGTCCCAGGAATGTTTCTATACAAACTCCATTGAATAAGAGGAGAATGAAAAAAATACAGTAAGAATAACAATGTTTTATTGATGCCTTTTGTTTTTATATCACAGTCATTTCTGAAAACATCCCCTTCCTTCTTCAAAACTGAAAACTTCTTTGTAACAAATAAAATCAGCAAAGGAAGAGCATTTGATATAGTAGCTTTTAACTGAAAGATGTATATAGTATTCTGCCCTCATGATCTTCTACCTCTCTGTGAGGAGAAAGGAGATAGACATAAGATAGGCTTATCCAGTCACTGTTAATTGATTAAATGTTTGAGCCTTGACCCATCCTTCTTTTCTCTCTCTGAAAGGCTATTGTATTTGTATTTTCAGGGCCCACCTCAGTGCCTGACACATAGTAGGTGCCTAATAAGTGCTGACTGATTATTTGGACTTTCATGTTGATTTCCTTACTCTCCTAATATTTTTATTACCCGAATGTATAATCCACATCCATCATTTAAAGTGTGACATCTTTGGTGAGAAGGTATAATTAATATGAAAAAGAAGTCCTAACATAAAACAAAAACTCAACATCAGAGAAACTAGTTGAGCTCTGGTAAAACTCTTTAGAGCCATAGCATCAAGGACAGTACAAGGATAAAATGACTGAGATGATATGAGGTCTATAGACCACTAGAAACGCTCTTTGCATTGTTTACCATCCTGGTCCATCTATATGAACATAATACTGACATTCTCTCTAGATGTATGAAATTGGTAGCCCAGCCACCAGGGAGAGCAGTCCTTTAAATTGCATTTGCAATTCCAGACCATACTGTAAATCATTGTTGGGCCAGGTGAGTAAGCTGTTTCTTAGGTCCTCTGAGAGGTGCCCTAGCTCAAAGAGACTGATCCTGCAAATATACATGTTATCTACTGTAATGATGAGCATAGCTATGGTGTAAGAGGGGGCTCTCGAAAACATTACCAGATACCCTTTTCAGAAGGATAGCAGAGTAGCATAAAAATTGACCTAGCCAGGGCTTCTTAAACTTTTTCTGCATTTTTTGGCATTGCATGGCCCAAGGGCATGCACAGTACAACATGTGCATGCTTTGTGTTCATTCAAGGCTGCAGTGAAGTTGCATGATGCAATATGGGCAAGTGCTGCCAGAAACACCTTGGATTCTTTACACTTTTGGTTTTGAGTTAATTTTTGGTTGTTGCACATTCAGAAACCTTTTACTTTTGCCAAATTTTTTTGCAACCCCATATGGAGTTGTGACCCACAGTTTGTAAAGCACTGAATCTTAGACAGATTACAATAGACTTTCGAACTTAAGCATTTACTCATCTTATTATTCCCCAACCTCCGTCTCTATTATCTGCTCTTGGTGTGGTATTGTATTGGTATAGTAAAATTAGTACTGAACTGGGATTCGAGATACTGGGTTCTAATCTCAGTCCTGCCTCCTATTAACTGTGTGACCTTGGGTCAGTCAATTAACCTCTAAGCCATAAAATGGAGATAATAATACCTACCCTGTCATCTTCTCTCGATTATTGTAAGAATCAAATCAAAGTTGTTGACTTTTGTTCTACCCTCCTGTAGGCCCACAGAGATCATAACTGAATGTGTTAGGATATAAGCGTTTAACAGAGATTTATTCTTCACTTGCTGGGTGGCCTATTGGAGCACTGGGATGATGCAAGGCATATGCCCAACTCAACTTTGTCAGTATCTTCTAAGATGTCACTTAAGCAAGTCTTAGACAATGCATGGGTACTCCCACTTCTCCATGACTTACCCTCCTACAATTATATAACATTTTCTCTTCTTGGTATACTTACTTGATCATCAATGTATGCATTTACCTTTGGCCTTGGAAATCTTCTATGTTGGAAGGTCCTAAAATCAGAGACCATATTTTTCTTGTACAGTAATCTACCCTTCTCATCATCTTGACTCATTTTGCCTTAGTTAGAACCCATTCAGACCTAGTTCCCTTTACAGTGACCTTAAGATTATTTGGGAAAAAAATAAAAATAACAACAAAATACCCTGAGGTTTCCAGATGTTCAGGGCATACCATTCATCTACATGATATTCTTTTTCTGTCTCTGTGTGTGGAGCATCCTTAAGATGCAACTTCTCTGAAAATACACATTCTTATCCAATGAATATATGTAGTTTATTCCTGTCCTCCAACCGCTCCCTCATTTTGATATCCTTCTGGGGGAAACTCAATCTGCCCTTTGTAAGCTTGAGTCACTACACCATATGAACTCCATTCCAGGGTACATAAACAATTGGCATATGTGATTGCTAAGGTCCTGTCAATAATCTTAAAAAAATTCATAGATAGTGGGAGAGGTGCCTCAGGATTGCAGAATGATCAATATCCCAATTTAAACAAAAATTAAAAAGGAAGACAGCATAGCCTGCAGACCATAGGCCAGTGAGCTTTGATTCCTGGAAAAATTCTTAGAATATCCTATTAAAAAGGTGGTAAATGGACATCTAAAAAAAAAGAGGGGATCACAAAGTAGTCAGCATGGATTTTTCAAGAATAAGTCATGCCAGACTCATCTTATTTTTTTATTGATCACATTAATAGATGGGTAGAGAAACATTACAGATGTAGTTTGTCTACCTCTTATTTAAAAATAGATTTTACTGATCAGGTCAATATTCCTAGTGACTTAATATCGCAGTCACACAGAGACAGATGGCTGCTCCCAAGATGGTAGTTTTCTTCCTGTCTTATACAAAGAGAAACTTGAATGCTTCATGATGTAAACATTTATTACTGTTTTATTTGCTGATAGGTGTATGATTTATTGAGGGAACAGTTTAGTATACAAAGATTTATTTGAAGCCCAATTAAACTTTTTTTGGTATGAGAGGAATGCCCTTTCCAGGGGTGGAGAACAAAGTTGCTCTGTACAGTTTGGATTCAGTCAAAGGGTTACATTTGAAGACCTAGAGGGCTACAAGTGGCCTCAAGGCCACAGGTTCCCCACTATTAGGTACTTCTGAGCAGCTAGGAGGCACAGTGGATAGAGTGTCAGGCCTGAAGTCAGGAATACTCATCTGCCTGAGTTCAAATCTGCTCTCAGATACTTACTAGCTGCATGATCACTTAACCCTATTTACCTCAGTTTCCTCATCTGTAAAATGAGCTGAAGAGGGAAATGGCAAACCACTCCAGTATCTTTGCTGAGAAAACCTCAAAGGGGGATCCCAAAGAGTAGGACAGTACTGAAACTACTGAACAATAAAATTAGGTACTTTTCTGAAAAACTTGCAACACATGCCCACTTCTTTTCTTTCCTCGAGGTCCTAACACCTTGCTATTTTGTAAAATGTTTCTTTCCCAAATATACACAGTAAACCATTAACCCTGATTTCTCAGAGTGGAAATCTCCTGGTTTTAGAAGCCTTGTGATTTCTTATTCTGTTTCTTACCTTCCCACTTTTGGCACTGATGATTCATTTTTTTTTCTTTCTCTAGTCCTCTTTGCCATATTTTGTCATACCGGAAACTTCAATTACAATTACTTTGAAAAAGTGGGAATTTGAGCCAATCAGAATAATAGAATCTAAGAAAACCGAAAGGGCAACCAGTATGCAAACAAGAATTCCCTCTCTGAAAGAGAATGCCCAATATTTGTTTGAAAACCTCCAATGAGGAGGAACCCATTACTTCCTGAAATAGTCGCTTTTGAACATTTCTCATTATCATAAAGACTTTTTTCCCACCAAAATCCCTCTTTGTAACTTCAGTTCATACCAAAGCTCTGCTTAGAATAAGTCTAATCTAGCTTTCACATGATATCCCTTTAAAGGCCTGAAGCAAATATTATATCCTTTGGGTAGCCTCAAGATTTAGTTTTTCTCTGCAATCATACAGGCTCATCCAGTTAATGTACACTAATTGCCTTTCTTTGACATACTTTACATTGCAAGCTTGTGTACCCAGTGGGCCTTGTAGCCCAAGTCTTATTCCAACAAAATCAAATGATGTAATCTAAGTGAAAGTGCTTTTCGAATGGTAAAATGTTATACAAACATTAAAAAAAGAATTTTTAAGGAGAGAAATAAGGGCCCACTTCACATGGCTGCTCTGAAAAAGTTACTGTTACTACTTTGGGATCAGATCCATAATCTCATAGTTATGGGTACATTCTCAATGGGCACAGATCATGAACGTTTTCATCTTGTATGATACTAGCCCATGGGTTTCCATAAGTACTTCAGAAAGGGTTCTCCTATTCTGATAGAGGGCATTCTTTAGTGCTCCTCATACTTCATAGGTACCAGAGCAATACTCAGGTGGTGCATGAATTATTCCTCACTCTCCAGGCCATAGCCCAGTGCCTGGCACACGGTAATCTTAACAAAAGCTGCTCATGGAATATTATATGACCAGCCTACTTCTTGTCCTACCCCCAGATATTCTTGACTATGTCTTCTGCATCATTTCTGAAATAATTTTTGGTGATGTGCTATCATGTGCTTAAACTCACCATGAATCTTTCCCTTGCACTTTGGGTCATATGCCATTTTGACGATTGTGAGAATGTAATGCTAGCAAGCCATTAAACATCATCAGGAGGGAGGAAACATACTAATGTCATGAAAAGCTGGACTTTTTGCAATAACAAGCAGCTTGGTATCACTAAAAATACTATGCAGCTTCCCAAATAAAATCCAATGCACTCAGTTCTAGGTGCTAAGAGTCCATCTATAGTGCTGCCTGTTCTATCTCACTCTCCATATAATACATATGTATGTCGTATATATAATTGTATATCACGTGTTACATATGCATCTATAAATTTATCCATTAACATATGCAGGGAAATTTTCCATGCTAGGAGGTCCTAAAACCTCCCCTATACATTACTGCCCTTGTACATTCATATATCCTTCTCACCATCTTTCTCCTCCTACCTTACTATCATTCATTCAGACCTAGTTCCTTATACCATGACCTTAAGGTACAATTTCTTTGCAAAACTGAGATTTCCACTCAGTCATGGCATATAACTCATTTATATGATATTCTTTGAAGAATCCTTAAGACTTGACTTCTTTGAAAACATACATTTTAGTCCAGTTGGGACTTATGGTCCTCTATCTTCCCCCCTCCCACACTTTTAACATTATTCACAATGAAACTAAGCTATATCTATCCCTCTTTATATATTTATGTATATGTTTATTTGTGTCTATAAGTATTTATCTATGTTCATATCTGCATCTATTTCTATATCTACATAAGCTCAATTTTCACTAAGACTTTTGGGATACTTTGTGTGTGTGTGTGTGTGTGTGTGTGTGCACATATACAGATACCCCTATACACACACACCCATATATATGTCATTCTCTCATACACATATATGCTGAGAAACTAACTCAATGAGCCATCTTTCTAATCATATGAACAATACGTATTTTTCATCCACTTTATTTTTCTTGCATGAATGGTTAGTCCAATAGCTTTCAAATATCATATAGTTTTTAGAAACAAGAATTGGGAAAGTGAGAAGCACAGTCAGAATCCAGACTCAAGTCCTTTTTCTGAGTCCAGATTCAGTACTCATTCCATTATGTCATTGTAGTTCTACTTTTCACAAGCACCGTCTTTGACCATGAAAGTTTTAGGTACAAGTTGACTTAACGTCTTTGACTTAAACTTATTCTCAGCTATTCATTTCCTGAGGCTCAGGGAACCACATGCTCAGTCAGTGATGTGTAATGAATTTTCAGTGACTGCTCCAGAAGGGGTCTGCTCTGATTTTCAGTGCTCTGAGAATTAGTAGCAGAAAGCAAATGAGGGCATTTGAAAATGCCCTATTGAAATTTTTAATAAAAACAGCTTTGAATGATCCCATTCTCTGTCATCACCTCAGTCTCTTTTCTTTGTGATTACAGATACACTGCTTATGAAGGGCCATGTACCTAATCAAGAGCTTGAATATTAACCACAAGAGAGGGACTACAAAGTTAAGGACATAGGGACCTAGTGGGAGTAAGTCAAAGTGTGAAACTTGCTTTGAACCTGTGTTAGGAAGTGTTCAGAGCATGCCAGTAATTCCCATCGAGATTCTTAAGATTCCTGATGTCAGAGAACTTCTCCCTTTGATGCTATCATGTGCTACCTGGACCTGAAGATTAAAAGCATTAATATAGATCTGTCAGACTTTCTACAATTGTCATTCCTTCCCATATCCACCCACTTAAGTTTTCCAAAAAAAGAAAAAAAAGAAAATATTTATGTGATATTGCAAGACTAGACCTTCTTTTTTATTTTTGGCCAAGGTGGGGTATGGGAATTAGCAATTCTATCAGCGAAGGGAACAAACTTCCAGAGGGTTTCCATCCAGTGCCAAATCTTCAATTTCTCCTCCATCATAAACCATGCATTTTCTGTTCACTCTGAAGAAAGGCAACCCCCTTTCCAGATGGTGGCAGGGTGGCAATGATGGACTTTGTTATTACCAGTCAGATGGCAGATTCTACCAATGAAGCAGAATAATGAGACTGTGGCAAAGGGTTAGACAGAGGGACACTTGGAACCTAAAACTGCTCCTAGATCTTGCTGTGAGGAAATGCAGCATGTCTAGTCTGCTAAGGCACATAATGGATTAAAAGCTTAAAAAAAAGCACAAGATTCTTTTTTACCAACTCCATACAGAGCCAGGACACAGGTATACTCTGAGCACCAAGGTCCCTACGGTCCTAGATAACAAATGTAATTAAATCAGAATGACAAACAATGAGCATGGCACAATAGTTTTCTGCTCAATTATTTGCAGACATCCTTAATAAACTCCCTTCTAGAGTAGCAATCAGGCAAATACAGCATATGCACACACATACAAACACATGAACACGTGCTGTAAGCAGGTACAGATTGGAATAAGTAGGGATTACTTAATGTGCTTCTTATGTAGTGATATATTCCAGAGGGGAGATGGTGTACATTGGACAGCTCCCCCCCCCCCCAGATACAGCACAAATTAAAAAGGCTCCCAAGGGCATCTACCTCATCATTTCCCACTCAACTGCACTCCTATACTTTGTGATCTTCACAAACTCATCGTCCTGTGGGATCATATCAACTCTGGAGCTCTCACCCTCTCAGTGTCCTTTTGCCCTTCCTGCTCGGTAACCCCTTCCCACTTTTTTTTTTTTTTATGTGTTATCTTCCCTTACTCTGTTGTGAGCTCCTTGAGTGAAGGGAGTTTCTTTGCATACCCAGCACTTAGTAGAATGCCTGGCATATCATAGTTGCTTAAAAATTGTTTATTGATTCTAACTGCTGGAGATGGAGCCTTAGAGCCTGGTGTAAAAGAAATATCTACCAGTAGCCTTGCCATGTAGGCTGGGCTTGTTTTTCCTAAGGCCCTTCCCTGTAGGCTGGTCTAACTTAATCCAAGGTCCTATCTGATATAAGTTAGCTTTTCCTTGAAAGGTTTTGAAACCAACCCTGAGACCTAATTGGTCCAAAGTATTAAGATTTGAGCCAATGATACTGTTTCTCATGGCCTGAGTATAAAAGCCAGAGTAGGAGTCAGCTTTTTTTTTTTTTGCTTTTCCTTTTTTTTGGAGGGGGGGGAGGTAGGGCAATTGGGGTTTAGGTAATTTTTCCAAGGTCACAGGGCTTTTTTTTTTTTTTTTTTTGTGGTAAGTGTCTAAGGCTATATTTGAACTCAGGTCCTCCTGACTCCAGGGCTGGTGCTCTATTCACTGAGCCACCTAGCCACCCCTGAGTCAGCTTTTTTCTTGGGCTTGATATGCAACTATGGTCCATGCAGAGGAAGAGAAACTAGGCCCCGTTGAATCAATACTGTATCCTACTGAATAACCTCTCCATGCTATGTTTACGTAAACCACTTTTTGTTAAATGTTAGATGATCTATGAATGTCTCATTTAATTTCATTCCATTCTTGAACCTGAACCACCAGACTGGCCTGTGTTAAGTCTGGCTTATTAGGGAGGCCATTTAATCTAATCATTTTACAGGCCATTTTGCAGATGAAGAGACTGAGGGTCAGAATAGTAAAGTGTTTGTCTAGGGCCACACAATAATAAAATGTCAGAGGCAGGCTTCAAACTTAGATCTTCTAAATCTGGCTCCATCACTATCCCCTGTCAAGCTGCCCTTGATTAATCATCTAAGACACTAACCAAGAAAGTTTCCCCATAGTCAGACACATGTTGGAAGTGCCTGGCACATAGTATAGACACTTGGCATATCATTATTGAATAAATGAAAGACTATACACCTTGGGAGGCCTCATTTACTGAGTGAGATATTGTATGGGGAGTACAAAACCATCCACTCTCCCCTTTTCAATCTTTTGTGCTTTATTTGAAACAGAACAAAATATTCTTTGTACATGTTTACATTAAAAAGCAAAACAAAACAATAACAGCAAAAAGGGGAAAAAATCCCCAAGACTCCATGGAGGTATAATTCTCCTTAAGTTATTTTACTGGGGAAAAATAAAGGAGGCGGTATGGGGAGAAGAAAAGGATTTTTCTTCCCCCAAAAAAGAGATTTTGTGGCTTTTGGCACTGTTAATAATTTGTGTGGAAAAATAATGTTTTCTTGTGTGTTTAATCCTGTGCCAAGGCAGCTGCCGATGCAGTAGCGCTCTGCAACAAATTAGAGGGCAGTTAAAGCGAGATTTTCCACAATCCAGAACAAAGCCAGGCCAGTTAGCATGAGGACAGCTTGTCCTTGCTGGTAATGTGCTTAAAAACTTGCTGCACATAATTTGAAACAGCTTTTGTGTGAGGGTGCCTGGCTCCGGTTTCTGAGGTCGAAATAGAAATCCAAATGAAATGGAAGGAACTGCTTATGCGTATGACAACTTAGGTGCTGACATCTCCTGCTCTGGCTACAAAGATAATTTTTCTTCATCCCTGCTATTGATATGAAAGCTAATTCCCCCTCGATATTAAAATATTTAATGGATGACAGCTGGTTGGAAGCTGAGGCTCTCATTGCCCCTCACTTTACCGAAGGAAAGCTCTCAATAATAGCATGGCAGTTCCAACACTCCAACCAATTATTTAAAGATGTATTACCTTCGTTGGTAAAGAAACAGATGTTAGAAAGAGCCAGTGCCTCTTTAAAGGTTGATCTGAATCTCAAGAGTTTTAATCAACCTAGCATTTCATCTCACTGAGGTTGAGCTAAATAGGGAGGGAGGCTTTGGTGAAATGCATTGGAAAGACGGATGTATGCTTGAGTCCAAATACCTTTCAGGGCCTAGAATTTAGAATGTTCATTTGTAACTCTAAAAGGCTGCTGAGAATTAAATCTAGGTAGAAGAAAAAAAATAGAAGAAAGGAGACTTCAAGTTGGAGTTTTTGCCTAGTGAGACACAGTCTGGGCGTGTTTGCAATGTGATGAGCTCACCTAGCACTCTGAAGACTAAATATTAATGAAGATGGGGATTCAGATTGAAAATACAAATCCGCCAGAGTTCTGTTGCAATCCCCACGGGACCACTGATGCTCTCATTAATAGGATTTCACATGATATAGTTATAGTTATCCTGGCAAGTACTAATGAAAGACATTAATGGAGAGAGAGGCCTTGTAGAAATTCAGCAGACAGAATTATATTCAGTCTGGGCACAGAAGGGGACAAAATGAAACTGGCGGCTGAAAAAAAAAAGGAAAGGGTCATTTTTGTAAGCAGGAAGGCTTCACTCTTCATTCATTTAAACACGGGCTTTATCTGTGTGAGGCCGACAGAATCAGATGTAAAATGAGAGCTTAAAACAACTTCATTTGGGGGAGGGGGTTAAATGATGCCATATACCTGAGTTGACTCACTTCCATTTTTCTCACTGGATTCATCAGTTGTTTTTGTAGGTGTAGACACAAATGTTTGGTTGTTTAAAATTGGTTTGCATTGGAGAAAGATGAATTAGACTCGATTTTAAGGGGGAAAATACTAAAATTTAGCCATCCAAAATGGGAATGGGATATCTCTGGAGGTACCCTTCATTGGATAGGTTCAAGCAAAACAGTGAAGCCTATCATGTTGGGCTTATTTTGGAGATTTTTTTTTTTTGAGGCAGTCAGGGTTAAGCGATTTGCCCAGTAAGTAATCTGAGACTGGATTTGAACTCTGGTAATCCTGACTTCAGGACCAGTGCTATAACTACTTTGCCACCTAGCTGCCCCTCCAGGGAAGATTCTTGATCAGGTAAATCAAGGTTCAATATGATGAAGAAGTTCAGATTTGGAGCTATGAGATACCTGGGCTTAAATACTGCCATTGGCTCTAAATAGCCATGTGACTATGGACCATTCATGAGTATGTCTGAGCCTTAGTTTCTGCATTTGTAAAGTGAGGATAAGAATACCTCTTAATACTTACTTGGTGGGATTGTAGTGAAGATTAAACGAAATAATGCATGTAATGGTCTGCACAAATCTTAGAGTGCTATATCCTCAAATATGAGTTAGATTATTTCAGAGGTGGTGAACCTGTGGCAAGTGTGGTCCTTTAACTGAATCCAAACTTCACAGAATGTTTGGATTCAAAGGGCTACACTTGAGGACCTACACAAGGTCACCTGTGACCTCAAGGCCTCTGGTTCCCTGTCCCTGACGGTTATTGAGGTTCCCTAATACTTTGTGACTGTGATTCTGTGAAGTGATTTGATCAGGGAATTTAAGGCTAGAAATCTCTCTGAAATGCACCCTTCCACATAGACAAAATATGCAGCCCTCTACCTGGAATGATTTGAAAGACACTAAAGGGTCCATTTATCCACAATTATACCCTTCAGGCCTGTCACAGTGCTTGTAGTTACCAGTATTAGTGACATCTTAATGGCCTTCTAAAAGAGACATATGCATTTTAATAAGAGACATTGAGACATTGTAACATCTGGAAAGGATAATATATTAGTTTTCCTATACAGTTGAGAGCTAAAACCTATTACTACCTATAGTGGTCTAATTGAGAGCCTTGTCAGATAATAGAAAACAGGGTGCTGATGGGATGGGCCATAGGAGTCAGGAGGGAGGTAGAGGAAACGTGGGAGGACCTAGTGAGGCAAGATGGAAGTAAGGCAAGGCCTACCTATGTAAGGTAGAGCTGAGATTAGGCTTGGGCAAGGCAGGCAGTCATCCAGGGCACATCATGACTACAATGAAGACATTCTGCTCCTCATATCATGTGGGTATTTATTCTGTGACCTTACAACTAAGTTTCAGAATCTCCACTAATAAACTGGGCACATTTTTTAAAAATTGTCCAATATGTACAAATGCTGTATCTTGGTTTTGGCATGGGCTACTTTTATCATGGTGGGAAATTTGTAGCAATCAGGAGGCAAAAAGCACTTCGGAAGAGGGTGTATAGAGGCAGCCAGATGGTGCAGTGGATAAAGTATTGGACCTGGAGTTAGGAAGACCTGTGTTCAGATCCAGCCTCAGTTTTGTTATCTGTAAAATGGGGATGATCATGGCACCTACCACCCAGGGTTGTTATGAGGATAACATGAAATAATATTTGTAAAGTGCTTTGCAAGCCTTCTAGTCCTATGTAAGTATTAGCTATTATTATTTAGAGAAAATCTGTTTCCCTTCCCTAAGCCTCAGTTTCCTCATCTGTCAAACAAGGAGATCAGACCAGATGATGCCCAAGTCCTTTTTAGCTTCAATTTTCTATTATCTATCTCCAGTGTGTATAGACAAACTTTGCCTACTTCTGGATTTTGCCTGGGGCTAATCCTATATTTAGAGCAAACTTTTTAGAGCAAGATTGCTAATAGGATCATACATTTAAAGCTAGAAGGCGCCTCAGAGGCCATCTAGTTCAACTGTCTCATTTTGCAGATGAAGAACCCCAAACCCAGAGAGATCAAGTGATTCACCCAAGGTCACACAAATAATGATCTGAAACCAGGTCTATGACTTGAGAGCTACTACCATCCTATCTCATGATTTCTGATGAGTTGGAATGAGGATGCATTGCTAAAATATTTTCCCCCTAACTTCTTCAATCTGACAATTATACAGTTGGAAGGGACCTTAGAAGTCTTAACTGATCTGCCTGAGATCCCAAAGTGAAGAATAGTTGGGAGTTGGGACTAGGACTCGGGTCCTCTGGCCCCTCATCTAGTGTTCTTGAAGGGCTGTGGCCTCCGAAGCTCCCCAAAGTGTCACGTGTGACTGGAGGTAGATCTGAGGTGATCATTTTATTTTTATTGATTTTATAATTTGACTACATGTTGCTCTTTTTTATTCACTGATTTTTAGTAATATTTTAATTTATCTATCTATCTATCTATCTATCTATCTATCTATCTATCTATCTATCTATCTA
>NW_027185694.1:4521024-4538339 GCF_028583685.1 Petaurus breviceps papuanus | reverse complement strand
CTATCTATCTATCTATCTATCTATCTATCTATCTATCTATCTATCTAACTATTTATTTATTTTTAAGCAATCAGGGTTAAGTAACTTGCTCAAGGTTACACAGCCAGTCATTTTTGGGTGTGGTGCTGAGTATCTGAGCCCGGGATTCAATCTCCAGGTCATCCCAACACTGGAGCCAGTGCTCTTACTCGCTGAGCCACCTGGCCACCCCAGAGGTGATCATTTTATACAAATCATTTTCTTTCTACTTACAGAGAGAGAGAAGAAATAGTAAGTTGGTAATGAAAAGGATTTGATCTAGACTGGTACATAAATTTGCATAAGATATGTTTCTATAAGGTATAGTATATATTTATTATATTTTTTTTTGCTTTTTGGAGAGGAGAAGGTAGGGCAGTTGGGGTTAAGTGACTTGCCCAAGGTCACAAGGCTAGTTTTTGTGTTAAGTGTCTGAAGCCAGATTTGAACTCAAGTACTCCTGACTCCAAGGCTGGTACTCTATTCATTGTGCCACCTAGCCACCCCCAAGGTACAGTATTTTTGTAGATGGAGTTGGGCAGCTAGGTGGCACAGTGATAGAGATCTGGGCCTGGAGTTAGGAAAACCTGAGTTCAAATCCAGCCTCAGACACTTTCTAGCTGTGTGATGCTGGGCAAGCCACAACCCTATTCACCTTAGTTTCTTCATCTGTAAAATGAATTGAGAAGGCAATGGCAAATTACTCCAGTATCTTCGCAAAGAAAACACAAAGAGTCAGACATGACTCAACAACAACTCTTTAGGGAAACTAGGTGGCACAGTAGACAGAGTGCTGGGCTTGGAATCAGGAAGGATAATATAATAATAATAGTTCTCCTATACTCCTATAGAGTTAAGAGCTTTCCTCAAGGAGGGTACGTTTGTTCAGGAGATAATGCTGTAGGAAAGGCAATGGGTAGGGAGTAAATCTCCACTCAGATTTTTACTAATGTGTGTGACCCTTGGGAATTCAATTGGCCTATTTGAGAATGAAGAGTGTATTAACAAATGACAGGGGTTAGAGGAGTAAGAACTCAATGGAAGATATGGCCTCTGAGCTGAACTTTAAGGGAAGTTAAGGATTCTAAGAGTTGGAGGTAAGGGAAGGGAGTGAATTCTAAACATAAAGGACACCACCTTGTGCAAAGGACTAGAGAGGGCCAGTATGTTGACTTTGGTGAAGAATAATAGGCTAGTTTGGAGCATTGATGCCAAGATACAGTGGGTCCCAGGGCTTTAAATATTAGGCTAAGTGGTTTTGTTTTACCCTAGAGGCCATGGGAACTACTAAAGATTTTTGAACAGAGAAGTGATTTGGTTCGATCTGTATTTTAGGACATTGCCCCTCTAGGAGTTTAAAAAATCCAAGTTTGATGTATAGATGCATCTATGTGAATCCAAAATCATCTAATGATTCTCTGGACATCTTGTTTCTATTTGCATCTTTTGTTGAATTCAAGAAGCCTAACGAATTATCTGTGTTTACATTCAATTTAGTAGAGGTGACCTCAATTCATAGGAGTTAGGACTGGACAAATCTTTGAAGGGAGGTTTTCTCTGTTGTAACATCACACTATTTAAGGTCTAAGCCAGGTACTAGCAATGAACCAGGGCAAGGCACAAAAAGATTATGCCTGGAATGCTTTTCTCCACAGGAAGAAATATCTCTCAAACTTCAATTCTCAATCAGGTGAACCCTTCTTTGACCTGTCCCCTTTACCACCCAGCTGAAAGGTATTATAGGATAATATTTCATGTTTCATTCCCCTTTCCTCTCACTACCATCACATTAAATTGCCAACTACTTGAGATCAGGGAATGTTCTAGTTTTTATCTTTGTATCCTCTCCCTCCCTTTTCCCCCATCACTTCCCTCCTCCTCTCCCCTCCACTCCTTTTTTTTTTCTCTTCCTCATCTTTTGTCAATTCCACTGCACCTGAATTCATGCTTGTTGGTATTTCTGCAGTAAAAGATGGCAGTGGTGGGGGAGAAGGACATTGTCAGGACAAAGTTACTAGTGGTCCAGTATCTTGGGTTCACTTTTATTTCTCAGGCTCTGTTTACTTGGCACACCATGCCAAAAACATCGAAGCCTCCATAGTTCTTTCGAATGATCATTTTTTTTTACCCATAAAGGGAGAAATCATGGATTCAGTTCCCAAATGGATGATTTAACTTTTCTCCATTCCATTGCCACAAACAATACCCCTAATCCTGACCAGACATTTTATAAATAAATTATGTTGGTTCTAATGAGGATTGGGCTACATAACATGGATGGATAGATGGCTCAATGCCACCCATCACTGCTAGAGTAAAAAGAGCCTGAAGTTCAGATGGTGGAGCTTAGAGATTTGAGAGTTAGAGTCATCTGAAAGAGGAATGGGTTGCCTCAGGACAGCATGCAGAGGAAATGATGATGATGGTGATGATGATAGCATTTATAGAGCAATTTAAAGTTTGCAAAGCACTTTACAAATATCTCATTTGATCCTTATATCAATGCTGGGAGGCAGGGTGCTATTATTATCTCCATCTTACAGATGAGGAAACTGAGGCAGACAGAAGTTAAAGGATTTGCCTGAGGCTGGATTTGAATGCAGGTCTTCCTAAGGCCAGGTCTAGCACTCTATCCATTATACCACCTAGCTGCCTCTACAGTAAGGGGCTCTTAAGGTCATGCCATACAAACATCAGCTGAAGGAACGAGGCAAATTTGGTTTCTGAAGTCTTACAGAAGATGTTATACAGGATCTGGCTTTAAGTATCTGGAAGGTTATATAGAATAATAGCTGACATTCATGTAGCATTTTAAGGCATACAAAGTACTATACACAGAGACTTGATTTCATTTTATCCTCACAGCAGCTGGGTATGGTAAAGTATGTACTATAGTCATCATTCCACCATTTTGTTACTGAGGAAACTCAGGCTCACAGAGACTTACTGATTGGACCATAGAAAATTCTAGAGGGGGGTGCAGCTAGGTGTCAGAGTGGATGGAGTACTGGCCCTAGAGTCAGGAGGAACTGAGTTTAAAATGGTCTCAGACACGACCTGTGTGGCCCTGGGCAAGTCACTTAATCCCGACTCCCTCAAAAATGAATAAATAAAATTAATTTTTAAAAAATTCTAGAGAGAGGATTCAGACCCAAATCACTCCTGACTCCAAGGTCAAAGCTCTTTCCAGTACATGACACTGTCTTTATTTACAGATTCATCCTGTTTTTCTTGGCCTCAGAGGACAGAATAAGCAACAAAGGGTGGAAACTGGAAAGATTTAGGTTGGATGTGAAGAATAATTCTTCAATAATGAGAACTACCTCTCATTGTGGAATGAGGAAATGTACCCGCTCCAAAAAGGTGTGGGTTCTTCTCTATCAAAGTTCTTCAGATCATGAGATGGATAACGATATATTGGAGAAAGAGTTAAGGGGAGTCTACTAGAGACACAGTGTGGCCTGTAACTAGTCTCTTTTGTCCTTTTCAACTGAGATCCTGTAATTCATTGTTTTTGTAGGTGGTTAATACATTAGCAAATCTTTTAATAATGATACTGCTGCTAACTAACATTATCATAGTGCTTTAAGATATGTAAAGCACATTATAAATATTAATTCATTTTATTCTCTCAACCACCCTGGGATGTGGATGCTATTATTTTCTGCTTCTTACAGATGAAGAAACTGAGGCAAACAGAAGTGAAATGACTCTTCATGTAGGTCACACAGCTAGTAGATGCCTGAGGCAGGATTTGAATTTGAGTTTTCTTAACTCCAGGTCCAGCGCTCTATCCATTCCCCTGCTAAGTTACTTTTTTTTTTCCTTAAACAAACAAAAAGCTCTAGTGCTGTTGTACCATTGATAGTGTCACAATCCTGGTGTCCCAGTGACCTTGTCTGAGATATTTCCCTATTGTTCCACCTCCTTTGTTGGGCTTATGAGTCAGCTCCTAAGCCTGTTCCTTCTTGTTAGTTGTTACATGGCCCAAGTAAATAGGAGGGCTTCTAGAAATCTACTTGGTTTTGCTTAGAAATATCCCTGGAAGGAAGATTCATCCTTTCCTTGGCCTGGCTTCTGGCATTGAAGACAAAGACAAGTCAGGGGGACAAGTAGTGAAGGAGGCCATTGGGGAAAGGAAGTAGGGGAATACTGGGAATATTCCTTCATTCCTAGTTTTCTTTATTGTGGAATCCCAACCAGAGAAATATTCACCTCTTACTCTGCACTCATCTATTGCTTATAGTATTTCCCTTTGGGAAAAAGTCCTAGAGCAGGAAGCAGGGAAGGTGTGTGTGCTGTGAAGTATACAGCAGAGGGTCACACACAAATATAAAACAATTGCAGGTTATAAATGTGTGTGTGTGAGTGTGTATCAATTCTCCTAAGTTCCTTGAAGTTGATCCACAGTATCTGAGTTTTTTTCTTTTCTGTTTTCTTTTTTTTTAAACTGGAGAATTAACTAACTCATTGATACCCTGGTAACACCCCAAAGTCATATATAGACCCCCCCCCCCGGGGAAATTCAATTGTAGAAAAGCATAGGAAGACTGTCCAAGAGGGAGTGGTTTAGCTTAGGGGACAACCATATTGGCTCTGAGGTGATTACAGCTCTAAATATATTCCATGAGAAGTAAAAAATCTAAGAAGAAAGGGACTTAAAAATGTAGGATTGATAGCTGCAAGGGGTCTTAGGTGCCATCTATTCCAATATCCTAATTTGACAGCTAAAGAAACTGGGGCTTGGAGAAGCTATGTGAGCACCCTGGGGTTTCATAACTAGTTAGTGATAGAACCGTCAAACTTTCCATTAATTTTGCTAAGGTGTGACCAAGTATGTAAATGCTTCAGAGAGGCAAAAGAAAAAAAAAAGTTATTTTATCCAACTTTTCCCAGAATACCTGCCAGCAGCAGAGCCTGACTGGGCCAAGGATTTCCTCTCAGGCCATTACTCTCTTCTCAGTCTATGCATCATGCCACACCACAGTATTAAATCAGTTTGGAGCTTGGGTTCACTGAATCTTATGTTTTGTTTTGAAATCATCCCTCATACTTAGGAACATAGATTGGAAAGATCTCCAGATCCATCTAGTACCACCCCTTCATTTTCACAGACAAGGAAACTAAGGTCCATATTTAAACATGAGGGAAAAAAGATCCAAGGAATAAAGCCTCAACCTAGAAAGGGGATGGTTATACATCTTTTCTTTATTTTTTCTCTTTGAATCCGTGTTCTCTTGAGCTTACTAATTTGAAACCTATTGCTAATGGCTTTTTCTCTCTTCCATGATGGGGGGAGGGAGTGAAAGGGGATTATTATGTGGTCATGCTGCCTTTGTAACAGGGCATGCATTATGGGAAGGCCCCACTGAGTTTATTATTAATACTGTATATAACAAGGGGAGTGGGGGGGGGGGTGAAGGAAATCCACACAGACCCCCAATCCTTTGTTCTCTGATTTCGCCATTGTTTGTTGTGGTGTACTGCTGCCTGACCTTATGTGAATGCCAAATGCACGTCCCCCTTCTTCGTATTTCACACTGGAACCATAAATCGCTTTTCCGTTTATAAATAAAATAAAATGTGGGATAATATGGAACTCGAGAGAGCACATTGTCTGAAACACTTGGATCTCATTTTCAGCACAGATGCGCCAAGGCATTTTGGCAAACCATGAATTGTTCTGAATGTCAGGGCTGTTCACAGCCCCCTGGGTACAGGTGGGTTAGGTATTTTGCTGAGGTTGGCTTTGGAGCTCTGGAAAAAGGGGAATTGCTGAGCGCTCTAAGGTTTCTTCCCCAAAGCACTGCTTTCTAGTCAGGCAGTTCAGTTTAACCACTGGGGCTGAATTCAAATAACACTAGCTGGCCTCTACTACTGAGCAGCTCCCCAGTGAAATGAAAAAAAAAATGCTGCATAGCATCAGATTTAGATAGTATAAAATGTAGTTGTAGGGAACATGGAGTGATCTAAGACACACATTTATATCAGCTCCCCAGGTAGACTTGGAATGAAAAAAAATATATATATAAAATACATACATATGTATATATAATATCATTTATATATCATATTATACACATCATATTTATATATTATTTTTATATATCATATTTATATATATATAATATCATATATAATATCATCTCAAGGGTTGGCCTCCTAATCATGAATGTTCCTCTTGTTTGAAAAATGCTAAACAGTTTCTCAAGATTCAGATCCTCCTCATGCAGGCTGCTTTATATTCATTTTTCCAATTATTTTGTGAGACTCTGCGATTTATCTCGAAGTGGATGGTCAAACCTAACCATGTAGAAAAATGGTCTTTCCCACTGATTGCTGGAGCAGTGCCCCTATCTTTGATACCTGCTTTTTCCACTCCCCTTCTCCCTATTCTTTCAGTCAGAGTTTTAACTAGTCAGTTTTCTTACTTGGAGCCAATAGCACAAAAGGTGCCCTCAAACTAAGCTTTTAAAAGACAAATTCAGTTCTTAGGGTAGGGTGGGATATGTGTGGTGTGACTACTACCACAAAGCAAAGAGACAGAGACCCAGGGATGCTACAAACCCTCTGTTGCGGGCAGTAGAAGCAGGGTGGGGCCAGAATAGGTAGGAACTCACGGGTGCCTTTCTCTTTTAACTAATTATTCCAGCTAAGTAATTAGTTCTGTTGTTTCTAGGCTGCCAAAGCACTATGAGTGCTGCCAGCACCTTTTAAATACCGACGCCTTGGAGCAAAGCCCTGGTCATGCTACCCTAGTTATAGGTCTACTTTCAGTCAGTTCTGTAGACCTGGCGTTGCTCCCCGTTGTGGGAGTATCTTTTCCCTAATCCCTGTTTCTCATGCCATATGTGAACCTCATTTCCCCAGATCTATAGTTGTAATTGGATCTCTGCTTCCATATTATCTATCTCTGTTTCTACACTCTGGTCAGGCCTTGACTGGTATGTTCTCACAGGTGGGCTATTAATGTTTAACAATTGGTTCTCTGATTTAAAAAAATGCACAGGGCACACTTTAAAGTTTAATCCACATTATTAACATTTTCTCCATCACTTTCTTAAGTCTAAACAATCAACAAAACAAAAATTTAATAATCAAGCTTCTGCAAATCTATTCAAGTTGGCTTAAGAACATTTCTGTATCTAAATAGATTTGACTTTCTAGGGTAAGTAGCCAGCATTCCTATGGCACTTAAGAGTATTCAATTCCAGCCTCAATTTCACCAGCCTTGGTGATGCAGATAGTATTATTCATTCCTGCTTTTTCTGATGAGGAAACTGAGGCACAGAGCTGAAGGGAATTGTATTAGAGTCACTAGTAAGTGTCTGGGCAGAGTTTGAAGTTGGATCTTCCTATCCCCAAGTCTAGTACTTTATTAGACCACAAGTAGATGTCACTTGATTGGTGGGTTCAGTCACATTTCAGGAACCAAAGCAAGGGAGAGCTACATCCTTTTATTCTTTTGAGCCAGTTTGCTCCAGAAAGGACTGAAAATGACTGGATAATATCAGAAAGAAAGACCTAATACCTTATTTTCCAGCTTTTGTCAGGAAAAAAGAGCCACAGATAGATTCCTTCTAGGAAAAAATATGGTTGAGTCAATCCTTCAATAAGAAATATTCTTAGTAAGCAGTTGTGTTGCAGAGGAAAGAGACCTAGCTAGAGATCCAGAAATCCCCTTTGAAAGCTGCCCCTGTCAGTGATGAGTTAGGGAACCTTGGTTAAATCAGTTTGTTCATCTCTGAAATGGGGATGATAAATGCCCATTTGACTGTGGGAGTTGTTGTGAGGAACAAAATATTTAAAGTATGGGAAGAAGTATGAAAATGACAAAGATTTTTCTTGATCAAATTCTATGTCCACTCAAGCACTGTGCTAAGCAGGTCTTGGAAATCCAAACATACCTGGCCTGTACTGCTCAATTGTTATACTGTTTGGCTGTATTACCAGTCTACTCACTGGCATTATGGCTTTAAGCATAAAAGAAAGGGATCATATCTTATTTATCTTCACAATTCCCTCACTCGGTGTTTTGTATGTGAGTATCCAGTACATACCTGTTGAATGTGAGGGTCTTATCTATACTGAGGGAGAAAGAGGAGGATTGAGAGTCACTCCTCCCTTTCCCTTAAGTCAATACAGTTGATAGATGGCTGGTCTTGGAGTCACCAAAATCTGGGTTTAAGTATTCACTTCAAGGAATCAAAGTTTCCTTTTCTAAGGAGTCTGTGAGAGCTGTGTTTTTCTCCCCCTCAAAATAATAAGTTTTAATCATGGCAGCATGTGGATGGACAGCTGGTTTTGAAGTTGGGAAACCTTGGCAGCATGTGGATGGACAGTTGGTTTTGAAGTTGGGAAACCTGGGTTCAAATTTTACTTCCGACATATACTAATTATATGATCATGGGCAAGTCATAACCTCTCAGTGCCCCAGGCTACTCTGGGTAAAGTTACAGAACAATTGTTGATCTGTATTTGTGGAAGTTATGTCCACACCAGGAGTTACCAGCCCTGATGAAATCACACACCTGAACCTTGTCTCCTTCCAAAGAAAAAATTGCATTTTGTAACACAGTGACACCGAAGGAGGGAAAAAACCACACATACCCTGCTCCTGCTCATGCTTCAGGAAAGGAATGCCATGTTTTCCAGATTTCATACTGATATTTCTAGCCCTTGAAGTGAAGAGAACAAAAATGAAAAGACGAAGTACATCTTCATCTGGAATCTTTACTGGGTGTGTGTTTGTTCATTGAAGGTGGGGAGTTGTGGGTGAGAGGGATTATTGAAAATCAAGGGAAGCAAGTAATTGCTCACAGAAAAGTGGGAAGATATTATCCTGCCAATTCTTTCCCCATACTGTATGGGTCACATCCCGCGTTTGTGATATAGCACAGGGACATCACTAACAATGAATAACATTATTGGGATGACAGCAGTTTAAGTGCTAAAGGAATCTGAGGTCTGACAAACCTGGCAGACAGAGGCAACACAAAATATGTATAATGCATCACCATGGCCAGGGTTGTGTCTATAGCGGTTAAGATACTAGCACTGATTGAGATGCTTATCTGTCATTTGATTTTGTCTTATGGTTTAAATCTCTCTAATGTTGAAAGCTGGCAGGGGAGGGGGGAATAGAATTAACTTGCTCTGATTGGTGATGCATGGAGGGGTTTTGGCCTGCTTCTCATGTAGATGTAAAGAATAAACTTCCCTTGGTTTTCATTGCCATTGTTGTCAGAGAGTGCCCTGGATAGAGAGTTACAAGAATTTTGAAAAAAAAGAATAGGAAATTGTAATAGTAATGGCATTTAAAGATTCCCCTGTATTGGCTTGGTTTTTCAAATTGATTGTGTTAAAACCCAGAGCTTGTTAATCCCACCTGTGGGAGGGACTTGTTGATGTGAAAAGAGAGTCCTGAACTGGGAGGAGCTGGTGATGTAGATTTGGAGAGACAAGGGAGAGGCAGAAGAACCTTTTTTTGGAAGCAGCACCCACGTGGAGGCAGAGAGAGAGACTAAGAGAATTGCTGGTGGCCACTTTGAATTGCCCTGGACTTTTGAGACCTGCCCCCTGAGCTGCCAAGGACTGAGGAGACATGGCTGTTTTGCTGGTACTTTGTCTGTTTTGATGTTCTTTTGCCAGATTTGTCCACTGGTGAAAGACAGTCCTTTTGTTGAAGAAGTCCTGGAACCTGGCTGTTGGCTAAGAAGCCCTGAGACTGTCCTGCAGACAGAGAGTGAATGCTGTCCACTGGTGAAGGACAGTGCTGTTGTTGCAGGGGTCTGGAGACTGTCCTGCAGACAGAGTGAATACTGTCCACTGGTGAAGGACAGTGCTGTTGTTGCAGGGGTCTGGGAACCTTTCTGTTGGTTCAGAAGCCCTGAAGAAGGATTTTCTTATTGTATGTTTACAGAAATCCTGGGAGAGGGTTTTGCTAATGTTTTCAGGGGTTCTAGGACTGTTCTACAGACAGAGGATGAATTAATGAAGGGACTGGCAATGTATCTTGTGGCCTTGCTAAGCCTTGTCTCCCCAGGAACTAAGATTGCTGAGAACTTGCGTCGTGTCAAGATGAAGAAAAGACCTCCATCTGGGTATTAAGTTCTGTGTTTAAACTTGATGTAACTCTGGGGTAGATTGAATTGTGATCCAGGGGTGGGGAACTTTTTGACCTTTTTGTGTTCTATGGTTGAACAAATGAATGTACTTTACTTAGATTGGAAACTAATCTCCATTTGAGAAGAGGGGCTTTGTGGTGGACTAAATGAAGGTACAGCCTAGGGGTAAAGTAGTATTTAGAACCGGGACTTTGTAATTGATTGAATGACTGGAAGGTCCTGGGGTGGGGTAGTACTTGGAGATTATTTAATCACACTTAGTAAATGCTGTATTTTGAATGATGTCATGTTTTGATCTTCTCTGTTCTTGGTTTGTCACTGAATAAAATGGAGAGCACCTATGCTGGTATTTTGAACCTTGGGAAGTTGCCTTTCCTTGGCATTACATTACATTACAGAAATTAACATGTAGAAGGTTGAAAGGTGCTGTGTTATCACACCCTCAGTTTAAGGAACTATTCCTATTTTCTCATCTTATGGAAGCTCAGTCTTTTTATGTTCTTTTTCCTTAACAGTATCAACTGTTCAGTAATTTATAATAATATCCAAGTGTTCTAGTGATGGCTTTGCTATTAATTAGCTGTGGAAATGTGAAGTAACTGCCATTTGGGTCTCAGTTTCCCTTTCTGTAAAGCAAGGAGGTGGGGTTATTGCATCAGAGCTTCTTAACTTTTTTGTATCATGAACCCTGTTGGCCATCTAGTGAAATCTATAAATCCTTTCTCAGAACAATAGTTTAAATGAGCAAAATAAAATACTTAAGAGTAATAAAGGAAAGTATATTGAAACACGGTTATGAAGATATTAAAAAAAAAGTTCTTGGACTTCAAGTTAGGAATCTCTGGATGAGATGATCTCCTAATTCTAAAATTTGATGACTCTAAAAATAAGGAGATAACAATTCTGCTTTACCTTGCTCTGGACAACAACACCTAGGTTTGTATACCATGTTTTAGGAAGGAAACGTGCTTGAAAGTTTTCAGAGGAGGACAATTAGCCTGACTGAGGGCCTTGAGAGCCTGCTGTTTGATGATAAATTGAAGGAACTGGGGATGTTTATCCTGAAGAAGGTAAGACTCAGGGAGGACATGATAGTTGTTTTCAAGTGTTTGGAAAGCTATGTTATAGAAGATGAATGAAACTCGTTCTTACTGATTCTAGAGAGAAGAACTTAAGAGGAACAGGAATGAGTTGCAAAGAAGGAAGTTTAGGCTTAATGTGAGCTCCAGAAGTGGAAAAGGTTACCTTTGGTGGAGTAGGTTCATCCTCATTGGAAAACTTTCAAACAAAACCTATATGTCCATTTATTGAGTTAGGTTATAGAGGGAGTTCCATTAAAGATGTGGATTGGATTAAGTAACCACCAAAGTCCATTACATTTCTAAATTTCTATGACTTTTAAACATTATTTTCAGGGAATGCATTTTTCTACATAAGCGAATTTTCCAAATAACCCAAGTTTAAGCCCCTAATCCCTAACTATTAAATAGTTTTAAGTATTTGGGATGGATTATCTTGTATTTAAAATGTCTTGTAATATTTGGTATATACTTAATTCATATGTGGTTATGTACTGTCTTTTCCTGTAAAGAGTGAGGTCCTTGGGGGACAGAGGCTTTTATTTTTGTACTGTATCCCTGATGTCTAACATAGTGCCTATCACCTAGTAGACACAATACTTTTTTTAATCAAATGATAGAATGAAAACTTTCTAAAATGCAAGGTCTACTTTCTTGCCCTATTAATAGAATACTGACCATAGTTTGACATTTTCTTGATGACTGAGGGTCATCATGAAGAACACCAACTGCTTTCAGGAGAGGCAATGTAATAGAATGGGAAGAGAACTAGATTTGTTGTCTGAAAACTTGCATTCTATTTCCAGCTCCCACCCTCACCTACCACAAGTGAATCACTGTCTTAGCCTGTGAGCCTCAGTTTCCTCATCTGTAAAATGGGTATTATATGCCTTGTACTATGCAGCCTAAGAGGTTTTTGTGGGGGAAAGTACTATATAAAATCTAAGGGGTCTATGCAAATGTGAGCTATTACTGAAGTATCTAGCTCGGGTAGCCAGTAGCACACTGGGCCTGCAGTCAGGAAGACCTGAGTTCAAATATAGTCTCAGACACTTATTAGCTGTGTAACCATGGGCAAGTTACTTAACTTTTATAATTTCCTGTAAATCTGTAAAATGGGAATAATAATAGTTCCTACTTCCTAGAATTATTGAGAGGGTAAAATGGCATGATATTTGTAAAGTACCTTGCAAATATTAGAGTAATATATGAATGTTATCATCATCATCATCATCATCACCACCACCATAATAATATTTATTATTATTATTACTATTCTACAGTGGGATCACGCCCACAGGGTCTATTAAGAGTGTCTAAGGCCATCATATCCTCTTAGGCCCCTCTTCTTTAGGTTACACTTAAGCAGTTCCTTCAACTGAATCTCCTGTGCACTGACTGTAGGACCTTTGCCTTGCTCGTTGCCCTCCTCTGGACCTCTCCAGGTGACCGTTGTCCTCCCTTGAAAATGAGGTGCCCAGAACTAAACATAATACCCCAGATATTCTGAAGTTGGGAAGCAGAAAAGGGGGCTGTTTCATCCTTATTTCTCAAAGCTATGTCTCTCTTAAGGAAGCCTAGGATCAAAATGCAATCTAATCCATTAGCCCATAAATAAAAATGGGTTTTAAGAGACAATAGGATGTGGCTACGAGGGGGTTAAAGGGCAAACCGTGCCTTAATGATGTAGAAACAGGATGAATCTATAGTATGTTTCTGTCTCGTTCTGTCTCCACTTAGATAACCAGAGAAGTAGAGAGGTGCTGGTACCCCAGCTGCTCACTCTAGTGAGGCAATGGCAGCTGCTGGAAAGTGAACCTTGTGAAGTGTTGGCAGTTTCATCCTAAAAAAAATCCAAGAGAATTAAGTGCAAAAGTTACTTGAGTGCAATGATAGGTTACAAATTTAAACCCACAAGAGTCAGGAAGTGCGGAACGGAAGGTCCTAGGAGAGACATTAACTTTGCCACATTTTATGGCCTTCTAGCAAGCTATGCATTTAATAGCCTAACTTGTAATCACAAATATCATGGGAAAAGCTCTAAGAGGAGCTCTGGCTTCGGTTTTCCTAACTTTATGGGGTTGGGATGGGGATGCTCTAACCTTAATAAAGGGTGGATGTATTTTCCCAGCTCATTTGGGAATTTAATCAATCAAAAGCTGCATTTTCATCCTCCATGCGCACTTTCCCATCCTTAATGAGGACAGCATCTACTTGTGAGGGTAAAGTTCTAAAGAAGGAAAGGAAAGATGATTGATTATTTTCTCATTTGTGCTGGCGAAGAGGTGTTTTTCCTTGGAATATGACAATAGGGAGAAAGATTTTCATCACATATTTTCAATGGGTCCGTGATCCCATAAACGGGAATATTCCCTTCTCTGATGAAGGTGACATTTAATTTATGTTTTCTCATCCTGTATGATTTGAATCCTATGTCTTTGTAATGTAATATATTTTCCATGCTGGGGCTTGGTTGGTTGTTGTCTTTCATGGTTGAAGAGGCCGCACATGACACTATGTTGGGGTCAAGGTACAGTGTATCTAGTTGTGGCTAATCAGACCAACATGAACTCAGAAGGCTCTACCACAGGTCAGGCACAAATAATCCACCTGAACATCTGGAGTGGAGATGTCTTGAAATTTGCACATCACAAGTTTCTTTTGAGCTGCTTTGCTCATAGAGCACAGGGTCATCTTTGATGTGGGCATGCCATATCAGGCAGTCTTGTGCCAGTGTCTCCTATGTCTCACAACTGATCCCAAGGTTCTTCTTGAGAGAAGATACAGAGAGGAATAATTTCAGGACTGAGAAGCATGGAATAATGTGTTAGGGTTTAGCCACCAAGTCAGAGTAAGGTTCTAATCTTGCTTCTGACACATGACCTCTAAAGATATAAACTGTGGATAAGTTGTGAATCTACATGATTATAGGGTGTTTACACATTGGAAAATCTGCACAATTTATGATATCAAAGTCCTAGATAAACAAAAATTCAATTGAATTATATCTTTTCATATAAATTTTTAATGGTGTATTTTGTTTTTATATCAGCTAAATGTCCCCTCAGGGCTATCCCCTTATAAAAATATTTTTAAGAAAGAAAAAAAGGAAAAGAGAAAACAAAAACAATAAAAAACAAACAAAAACAATCAGTATATTTAAAAAAAATCAAATGAATGAAATAAGGATTTCTTTGATGCTTTGATGGACACAGGATCCAATCAAGATGAATCCCTCCAAAGTTGCATATTAGAATTCATCTACAACTTCTCATTTTGTGGAGACTTCTGTTTATGTTCTTCAATAAATTCTGAACCAAGATAATGCTCTGAAGACCTTAAAATACTTTGTTGTTGTTATTTAGCTATTTCAGTTGTGTTTTACACTTTGTGACCCCATTTAGTATTTTCTTCATAAAGACACTGAAGTAGGGTGGCTAGGTGGCACAGTGAATAGAGCACTGGTCCTGGAGTCAGGAGGACCTGGGTTCAGATCTGGCCTCAGACACTTAACACAAAAACTAACTGTGTGACCCTGGGCAAGTCACTTAATCCCAATTGCCCTCCAAAAAAAAAAACCAGCAAAAAAAGACACTGAAGTGGTCTGCCATTTCCTTCTCCAGTTCATTTTACATATGAAGAAACTGCTACACCTATGAATCCTGGAAAATGATCCTCTATCATACCCTTTTCTTTTGAAAGTCCTACTAATGATATGATAGAAGGTAGTGTTGTTTTTTTAGTCATAGCTGACTCTTCATGACGTGTAGCAGTAAGCACCCCAGCACCCCCAGGGTGGCTGCCAACACAGGTTCTTACATCTGCTTTGCTAAAGGAAAGCAACTCAAAATGGGGTAACAATCTTGCTTTAATCAATCAAACAAGTCATTTACCTAGCTTAGGGGAAAAAGTCAGCACCCCTAACTTCAGAGTATACAGAGTTTACAAGCAGAAATTACAAGACAGAGAAACATTTCAAGTAGACAGGCCTCCAACTGTCCAACCATTACATCCATACATAGTCAGTCACCAGAGAGGGAAGCATCAACGTCTGGGTTTTTCAAAGCCGGGGGGCTCTCAATGGCTGCCCAGAGTCTTGTCTGGTCAAATCACACAACACTTCTCAAAGTGAATGAGCCCCAAAACAATGCCTCACATCAGGGATTATATAGCCTTCTCCTGGCTCAGAGAATGTAACAACACTCTTGTCCCACTGCCCAATCACAAAGTATCTCCTGAAAAACAAGCCTTTCACCATAGGCTCCAGGTGCACTTAAGGCTATCAGAGGGCCTAGGGGTAGGAAAGATCTTAAAAATGTATATTCCCAATACATGGCCTCATTCATTTTCTTGGCAAAGATACTGGACTGGTTTGTCATTTCCTTCCTGAGGATACTGAGGCAAACAGGGTTAAGTGACTTGTCCAGAGTCACACAGCTATTAAGTGTATGTGACCAGATTTGAAGTCACAAAGATGAGTCTTCCAGACTCCAGGCCCAGTACTCTATCCACTATGCCATTTTGCTTCTCCAGTTACCATGTACTTCCCCACTGTCTTTGGGGGTGCTCATAATTTAAATTCTTCAGATACCATAACGTTCCATAACTTGCATCCATGCAGCCATTGTTGAGAAAATATTGATGCTAAAAGGATAGACCTTTATTTCAGGGAGAAGTCATAAGACATTAAAAATCCTACAATTTCTCAAAGGTAATCTAGCCCACTATTGTCCTTTTGCTCAATTTTAGATCTAAATAACTTCTAGTGATATTTGCACTGATGTACCAGCTTTAGGGGCCCCCACACCCAATTTCATATGTATAATATAAGGTTATTGGGGCAGTTTGTAAAATGATTTACAAACATTTATCTCAATTGATTCTCACTGTAATCCTATGAAGTAGTTGCCATTATCACTCCCATTTCACAGTCATGGAAACTGAGGCAGATTGTAGTTAGAAGACTTGTCCAGGGTTATCTAGCACTATAGTGTCTGAGGCTAGACTCAATAATAATCAATCTGTTGTGTTTGTTGTTAGATAGGGACTGTCTTTTTTTTTTTTTTGTTCTTTGTATTCCAAAGTACCTAACACACTGCTTCATACATTATAGACATTTAATGAGTGATTGTAGGATTGAATTTCCTTAGATAATAGGCATTTTTCTTCTACTTGGTTTTCCCTGTTTGGATAGTTAGGCTAAACACTTTTGAACAATTGAATATCTCATTTAGGAGTCTCTGAAATGTTCAGCTACTTGATGCAGTCAGCATAATATTTTATGCAAACAGAAACATCTGGAGGATTTTACCATCCATAGAGAATTCTTATTATATTTGCAATGTATACTGTACATCCCCCTGTAATATAATACCAAGCAAGGCAACTTCCCAAGGTTCAGAATACCAGCATAGGCGCTCTCCATTTTATTCAGTAACAAACCCAGAACAGAGAAGATAAAAACATGACATCATTCAAAATACAGCATTTACTAAGTGTGATTAAATAATCTCCAAGTACTACCCCACCCCAGGACCTTCCAATCATTCAATCAATTACAAAGTCCCTGGTCTAAATACTTCTCCACCCCTAGGCTATACCTTCATTTGGTCCACCACAAAACCCCTCTTCTCAAATGGAGATTAGTTTCCAAACATAGGTAAAGTACCTTCATTTGTCAATCACAGAGCACAATAAGGTCAAAAGTTCCCCACCCCTGGATCACAATTGAATCTACCCCAGAGTTACATCAAGTTTAAACACAGCACTTAATACCCAAATGGAGGTCTTTTCTTCATCTTCATTGCTGAGAACGCAAGTTCTCAGCAATCTTAGTTCCTGGGGAGACAAGGCTTAGCAAGGCCATAAGATACATTGCCAATCCCTTCATGAATTTATCCTCTGTCTGTAGAACAGTCCTAGAACCCCTAAACACATTAGCAACATACAACAAGAAAATCCTTCTTCAGGGCTTCTGAACCAACAGAAAGGTACCCAGACCCCTGCAACAACAGCACTGTCCTTCACCAGTGGACAGTATTCACTCTGTCTGCAG
This sequence comes from Petaurus breviceps papuanus, assembly GCF_028583685.1. Lineage (NCBI taxonomy): Eukaryota > Metazoa > Chordata > Mammalia > Diprotodontia > Petauridae > Petaurus > Petaurus breviceps. Next base: position 4,521,060 of record NW_027185694.1, on the reverse strand, counting down.
GACAGTCTCCAGACCCCTGCAACAACAGCACTGTCC
>NW_027185694.1:4504757-4521014 GCF_028583685.1 Petaurus breviceps papuanus | reverse complement strand
AGACCCCTGCAACAACAGCACTGTCCTTCACCAGTGGACAGTATTCACTCTCTGTCTGCAGGACAGTCTCAGGGCTTCTTAGTGAACAGCCAGGTTCCAGGACTTCTTCAACAAAAGGACTGTCTTTCATCAGTGGACAAATCTGGCAAAAGAACATCAAAACAGACAGACAAAGTACCAGTAAAACAGCCATGTCTCCTCAGTCCTTGGCAGCTCAGGGGGCAGGTCTCAAAAGTCCAGGGCAATTCAAAGTGGCCACCAGCAATTCTCTTAGTCTCTCTCTCTCTCCACGAGGTGCTGCTTCCAAAAAGATCTTCCACCTCTCTCTTGTCTCTCCAAATCTACGTCACCAGCTCCTCCCAGTTCAGGACTTTCTTTTCACATCAAAAAGTCCATCCCACAGGTGGGGTTAACAAGCTCTGGGTTTTAACACAATCAATTTGAAAACCAAGCCAATACAGGGGAATCTTCACATTCCATTACTATCACACCCCCTCACAGGGGCAGACATCCTTGGAGAACAAATGTTTTAGATCTGCTTTGTTATCAATAACCAGAAAATTACCAAACAAAGTTTATCTCAATTGCATCTTTCTAAGACTCATGTAATTTTGACAGTTCAGTGGGTCAGTGGATAAAGCCTTAGATCTGCGGTCATGAAGACCTGAGGTAAAATCCAGCCTCAGACACTTACTGGCTATGTGAGTCACTTAACCTCCCTGTGCCTCAGTTTTCTCACCTGTAAAATGAGAATAATAATAGTACCTCCTTCCCAGGGTTGTTGTAAGGATAACATGAGATAATATTTGTAAAGTGCTTTGAAAACCTTAAAGTGCCATATTTGTTGTTGTTTATAGATTTTCAGTTATGTCTGACTTTGTTACCCCAAAGTACTGGAGTACTTTACCATACTTTCCCTGCTCATTTTAAAGATGAGGAAATTGAGGCAAACAGGGTTAAACGACTTACCCAGAGTCACATAGGTATCCAGTGTCTGAGGTCACATTTGAGAGAGATGGGAATAAGCATTTATTAAATGCCTACTATATGCCATGTACTATGCTAAATGCTTTACATTTACTTCACTTGATTCTCACTGTAATCCTGTGAAGTAGTTGCTATTATCACTCCCATTTCACAGTTATGGAAACTTAGGCAGATTGTATTTAGATGAGTTGTTCAGGGTTATCTAGCTAGTGTCTGAGGCTGGACTCAATACTCAATCTGTTGATTCCAGCACTCAATTGTGACACCTAGCTGCCCAACATACTATATAAATGCTAATTGTTTTTTGTTATGATTATTATATAATTTTGATATGTACATGGGAGGTATCTTGTGAGAGAAGAGCATTTAATGTGGCTTTTTGTTCTACCAACTCAAGAAGTGTAGTAGATCTTATATTCTTTGTGCCATCTTGTCAATAATGAGGCTATAAAGACATGGTCTGGTATAGAGTCAAATCTGTGAAAATCTTTCTGTTGTTTTATCATCCCTTCCTCCAGTATGGCTTCAATTCCCATGTAGATTATTTTCATAAAACTTTTTTACAGAGATAGGAAAGTAGGCATGTGGGTCAATGGTTATTGGCATTTTCACATTTACTGTGGGTAATAACATCTTTGACTTTTTCCAAATGTTTGGCATTTTCCCCTCTTTCAAGTGTCTGGAGATATGAGTCCTCAGTGCTCTCAGCCCAGACCTCCTCTACATGCACTTGTCCAGCTGCTCTTTTCATGTTTGCTTTTCTAAGTGACATTTCTACTTTCTTCTGTTGAACCCTTAGGACTGGGATGGCCAAGTGGAATGGGTCCAGAATCTTAAATGTTTTTTTTAAAGAGAAATATTTTTACCTCTTAATTATTATTTATTTTATACTGTGGACATTTTATATATTTGATCTGTTAATTATCTTCCTTTAACTTTCATTTTTAAAATCCTCACAGATCCTTTGAAGTTTTTATGCAATAATATTAAAAATTTGGTGCAGACCTGTGATTTCATTGGCATAGTCAATTCCAAGTGGGAAAAAAATACTACCAGTGTGTCTGAGCAATTGCTCTAAAACTTATATTCTTTTTTTGTTTTTAAGCAATAGGGGTTAAGTAACTTGCTCAAGGTTACACGGCCAGTTATTTCTGGGTGTGGTGCTGAGTATCTGAGCCCGGATTTGATCCCCAGGTCATGCCAACACTGGAGCCGGTGCTCTTACTCGCTGAGCCGCCTGGCCACCCCACTGAAACTTATATTCTTAAATTTGCCTGGGGATGCTGAAGGGTTAAAGGAATTGCCTAAGGTCATATAGTCAATGTGTCTCATAAATGGGACTTGAACCTACGTCTCTGATTCTGGTTCCAAATTAAGCTCTCTATCCACTATGCCAAGAATAATAAAAATAGATATTTTTAAAAGATCTGTTATTACCTTAATACAGGCATAGCTTGTGAAAGCCCAATGGTCCCATGATGAAGCATTAGACTGGGTCATGGGGAACTATAGGATAAAATTATATTGCATTTTATATTTCACATTGTGCTTTCTTCCTAATAATATCCCCATTCTAGCAATGAATAAACTGAGAAGCAGAGAGGTTAGCAGTAGGCCCTCAAATCTAAGACTTCCCATGTTATATCCACGATATATCCAAATCTTGCTTCTACCAAACTCTCAAAAAAATTCTCTAGGATTAATATTTCCCATTCTACAAATATATAACCTGAGGGTCAGATACATTAATGTTCTTGCTCTCAGCAGGGATTCAAACCCAAATCTTCTCACTTCAAATCTAGGGAGACATATTTTCACTCTACCACACTATCTCTCCAGGTTAGCAAATATTCTGGGAATAGCTCCCCGATGACCATTTTTTTCTTACCCTTTCAGCAAAATTACTACATATAGTTTGCTGAATGTGATACTTCAGTTCTTTTAAAAAGCATTTTTGTATTATTTTGAAACAGTTTTGTGGAAATATATTCAGTAGGGCAAAGTAAAAAGTCACCCAAAAGGAGAATCAGGAGGCCTTGTGTTCTAGTATCTAAGTTGTTATTAACAATTATTTTGACATGGAGTAATACCTCTCTGATGCACAGTATTAATGAAGTTAAAGGGCTGAAGATTGAATTAGATTTGTTGATTTCTTCAGCAAGCATTTTTAATGCCTACTCTGAGCAAGACATTTTCTTGGCTCAAATATCTCTTCCAGATCTAAAATTCTAGAATTCTTCCATGATTTCCTGGCTCTACTATTAGCTCAGCCATTCCATCTTCAATCGTTGATTCAACCACCTTTTCATATTTCCCATGGAATTCTCCTGATTTGTAGAGGCTTTCCATTTAATGGTAGTTCACACAACCCTACATTTCATGTTATACTTGGCCCTTCTCGAGTTGATATTTAAGAAATACCCATCAGTCAATGTCTTGGAAAATTCAATCCTCCAAAATCATGTTTTAGTTTTTAAAAAATGATAATATTTGTAAGGCATTAGCACAGTGCTTGGTACATAGTAGGTGCATAATGAATACTTATTCCCATTCCCCTAGGTGTTTCCTTACTTTCTCACATCCTCCCACCCATCTTTTCCAACTGAGACAAGTGGAAGTGACCCCTAGATGAGCAGGTGAGAGGAGATCATTCCCCACCTAGAAAAATATTAAAGGCAGAGAGTTGTTTCAAAATTCTCTAATCGTAAAGAGCACCCTTATAAGAAGCTGTCTCCCTCTTATTATTCCATTTTGAAAGGCTTCATCAACAACTTGCAATTACTGCCAAAGAAGCATCCCATCTCTTCACAATGAGGATAAATAGGCTTCTCTCAGCCTAATTCAGAGGTCCCAAAGCACCAGATTCACATGCACACAAAAATCATTTCTGACTAGGAGGGTTTTTAATGATTTTATTATATGCCTTACAATCTGTTCCCAAATCTGTTCTCTTGTAGTTTGCATTTATCAATTAATAGCTAAAGTTAATGCCCATTGTATGCATCATATGAAGATGCTGAGGAGGGAAAGATACTCCACAGCCCCAGACTTTGAAGAAAAGGAAAGGAAAATGATCTGACTAGCTTTTTTTCCCATTAGTTATTTTGCTATACAATCTGAATCAAGGGAAAATAATCAGAAGCAAAGGAGGGAATGTTATCAGAAACTAATATATTTTTTAATTTTTTTATTGATGTCCTCTATTTCTATGCATAAGTATAATCATAGTTATTCCAAGTATTCCTCCCCTTTCAGCTCCTGGAGAGTCTTCTTATATAAGAAAAAGTATTATTTAAAGAAGGAAAAAAATTAGAAAAAAATTTCAATAAATTGAAAAAGTTATAGTTACTATTATCTTATTTTCTTGCCTCTGCTTACTTCACATGCATCAATTTCTATAGATCTTTACATTCTTCTCTGTATTCATCATATACATGATTTCTTACAGCATAGTAATATTCTATTATATTCATGTACCACAATTTGTTTAACCATTCCCCAGTCGATGGGTATCTACTTTGTTTCCAAATCTGAGTTATCACAAAAAGAGGGGCTATAAATATTTTGGTGGAAATAGGGACTTTTTTTCTCTTATTGATGGCTTCCTTGTTGTAAAAGTTCAGCAATGAAGTCTCTAGTTCAAAGGGTATACAAATTTTAGTCATTTTATTTGCATAATTCCAAATTGCTTTCCAAAATGATTGTATCATTCCGTAGATCAACTAACAATGAATTAGTATGCCTATCATTCTGCAAACACTCCAACACTGATAATTGCTTTTGGGGGCTATATTTGCCAATTTTGAGGGTATGAGGTGAAACCTCAGGCTTGTTTTTATTTGCATTTTTCTTATTAGTGATTTGAAACATTCTTTCATATAGTTGTGATTATTTTGAACTTCTTTAGAATAGCTTTTTGTTTCTTTTCTTTGACTGCTATACACTTATTAATTGTTTATATATTTTGGATATAAGAGAAATCTGTTGTGGGTTTTTTTTTTTGTTTTGACCACTTCCTTTCTTACTCTAGGTACATTAACTTTGTCTAGAGATGGGCAACTTTATTTTTCTTGGTTTTTTTGGCAACACGACTGATATGGAAATATAGTCATAACTTCACATATTTTGATTGATGTCATATTCCTTGCCTTCTCTGTGGATGGGGAAGGGAAAGAAATGAGAGAGAATTTGAAAGAGAAAGATTTGGAGAGATTTTCAAAATGTTGAAAAACTGAATGTTAAAAATAAATAAAAAAGAAAATCAATGTAAGTTATCATATTAGAAATCAAAACATAGAAAACAACACAATCATCTCAATAGATGTGGAAAAAATCTCTGACAAACTCTTTTATGTTAAAAATTCTACAAAGAATAGGCATAGGAGGAATATTTTTTTAATATCTTAAAAATATCTAAACCCAAAAGCAAGCATTATATGCAAAGGGGAGACACCAAAATCTTTTTGGTTAAGTACAGGTATGATGCTAGGATGGTCACTCTCATTCCTCTTATGTAATATAGTTCTAGAAATGTGAGCAGTAGCAGTGAGACAAGAGAATGGAATTAAAAGAATAAAGATAGTTTAAGAAGAGATAAAACTCTCCCTGTCTGCTGATAATATGTGATGATTTACTTGGAAAACCCCAGGAATCAGCAAAGATACTAATTGAGACAATTAATAACTTCAGCAACATTGCAGGTTAGAAAATAAATCCTCAAAAATCAGTAACATTTCTGTAAATAATAATAACATACAAGGAACAATACCATAAAGGGAAATCCCACTTCAAATAACTAAAACTATATAAAATACCTAGGGATTAACTGTTCAAAGCACACACAATATCTCTATAAATATAATTACAAGACACCCATTAAAGAAATAAAGAACAACCTAATTAGCTAGAGAAATTCAGTGCTTATAGCTAGGCCATGCTAATATGATAAAAAATGATAATATTCCCCAAATTAATTTATACTTTTTGATGCTATGCTAATAAATTACCAAGGGGAAAACTTTACAGAGCTTGATAAAACAACAATAAAATTCATTTGAAAAAACAAAAATACATATATAGAATATCAAGGGGAATGATGAAAAGAAGTAAGGATGAAGCAAATAGTACTGATATGACTTTAACTTTGGTCCATAATTTTTGTTTTATAGAGGTTTAAGGGGTCATGGGGATGAGAATAAATGGCTAGTACTCCATCTTGTTGCTTATAAGACCTAGAGTAACTAATATGTTGTAATTAGATATTAGAAAATGATGGTAATTCCCTATCTTGGCAGAAGGACTCCAATTTATAGGGCTAAAAATACAATGGTCAAAATATAATGTTTTATTAAAAACTAAACATATTCTGTGGAATTGAAAAGCAGTCCAAAGCATTGGTTGATGGGAATTAGATATATGTCAAATTGGGGAGGGTCAAATCCAGAATGAAAGAACAGTTTATTTATATTTCCTTGAAGAGAAACAGGTGAACTTTTTGATGGCATTCTCTCTCAATCAGCTCCTTTAATCAGTCCACTAACAAGCATTTACTGGAATGATTCACCATTTCCTTCTCTAGATCATTTTACAGAGGAGGAAACTGTGGCGAATAGGGTTAAGTGACTTGCCCAGGGTCACACAGCTAGTAAGTGTCTGAAGTTGGATTTGAACTCAGGAAGATGAGTCTTCCTGACTCCAGGCCCAGTACTCTGGTACTTCATGTCACCTAGCTGCTGATATCTGGCCACTGGAACTAGATGGCTCTGAAGGAGAAAGTGAGGCTAGTGACTTTGCATAGTCCTCCCTCACTCAAATCTATTTCAGTTGCAAGTCATATCATCTTTCTGATATCATGGTCCTCTTTGAGAATGCAGGACAAACCACAATAATAAGAAACATTTATTCACTATGAACTCCTCTAGATGCTGGGGATACAAATATTGGAATTAAACAGGACCTGCTCTTGGGGAGCTTACAATCTAGCTGGGCCAAACACCATATATGGCATATGTATGAATAAAAATGAACAAATAAAAAAGCCCTATAACTATATATTATATTGTAGAATATATTGAAATACAATATTATGTGTTATGTATTATATTATAATTGGGACATACATAGGAAAAGAGAGCATCTCTTCCCTCAAGGAACTTACATTCTAATTGGGAAAGACAACACATATATGGGAGTGATAGCCAGGGCAGAGTGCTTTAGTCACCAGGATGATGAGTGAAATCATAAATCAATTGGTTAGCAATAAAGGCAATTAGATTTATTGATTCATTTATCAAGCTTTTTTTTTTGTTTCAAAAAAAAGCAAAGTCAATACAAGGTAATTTTTGAGGTATGGCACTAGCAGCTGGGAGTAGAGAGGGAGAATCAAGAAAGGTTTATGTCAAGGGAAGTGTTTGAGCTGAGCCTAGAAAGAAACAAAGGATTTTAAGAGGCAGAGGTGAGGAAGGAATAATTCAAGGTATGTAGGGACAACTGGTATAAAGACAGAGACAGGAGATGGAATGGTAAAGCAGATGGAGGGATGCATCTCCATGTTGATAGTATAAACTGGGGGCAAATCATGTGCTCTCTACTGAGGAGGCAGTTCAGAGATGTAAGTGGAGGATGAGGAAAGGACTAGGTGGCAGTGGTGGTGGCAGCCCATGAGTGAAGGGGCACACTCAGAGCCCTTAGAACAGCTCTAGACAAAGCAAACAACTAGTTAATGAAGCCTGGTTTCTTGCAGATTTGCATCTTATGGCTGACTGACTTGTTAACTGAATTATTCAAAGATTTTTCTAATATGTTTGAATTTTTACATTCATTTCACTCCTAAATGTATTCAAGTCATGCTGGTAGGCTTTGTTTTGGGGAGGAGATGATAGGCTGACTATCGTCAATTTTAAGTCAGTGGGGCTTTTTTAAAAATATGAAAATAATAACCCACATCTTGAGGTGTACTTGCCATGACTGGGAGTGGGTCTCATTTTAGATTTGTTTAAGGTTGACCTGGGAGATTAAAATTTATTTAGAAGAGGATTCTCAGGCAGCCCAGGAGGATCTTAATATTGCTATTTTTCATGGAAAAACCCCCAGGTCGATGCTCATGAAGACAGTAGATATTCCATACCCCAGGATCGCAGCCTTCTCAGGGGAAAGTTACTCCTATTATTTTTTAAGCCACAAAGTAAAAATTGAGCCTCTCTTGTTTGTCTAAACCTCAACTAATGCCATTATTTTATATTACTATTAAGGTTAAAAATGTGCGCTATGAAGATGTCAGGTCGTTTTAGGATGTTTGCATTATGAGCACCCAGACCTGCTGTGGTGATCCTGGATGGCCGATCCATCACTGGAATGTTACTCCTCAGACACCTCTAAAGCATTATGTCCTTGTTTTTAAATACAAATACACAGAATATAGTCAGAAGGTTATCTCCAGAGAGATGGCTGTGCCACTGAAAAAGTGACCCTATTTGAAATAGCACTGGTTTGATATTAAAGGTATAGTGAAGAGGAAATGTTCCTAACTTTTCATAGGCAACATTATTCATCTTTAATAAGAAGGAATGGTTAGGGCTGGGTGCTTTTTCAGGCTGGGACCTTCTCTAAATACTTTCCTTCTTGCCTTCCTTCTATTTGTCAGAAATCATTTTGGGATAGACTTTTTTTTAAAAGAGTATAAATTTTAAACTTTTGCTGTTTCTCAGATAGGAATAAAATGTAGAGGGTGTCAACGTGTGAGCGTGTACACTCATACATTCTTCATCCGGCTTCTTCTCAAAATACAAAAAGGTCACTCTGTAACTGACTTCCGCTGTAGGGGAGCTGAGCATGAAGAAAGATAGATCAAAGTATGTTTGTATTCCCATAATGACTAGAAGCTGAAGGCAAGGTTTCCTTCCACAGTTTAGAAACCTTGTTAGGACTTTTTGAAGGAGGTGGGAGCTTTCTCCTTAATTTCTTTTTCTCTCCTGGAGATGGTTGGTTGTTTTTGGAAACTTCTTTTGACTTCCAGTATCCATTCTATCTACTTCCCAGGGATCTTATCTTGAACTGAGGGGTTTTCTGATAGGTCTTTTCAAAGAAATAGTTTTTCTTTGGAAACTATTTCATCTCAAGGGTGAGTCAAAGGATAGGTTGACCTGGAAACTCCAAGCTTAGGTAGTCACACACATCAAAAAAAGCATTTATTGGAGGCTGATTATTGTATGTGCCAAGCACTAAACCAAGAACCGTGCTTACACACACACACACACACACACACACACACACACACACACACACACACACACAACCAAATAGTCCTTACTCTCAAGGAGGTTACATTCTAAGAGAAGAAATAACATGCACATATAAAATACATACAAAATAGATGAAAGGTAAAGGGTTTTTTTTTTCCTACAGACAGTCATTTTTAGCAAACTATCATCATTTTAGTGTATCTAGGAAGGCAAAATTACTTTCAAGGCCTCTGGTGATCTGAAGTGTCAGAAAAATGAGAGACGTGCAGACAATCTGTCTTTGAAGCCATAAAAAGAATGAAATGGAGTAGTTTCCATATCAGACTGGTTAGAAAAATAAGGCAAAGGAGAGGTCCTTTTAGGCAAGTCCACAAGTAGGTAAAGAAATGGTTTTAGAACCTTTGAAATAAAGTAGGATGGTATTGTGGCTCATCAATTCCAAAATCAAGAACAGGGTAGGAAAATGGCTGAGAATCAATGTAACCAGCAAGCATTTGTTAAATACCTACTATGTGCTAAGCACTGGGGATATAAAGATAAATATGAACTAGTTCCTGTACTCAGGAAGAGCAGGACACATACATAAATCAGATACACAATATAGCCACATATGTAATATATTCATACGATTAATACAAATCTTTTCTCTGTGTGTGTGTGTGTGTGTATAGGGAGGCATTAGTATCTGGGGGATAATTCAAGATTTCAGATTGAAGATGTTGCTTCAGTAAAGCTCTGAAGGCAACATGTAGTTTTGAAGAGGCAGAGGCAGGTGGCTGTCTACTAGTGGCAGTGGTGAGGGTCCAGACCTGACTGAAAGCCATTGCAAAAGCCAGAAGCCAGAAGATTGAGGGTCGTGTGTGTGGGGCAGCCTAAAGGTCATTTTGGCTGCTTTGCAAAGTGTGAAAAGCAGACTAATGTATAACAGTAAAGAGAAATTCTGCTTCCTCCCTTAGACTTTCTGTGAAACCTCAGTGATCCTGAGAAATTTTAGGAGCCAATGGTAGAGCAGCCCAAATGAGAGCCTTTTGGACTGTCTCACAGTCCTGGCGTTTCATGGTATTTGATCTTTCTTATGCCTATTTTATTCAGGCATTTCATGAACTTCTATTGCGTTCTGCCCTCACACAAAAGACATCGCAAGAACTTGATCACATAGTTGAATTTATGTCCAGAGGAATTTTGGTACCCAGGGCATCATGAAAAGTATCCTCTGAGATGATAGAGATTGTGGATCATACTATGCAAGACTACAGCAATGCTGCTTGGGAGGTCACGTGGGAAAGAGAGACGATAAAGCAAGGTTATGCAAGGGGAGGGTCTTTAGCTAGTCATTTAGGAGGATTCTATTTTAACTTACTGTTTGGGGAAATTAGTTGGTGAGCTCTCTTCTACCTTTTTTTTTTTTTACTACAAAAGGATTAAAAGCATTGTCATTGCCTTGGAGCACTGCTCCATTGCCCTGTCCTAATTACAGCTCTGCTTATAACTCCAATTGAGATATATCTCAAACTCAGGCTTGATTTTGGACTTGCAAGTCATTTCAAAATGACTCTAGCAAAGCCATTTAAACACATTCCACTAAGGACGCTATGCTGCCTGCATATTTCTGCCATGCCTCTGACTGTGATATATATACATATATATATATATATTTTTATATTAATCATTCAAGTTATATTCCCTAAATTCTTATAAATCACTCATCAACTTCATGGGGCTTTCAAAAGTTTGGTTTGGGACTAATTGAGAAGCTTCCATCATTCCCTCTACTGAAATGAACCCAGTCACTTTTTTCCTTCATATGCCTTACTGATAATTCCATTAGCCCAGAACCCTTGATCAGAAGAATTCTTCTGGATTTTGCCAGCTTGAGATACTAGTGGGGCACAGTTGCCATGGCCACGCCAAATAGCAATCCTCAGGGAAATCGTTGCTCATTGTCTGCTGAGCAATGGGAAAATGCTAATTTAGTGCTGAAGACTAATACCCTTTTATCTTTCAAATGTGTGTGCCAGATAACTATCACTTTCTGAACAGCTAGTATGTCCTTAATCAAGTCCTGAGTATTGGTGAAATTGGTTACTGGTCATCTTACTGCACTCCATACCAAATATTTCTTTCTAAAAGATCAAAGGGGAGAAATCTTTTCATTTTCGTGAAATAAAATATGCTTTGTGGAATTAAATCACAAGTTTTCCATGATATCCAAAGTCTGTGTCCTTTTGCCCCCCCCCCACTTTTGATAAAATCAAGCTAATTCCTCTACCTGTCTCTCTGCCTGCTTATTCATTTATTTCTTCATTCATTTGTTTGTTTATCTTTTGATTGGGACAATAAGGTCTATACCTAAAGATGTCTCTCCAGTGATAAATATAGGGCCCTCCTGCTTCCCTTGTAACTTGTAGTTATAGAGAGTTGTTTAATGAGACAGTAGGTATTTTGTCCATGGACACATGCCAGTGTCAGAGACAAGACTTATTTAGACTGTCTCTCTATTCACCATTGCATCCCATCTCTTAGTTTGGCAGTTTACACAGTTTGCCCAGATTAACTGTGGGCAAGATTTGTGATCTGACCCAGGCCAGTATTTTCCTATTTCATGTGTCAAATATTTCATTAAGTGCCTCTATCATAGATTGTGGCCTAAATTGAGAGTGGGCTTTCAACTCTGAGGGACCAGTGGGCATAATGATAATCATCTGGGAGGGAGCTTAAAAATAGCCTGCCCATGAGTCATTTTTGCAGTTAAGAATCTGGATACTAGCTAATAGTGTGTGATCAATCAGGAGATAAAATTAAAATCCCACATTAGGACTAGCTCCAGTCAGGAAGAGTGGATTCTATAACAGCTGTTTTCTATTATACCGTGTTGGATCCTTTAGCAGCAAATTACACACACCAGAAGAATGTGGTTAACCGTTTCCTCTAGTGAGGACTCATAGGGGACCTCAATGAGCCTGATGTATGTAGTCTGGCCAAAACTTAGCAGGCTAAGGGACAGAGGCTCCCTTAAACCATCAAAGATGGTTCACCTTTCAGGGCTGTCCACAGGTACCCTTCTAGCAGAAGTGGCCCCCTCAGGAAAAAATCAAAATATTATTGAAACCCTACAGTGGGAAAGAAAAACCTTTTGAACCCTGAAAGGACTAGTAGCAAAGCCCCTACCTGGCTGGTGTTGCTGAGCACTGACAGACCTTTAAATCAGTCTACCTTTGATCAGTGCCTACATTTATTTGGTTGAAGGAGATGAAGAAGGGAGACCGGGGTGGTGGAGGGGCAGCATAATCAATGGGGCACTGAGCAGATGCTCTGAATGAGGAGTACATTCCCTTGTATCTTGCTGCCCAGCAAAGGAAAGCTGATGTTCTCACCGTATGGAAAAAAAAAAAATCACATGCTTTCCTTTCCTTTTTTTTTTTTAAGTCTCTAACAGATGACAGCAATAATAAGAACTAAAATCACTCAAGTCAGCATATGAAAGGGAGCTGTCTATTTAAAAAAAAAATAAAAAGGCATCTCATCCTGCCATCTGCTGAGGTACAATAATGTTTTGTAACAGGTTTCCGAAGGCACTTAAAAAGGCGTCATCTGTGCATGTCCTTTTCTGTTAGTCAAGAAATAGTTGCATCCCCTCCTGCCTGATGTGGAGTTGTGAATCATATAATTATTTTCAATTTCTCTCCAAAATGAAGTGTCTCAGATACAATTTTAATTGAGATTTCATTAGGCAGTGATTATACTGTGTGTCAAATGGGAGCTGATTATTCTGAGTGTGTAGAGAGAAGCCTTCAAACATGGAGTGCAACGGATACCTCCGAAAGCTGATCATACTCAATAAATATGTCTTAAAAATAATCAGTTAAAATGTAATTAACATAAGTAATTACTGCAATTAAACTCTATTTGTGGTGCCCCCCCCCCGGGTTGTTTTCCATCCTGAGAGGAATTGTTGTTCTTTTACCAAAATAAAATTAACGTAATGAGGGAATACAAAATAATTGTAGATTTGGATGTGACAGAGAAAAGAGAAAAAGAAACATTGTCCCTTTTCAGAGGCAGATGGAAAGAGAAAACTGGCTTTGAGAAGGAAGCATTTCCTAATGCTTGTGTGTTTAAAAAAAAAAAAACTTTTATGTTCAAATCTGGCTTCAGATACTTACTAGCTGTGTGACTGTGGGCAAGTCACTTCACCTTGTTTACCTCAGTTTCTTCATCTGTAAAATGAGCTGGAAAAACAAATGGAAAACTACTTCAGCATCTTTGCCAAAAAAATCCCCCAATGGGGTCACAAAGAGTCAGACATGACTGAAATGACTGAACTACAGCAACAACATTCACCAAATTTGTGAATTGGGATCAGAACCTGCCTGATACAGGTTGAGAGCCTGGGAGTGAGGCAGGACAGGATAGTGAACTGAAAGGTTTTAGAAGTTTTCTTGTCTAACCTCCTCCTGTTATAGATGAAGCTAAAGCCCAGAGAGTGAACTGACATAAAGTCTTAGAGAGTTATCTGGGTCACACAGGGAAGAACAGGCAGACTTGGTACTTGAGTTCTGCTCCTCTGACTCAAAACCCCGTGTTTTTCTGCTGCACCTCTCTGCTGCCAGGGTTCCAATCCTAGCTCAGCTGCCTATGGCTGTGACCTTGACAAAGCGACTTACATCCCCAAGTCTTGGCTTCCTCATCTGTCTGAGGATGGGGTTGGGCTTGTTGGTCTTGTAGACCTGTTCCATCTCTAGATTCTTTGATCATAACACACAAGTCTGAGGTAGGGACAAAGAGTGCTGAGTGTGGGTTGAAGGCATGGTAAAAGGGCGAGTATGAGGAGTGTTGACTTGGGAGTCCTGAGGTTGGAGAGCCAGTCTGGAGATTTTGAGGGTGTTGTGTTAGAGCTAATAATTTCTAACATGTCCCCTGTGAACTCTAGGGTGAACCCAGACCATACACAGTTTAAACATGAGCCAGATAGAAAAGCAAATGAAAGAGAAATCAAGTATTTTTTTCTGCATTCATGGAACAGGTCTAAGAAAGGAAAAAAAAAACCTTAAAAATTATGGATTTGTAGGCTTAACTTTTGTATTTGGAAAGGTCAGGTGAAAATCACATAAAAATCATTTTGAAACACAGGGCACACAGAAGCAACTCTTTTGGCATTCTTCATATAGAGCCAGTTTCTGAGACTAATCTAATTTCCTTTCATTATACAATGATAAATGTGACAGATCCAGGAAAAGTGATCAATCAAATCCATATTTATTTTAGAAAAGTTTTGTATTCTATCTGGCATGGCATACTCATCAGAAAATTGGGAAAATATGACTTAAGGTCACAAAATCATTAGACTCATCAAACTAGAAGGAATTCCTGAAAATATCTTGTCCAAATCCCTTCATTTTGTAGTTACTCAGTGAGGTTAAGTGACTTGTTCAATGTCACAAAGGTAGGATGTGACAAAACAGCTTAGAAACCAGATCTACTGAAGAGTAATTCAATGCGCTTTGCCTGCCTGCCTGTCTGTCTGTCTGTCTTGTGTTTCTTTGTGAAAGCAAAGAAATTTGATTAGGAAATGTATGATAACTTCAGTGGTAGTAGTGACAGCAACAAAAACTTCTGCAAATCTCCATCTACTGGAACCCCTCTTGTGCCCAAGCTTGGGAGGGAGGGGTTTTTGAGGCAGAGCCCTATGGAGCTACAAGTAGCTGTTGTACTTGTAAAGAGATGCAACTGCAGACTGCTCACGCACCGGAGGGAGAAGCCAGCAGGCCAGGGAATAATAAGGGTCATGGGCTGGACTGTCACAAAACACCTAGCTCTTGGGGTCAGGACCCACACTGGACCTAAGACTGCCACCCAGGAGGACTCTTCATCATGCTGGCAGGCAGAGTTTTGGCTCTGTTCTCAAATCTCTATTGGCATATTGTAACATGCAATTTCATAGGGTTGTTCCTCAGAAATCTCCTTTCTGCAGGCTTGGGCAGAAAAGGACTTAACGCGACCACCCTGAAATGTGAAATACCACTGCTTGTCCATTCCCATGGACCAGCAGAAAGAATAAGGAAATCTACTGGGTTACTATAATCCTCTCTTTTCCTGATGCTATATCAGTAAAGGATGATCAAAGTATCTCATGGAAGCATGCCAATATAGGGACTAGGTTGTAGGTTTTTCTGCATTGAATGAAAGGCCTGCAGGAACATCTGTTGGCTCCTTGCAATGCATTGATCACTTCACTGTCCTGAAAAGGAGCAATCCTTCTACCTCACAGGTATATGAGAGATTATTGCCTATCTTGCCCAGGCACCAAGAAAGGGGCTCATCCCAATGCACACAGCCCTGATAATCTATCTCCTTTATCCTTTCCTTTGCTCTTTGCCCTGTATTTTGTCACTTTTTATGGTCAACTAGTCTAGTCTTGTTAATGCAGAAGCTAATCAGAGCTGTCTGGGTAATAGCAGAACCTAATTTTATACCATCCCGAGACCATAGGCTGAAAATTAACATATTCCTTTCTTACAGATGTTAGCCTGGCAATATGCATTTTTATAAACCCATGCAGGTACTTAGTGATCACTAAGTAAGCATTCTGAATGCTTACAAACTGTCCCTTTAATTTAGGTTTTGTAATTTTGCCAGGGATTGATTCTAAGACCACTAGACCATGATGTGCAGATTCTACTGACTTCAATTTTATCAAGACTAAGAATACATGCTGATTCCTACTCCTGTAGCTGTATTTTCATTCTGTCATATCTTCCAAATTTCTTTCAGAGATCACAAACAGTGGCTCAGCAGTCATTTTTCCAGGTTTTCCAATGCAATGAAATGTATAATTCATTTGAATGTGATAACTTGAACTCTTTGAAGCCAGCTAGGTGTTGATTTACCATCTCCTCACATTTCCCCAACTACAGTTCTTCCCGAAAGATCATTTCTTTTTAGCTTTGATCTCCTTTTCCTCCTCCTCCTCCTCCTCCTCTTCTTCTTCTTCTTCTTCTTCTTCTTCTTCTTCTTCTTCTTCTTCTTCTTC
>NW_027185694.1:4480801-4499757 GCF_028583685.1 Petaurus breviceps papuanus | reverse complement strand
AAGTTGGTGGTTTTGGTGATTCCCATATGTCATAGAAGAAAATAAATGTTTATGAGTTTCCATCCTAATTTTCAGACTTCTGAGGTTTCTGGTAAACCACTAAATCAAGGTTCCGAGCCTTTAGAAAGTTGTGTCATTGTCAAATATGTCTCTGTCACTTGAATACTTTGGGTTTGGGGTCTATATGGTTCTTTAGCTTTAGTAAAAGACCTATTTTACTATCTAGACATAGACTCTAAAGATTGTTGCTCCTTCTAATCACCCAGACTCAAAACCTCATTGTTGTCTTCACTTTTTTTTTTTACTCTCACCCCACATATCCAATCAGTTGTCAAATCTTGTCATCTTGAATTACACCATCTTACATATATTTCCTACCCACCACTCACATTGCTACCTCTACAGTTCAGGCCCTAATCATTTCTGACTTAGACTATCATAATTGCTATTCCTGTCTCAAGTCTCTACCCTCTACAATCCATTGACTGCACTTATGCCAAAGTGGTTTTCAGGAAGCGTTGTCTGTCCATGTCCCAACTCAATAAACTCCAGTGGCTTTCTATTACTTCTAGGATCAAATATAAATTCATCTACCTTTTAAAGCCCTTCACAACCTGGATCTTTCTTATATTTTTGTATTTTAACATATTACTTGAGTTCTTGCAGTCTACAGTCCAGCTATGCTTCCCACTGGCTCTTCCTAGCCCGTAATACTCCTATCTTCACATCCCTGTGATTTTTCATCGGCTGTCACTCATACCCACAAAGCTCTTGCTTCTAATTTGCAACACTTAAAACCCCCAGATTCCTTTAAGACTCAGCTCATCCTACTTTCTGCAGGAGGCCTTTTTTCGTCTCCCTAGTAGCTATTGCCTTCCCCTTTCAGGCTACCTTTCACCCATTCTCTTTATATCACATATGTATCTGTATAGATGTGGTATTCCTACTTAAAATGTAAGTGGAGACTATATTTGCCTTTTCTTTGCATCCCCAGCCCTTAGCAGAGTACCTAGTGCTCAGTCAATGCTTAATGAATTCTGGCTCATTAATTGATTCATTGAAAAATAATATTAAATTTTAAAGCACTGGACTTATTTTCTCTGTTCCCTTCTTTTTATTTTGGCGTCTAATAAATATATGGCAACTGAATAAAGAAATACTGACTTAAAATCTTTGTGCTGTGTGCTATTTTGGAAACACAATTACGGAGAATACGATTTAAGAAATATTAATATAAATCTAACTTTTTTACTCCTCCCTTATTTCCATCCTTGGTGTTTGAAGTCTTAGCTCCCCCAACACAACATTTCAAGCCTCTTCTTAAATGTATTTTCTGAAAGTCCCTACATGGAATTAATATATTTTTCTTCACTGTATAATATGGCTACCTGCAAAGGTTGGATTTCTAAATCTCCATGCTGGGTGATTATTTGTTATGTGTGTTTATACATAAGTGAGATGGGCCTATAGAAAATCACATAAAATTTTTTATTGTCAATCTCAGTCAATTCTTCTCAATATTTGATACCCACTGGGAGCTTCAATCTATTTTCCCCATCCCAGGGCCAATTTTCATTATGACTCCCCCTATAGATGAGTAACCTTAGTTGTTTCCATAATGACTGGTTAAGTTTCTTAGGCCATAATTTCTGTCATTCCTTTTTCCATTTGTCTAGAGGTGTAAAGTGGTACTTTGATCCTCAATTTTTCTTGGCTGCACAAGTTTCAGGTTTACCACTTGAGACTTCAGGGGAACCACTTTTATATTCTTCTTCAATCTCTTTATTTACATTCATACCTCTCTGGTTTGTCTCAAGGTAAATGCAATTTAGGATTTTCTCCCTGTTGATTCTGAAGATGCTGATCTTGTTCAACAACAACAGCAACATCTCTCCATTTCTGTGAGTGCCCCAGTGGCCTCAGTTTATAGGACCCTAGCTTTTATCTAGTCACGCAAGGGATGTTAGCCATTTGTGAGAGATACTGTGAAATCTGACTGTGAACTCAGTGCTAGATTATTTTTGCATTATGGAGTATTTTTTTAAAAGTATATTCTCTAGAAACTCATTTTCCTCTGAGAATGGAAGCAAAATCTGGAATCATAGACTTACAAATGAAAAGGCCCTTGGAGGCCATTCTAGTCTGATCCCCCTAATTTTATAAATGAGGAAATAGGTCCCAGAGAGCTTATGTGAGTTGTCCGAGGTCACCATTATAGTTTGTGGCAAATTTCAGATTGGAATCCCTGTCTCTGGCTCTTGGGGTAGTGTTCTTTTCATGGCACTACAGGAACATAGCTAAAAATTTCGATGCATTGCAAGTTTTAGGAACATAGCATGGCAGTATGAATTAAATTTGTCCAATTATCATTACTTCCAGTAAGGTTTCTACTTAGTTACTACATCAGGACTGCAAAAGTCACTACTGCTACATGACTCCACAAAGGCATTTGAAAGGAATGCTTTCTAGAGGTTTACAAAGAAAGACAACAACTTCTATAATAACAATAATTATAATTATTTAATTAGAAATAGTTAACAACAAATTGTAATTAACATGTCATGTAGTGCTTTATATATGTTACGTCATTTGCTCCTCACAACGGCTCTGAGATGGGTGCTGTTATATCTGCATTTTATAGATGAGAAAAACTGGACCTTTTCATAGAAGAACTCTACAACTTGAAAATAGGAAGATTTGTCTCAAACCTGATATTATAGGTAATGAAGTGGCCTTGACTGACCCCCAGTGTCTGCATTGTTCATGGTGATCTCAATGATCATTTGTTTAGAAAGTATCTGAGGTGAGTCAAATTTAGGTCTTCCCATTTAGTATTCCCAGGATCAATAATAAATGAGGCAGAAGTGGGGGGGTAGCCAAAGGGAAGAAACTGATGTGAGTATAGGTCTGAACTTTCCTTTTCCTCACTATAGGCTAGCCAACACACACACCCATGTCACCTTGAACTCTACCTTTTTTTGTTTGATTTATCTTCCCCACCCCCACCCTTGTCCCCAATTGTTCCCAATGGGTGAAAGGTGGGAATTAGATTGAGATTTCTCCAAATTGAACTGAAGATGGTGGACTAGATTAATCTGGACCACCTCAGTGCAACACCTCCTCCACTGTTTTCCCTTTCCATTATGCTCTCTGAAACCCCAATGTAGCATAGTGGGAAGAATGCTAGCTCTGAAATCTAAGGATCTTAGTTAAATTCTTGCCTCTAATTTACACTACTTGTGTGACCTTGATAAGTCACATAATCAAGCTCTTCATCTTGTTAATAGATGAGATTCCTTTTAGACCACTTGTTCATAAACGTCTTCCATCTTACACTCACAGAAACCTGACTCCTTCCTCCTCCTTCCACCCCCACCCCCACCCTGAGGATATGGCTTCCCTATACATTCTCTATAGCACTAAGTATGACTTCCTTTCATCCCCTATCTTCAGGAGTTTATCCTTTCAATCATCTCACATCTCTTTCTTTAATCTTCAATATCTCTTTATCCATGGAATCATTGCCCATTATTCTTGAAAAACAAAATCTTTTTTTGACCCTACCATCAACTCAAGCTATCATCTGTGTTTCACCACACCACACTTTCATGGCCCAGATCCTAGAATATGCCATGTACAATCTTCCACTTCCTTAACTCCCACTCACTTCTCAACCTCTCACAATCTGTCTTCTGTCCTTGCCACTTAACTGAAACTTCTCTCTCTGAGGTTAACAGCAATCTCTTAATTATTTTTAATCCAAAGGCCTTTTTTTCCTCTCTCAGAACTCATGTTTCTTGACATCTCTGCAGTCAGACCACTGCACCCCCCCTGCCCCTCCTGGATAATTTAATCTTTCTGGATTTTTGTGATGTTGATTTATTTTAATTCTCTTTCTCCCTAACTGAGAAGGGTCACTTCTCAGTTTCTCTTTTGGATCATTATACATGTTCTGCTACTTATGTGTGGGATTTATTCTGGTCCCTCTTTTCTTCTACTCTCTTCATTGGGCAGGTCATTAGCTCCCTTGGGTTTAGTTATCCCCATTGTGCAGGGGATTCCGAAATCTGCATATGCAGTCTCTCTTTTCTGTGTCTTTATTTCAATAGATTGATAGATAACATTTATGAAGCACTTATTGTGATCCAAGCACTGTGCAAAGTTCTGTATATATATATGAGAGAACAAGACAACCCCTCTCCTCAAAGAGCTGACAGTCTAATGGGGAAGAAAACACATAAGGGGATGGGGGAAGTATGTCCACAGTAGCATATTTTGAAAATGGTGACAAGGAAGTTACATGTGGAAACCTAGCTCCAGTCAAGATGTGGTAGAAACTCACTTATCAGAGCATACCTTCCCAGGGACAGAGTTCAAAGTTCCATTTGAGGGGCTTGGAGTACAGATGAGGGGAATACAAGGTTAATAGCAAGGGTATAGGAAACATGATTTGGAAATGGTGACTGGGAAAGTATGCTATTACTAACTGGGTGCTAGATATCTCTCTTTGGATGTCAAATAAGCATATAAAAATTGACATGTAAAAATGGAATTCTATCTTTCTTCTGAAACCCACCCCTGTGCCTAATGTCTCTCTTCCTCTTGGGGGCCCCACTAGCCTCACAGTAACTGAGGTTCACAGCCTTGGAGTAATTGTTAACTCTTTGCTCTCCCTCATTTCCCACATTCACTTCAATTCAATAAACACGTATTAAACCCATGGGTCTGGTGATGGAGGCCATAGGTATTGTTTGTGGATCTGTCTAGCAGCAGGGTGCTGAATCTTTACACAAAGAAACTCCCAAGGTCAGAGATGAGTTGTTATCTGGATTGGAAGAGTCAGTATGCACACTGATGGACTCACACATCATGGAACTGTGGTTGTCCATGTGTATGACTTATAATCTTTAACCTTTTTCATTCTTTTCCTTCCTAGACTCTAAGCTCCATGAGGGTAGGAACTGTCTTATCCAGTAAGTTACTAAGTTATAGAGGCTACAATATAGATGGTGATCTGGCAAAGGAAATTGAGAAGAACTATTAATATGGGCAGGAGAAAGCAGTGTTGTATGGGGCAGATAGTTGGCGCAGTGAATAAAGCACCAGCTCAGGAGTTCAGGAGGACCTAAGACACTTGACACACTTACTAGCTGTGTGACCTTGCGCAAATCACTTAACTCCAAGTGCCTTGCCTTCCCCCCTCCAGAAAAAAAAGAAAGCAGTGTAATGAAAGCCAAGAGAGGAGAGAGTTTCCTGGAAGACGGGGTGGGTAACAATGTGAGAAACTGTGAGAAATCAGAAGGATGAAAACAGAGAAAAAGCCATCAGATACAGCAATTAAGGGATGGCTGGTAGCCCCTGGTAGGGGGGGGGTGGCACAAAGGGAAGAAAACAAATATTTTTAGGTGTCTACTATATATTATCTCATTTAGTCCTCATAGGTATGGGAGATTGGTGCTATTATTATCTCTATTTTACATTTGAGGAAACTAAGACAGAAAGAGGTTAAGTCACAAAGGTTAAAGAGGACAGTTTTAGTTGAGTGGCAAGGTCTGAAGCAAAATTTTAAGAGAAAATGATCAACAATGCAAGTCAAGAATATATCAGATGCTCTGCAAGCCTATAAGGCTTTCAGCAATGGTCCTCGTAGTTGAAGTCGGCCTCCTCTTCCTCCTCCTCTCACCTACCCCAAACTAATTGTGTCTTGCTTCCAAGACAGTTTTATAATCTGTACAGTGATACCTCTATTAACAAACCTCCCGGGAATGAAGTTACCTTGTAAAAGTTACAGGGAATTTAATAAGAGAACTTCATATGTCATGAGAAGCAGAGCTGTTGGAGTTGGCAGCTGCAGGACAAAAATACCTCGTGGCATAGCTTTTGTTTGTTCCTGTCCTGTTGAAGAGAAATAAGGCTGACCTTAGGCAAAATTCTGCTCTCTGAGCAGTTTCTTGGATCTTCAGTCTCCTCTTCTTGCACCCTGTTTTCCTTTCTATATATTGGTGACTGACTCAGAGATTTTCCCTTGTTAAAGAAATGTCAGGTATCAGTGAGGAAATCAGAGATATAAAGAAAGGTGGGGGTGAGAGTGCTGAGGGGAGCTTCAGAAAACACACAGCCTGCTGGAATGTTCCCTGAGGGGAACCCAATTTGTTCTCTGTAGGTTGAGATTAGAGAGAGGGAGTAAAAAGAATGCTGCATAGTCTCTTCGTGTGAAAGTGGGATTAGATTTTTTTCTTCTCAACTACTGAAGGGACAACTTGGAATAATGAATGGAAATTGAAGAGATAGTTTTAGGTTTGATATTAAGAAAAAAAACAACCTTCCCTTTCCCAAATAAAATAAAATAAAACAATAACAAAAAACTAAACTTCTCCTTCAATGGAGGCAACTGAGTGAAGGTTGCATACCATTTGAGGACAGAATGCTATAGAAGGGATTATTGTCTAGATATAGGTTGAACTTGACAGCTTTAGCACCAACATGATAGTCACAGCACCAATGGTGACTGAATATGTCAGTATAGTTCTGAAGTGCAAAATATACCAGACTCTCCATATATAAGACAGAAGCAAAACATTTATTCAGACACCATAAAGCCAAATCCTAACACCACAAAACTGAATCTGTCATAGGAACAAAGAAGTTAACACACATTATCACTACAGAGAGCAACACCATCCAAAAGTCTTCCAACAAACACTTCCCACAAAGCCTAGTTGTCTCCTTGCCTGGGTCCTTTCCTTCCTCTTCCTTAAACTTCTCTGACTTCCAGCTTCTTCTCAGTTCTGCTTCTCCCTTCCTGATCCACCTGTTCAGCAAATGTCTCCTACCAAAGGCTTACATTCAACCTATTAAGAGATAGGGAAGATCTTCAAATTACCATTACCATGACAATAGCCTCTGAGGCTTCTCCCAATCCTGAGATTCTTTCTTCCAAGAGACCCTCTTCCCTACACTTGATGACCACCAGCCTAGGCTGCTGGGTTGTGCCTACTTAAGGGAGAGAAATGTGTTATTTTTGTTATCAACTTCTTATGGGATTTGGATTATCTCTTGCTGTGGTCTGACTGTCATATCAGACTAGGTTTGGAGACCATCCATTCAGGACTCTGCATTTGTTTCCTAAGTTAAACTATATCAAGGAATCTAGGGGGGTACAGTGGATAGAATGCTGGACCTAGGCTAGGGAAGACTTGAGTTCAAAGGTGGCCTCAAGTACTTACTATTTGTGTGACCTTGGGCAAGTCACTTTCCCTAAATTTACCTCAGATTCAATCTCACAGGGTCCTTGTGAGAATAATACCTTAAAGTGTTATGTAAATTCTAGCTATTATTATTATTATTATTAGGTTTCCTCCCTAACTTCTGTTAACCATAAACTATGGTCCTGGACTCCCAACCCTCTCCCTCAAGATTATTCTGGCATTTAAAGCCTTCTGTAGTCTAATTCCAGCCTAAGTTTTCAGACTTATTTCATATTATTCCCTCTTTCTCATTCCACATTCCCGACAGTCTGTCCTACTTACTATTTCCCATTTATAAAATTTCATTTTTTGCCTTTGTGCCTTTTACACAAGTTGTCTCTCATGACTGGAATGCTCTCTCTCTTTACCCCTACTTCTTGGAATCTGCAGCTCCCTCCAAGGCTTGCTCAAGCACAGCCTTACATCACAGTTCTTTTCCAATTCTCCCTCCCCATCCTTGGCATGAAATAACTTTATATTTGCTTCTTTGTGTACATGTTGTATTTTTCTAGTAGAATGTAAGCTCCCTGAAAACAGGAGTTGTATTTGTTTCTTTCTTTGTATCCTCAACGCCTAGCAAAGTACCTTACCCATAGGACTCATTAATAAATGCTTATTGAATTATATTAAAATGCATATCTGACGTTTTGAAGCCACATTTATTTGATGCTATTATAGTAATTAATGAGTTTTCCTACATTCGCTACCCACTACCCATCATTGGATTTCTTGGAATATAACTCTATGCATCCTGTACTATTTCTTCTTCTAATTATTACATATGACAAAGAAGTATGTTATTTGAAATACTCTCTTCATTAATAGTGAAATCAATATATTAGGAAAGCATTGCTGAATATTTATAGAAACACTATGTATCATAGAAGACTAGAAATAAAATAGGTGTCTTTCATATTGGGAATGGTTGAAAAAACTTGGGATATGTAAATACAATGGAATTTTATTGTGCCATAAGAAAGGAGGGATATGGTGTCCTCAGAAAAAATATGGAGAGTGTTGTGTGAACTGACACAGAATGAACTTAGAAGGCCCACTACAACAATCTATGTGGTGACTACAACAATAATGTGAGAATAAGCAACTCCCAATGACCTCAGAACTCTGACCAAAGCAGGGACTGTCAATCATGATCAAAAGACTAAGGATGAACATACCTTTCATCTCTTGGCTGAGAAGTGATATGTTAGAGGTCCAGAACCAGACATACCTTCTCAGACATGACCAACTGTTATGAGAGCAATTTTACTCTGGGAGTAGAGGATTGTGAGGGAAGGTGGGTTGGTTAATAATAAGTAATATTTAAAGAGAGCGAAAGAAGTAATGATAGGTGACACATTGAGATTAATTCATCTGCAATTGCTCCATAAAGAAATTCTGTTGTTTTTATTTCTGTTCAATGTTAATTTTAAATAATTTTTAAAATAAAAGCATCATTTGTAGCTTCTATCTGGTCTCTATATGCACTTTTTTTTGAGAAGGTGCCTCAAGCTTTTTGTGAAAAATATTTTATATCAACTGTCCTTACTATACCATCTTCGTAAATACCCTTCGTAAAAGCTAATTAAATCTTTATGACTGATTATTAATGGAAAGTACATAAGTAGAGACTCATGATCAAGAGTAGTAGAAACTACAATTCCCTAGATTTATGCTTAGAAACATGAGGGAGAGTAGTAAGTCTCTTTCTGGGAACTCCAAACCACAGGTGTTAGTGTTTGGACCCTGTGGAAACTTAATTGAGGATAATTTGGGGGCCCTTTGTATTTTCAAGGACTCACTATCGAGATTCTTGTTTTTGGATACTCTAGTTTGTGGGAATCCAGCAGAGAAAAATTAACATTCTTTTCCATTTTTTGCTTTAGAGACATGATTAACATGAATGGTTCTGTTATTTGCTGAAATCTAGGTAAACTGTCCTTTTAAAAATATGGCACTATTAAGTTACTAGTCTATAAAACCCTGTCAAAAAAGGAAGTAAAAAGTCTGGCATGACCTATTCTTTATGAAACTATGTTGGCTATTAGAGAAATTCAATTGAGAGTCTTTGTGAACAAACTATTTTGACTGGACCAGAGGATTTTTGTACGGAATTGGTTTGAACTAAAGCATAAGGGCCAGATTTTGGAAGGTTATGAATGCCAGGTTGAGGAGCTTGAAATCTAACCTACCATGCAGCTGAAAGTTATTTAATTTTTTCAGGGCTATCAGGACATTAATTAGGGTGATAGTGGTTTGGGTGAAAAGGAAATGATGAATGGGTGAGACACTAAAAAGGAAGAATTGGAAAGATATTGTGGTTGACAGGCTACACAGATGGGGTCAGAGAAAAAGGAACACAATAAGCCTAGGGTTTCACGGGAGGCAGTAAGGAGCTTGGGACTTAGAGGCACTAGGCTCGAGCCGTGGCTCTGCTACTTATGGCAAATTACTTTATCACTCAGGGTCTCAACTTCCTCATCTATAAAATAAAGTGTTTAGATTAAGTTATCCTTAAGGTCTCCTATGAACTCTAATGTCCTGTGAGGTTTGGCAGAATTGAAATGCCTTTCTTTTTTTTCTATGATAAGGGCACCTTGAGCATATTTGAAGATGAAAGGGAAGGAGCTCCCTAGAAAGTGAAGGAACAAATCTGGGGACATAGTCCCTTTAGTGATAAAAATTCAGTAAATGTTTTAAATTTCCTACCATGTGGAGAGGACATGCTAGGCATTGGGTAAAATACAAAGTTTCTATATATCCTGGATCTTGCCTTCATGGAATTTTTAGCTTATTTGAGAAATAGGACACAAACACTAATAACTGCAATACCAAATGATGCATGTAGGTAAACAGCAATGGGACAAAGTGCTGATCTATAACTTCTGATGGAGGGAAGGGATTGGGAATAGAAAATAGGAGGTGACATGGGGTGGGGTGGTGACATGTAGAAGGGTAGAACAGATTTCTAGGCACAGAGAATAACCTGAGTGAAAATGGAAGCAGATGCCTGTGATATTTGTAGGAGTTTCAGTGTTGCCTTATTGTGGCTGAAAGACTGATACTTAGAGAATAAGATAAAGACTTATCATTGAGAGAGGAGGAAGGCTAAGGAGGAACCTCTGAGCTTTGGAGGAGGGCTCAAAGGATCAGACTTTCATGATCTGGCAGCCTGTTCCTTACTGTAGTTCCCTCATACTCAAGCTCCTTCCTGGATAATTTCAGTATTTTTTCCTTGACATTGGAGCTCTGAATTTTGGTTCTGGCTTTCCTGAGACTTTTCCTTACGGAAAATACGTGATTACTTTATATCTTTATCCTCTGGATCTAATATATTTGGTTCATTTTCATTTGTGATTTCTTGAAATACAGTTTCCAGGCTTTTTTTTTTAAATCATGTTTTTTAGGGAGTTCAATCATTCTTAAATTCTCCTTGACCTGTTTTTTCAGGTCAGTTTTTTTTTTGTTTTTTTGCCTTTTGGAGGGCAATTGGGGTTAAGTAACTTTCCCAAGGTTACACGGCTAGTTCTGTGTGTGTGTGTGGGGGTGGGGGGGGGGGGATAGTTGTTTTTGATATCACATACATTACATTTTCTTCTACTTTTTTTATTTCTTTCTTTTTGGAGGGGGCAGAGGAGGGCAATTGGGGTTAAGTGACTTGTCCAAGATCACACAGCTAGTTTTTGTGTTGTGTCTGAGGCAGGATTTGAACTCAGGTCCTCCTGACTCCAGGGCCAGTGCTCTATTCACTGTGCCACCTAGCCACCCCTTTTCTTCTTCTTTTTTAATATTTTGATTTTGTTCTAATATTTCTTGACTCATGGAGTCATTGATTTCTTTTTGTTTCATTCTAGTTTTCAAAAATTCCTTTTCTTGGGTAAGTTATACCACTTTCCCTTCTGAGCTACTTATTATCCTGTCAATTCTTTCTATAAGAACTTTTATTTCATTTTAAATTTTGCTTAATTTATTCTAGGTATTCACATGGTCCTTTTGGAAAACATTTTTTCTCCTTTGAGTTTTTTGTTGCAGTTATGGGGTTAGAGTCGAAATAGTTTTTGGTACTGTATAGTTTGAATTCTTTTAAAATTTACTCATGTCTCCACCTTTAGTTCTTTAATTAGTGCCTTATGTTAGGACCAGTATCTGCCCCACCTCTATTGTGGTCTTTGGGGAAGTGGTAGACCTTATTTAGTCTTGGGTCCCATATATTCTTGTGTTGACACTTATATTCCAGGGTTCTGCTTGACTGGATCATTGATGTTCAGAATGATATATTTTCACAATCCTTTTTGGCATCTCAAAGTAGAGTGTTAGGGGCTTTAGAGCCCTTGAACCTGGACTGTCCTGATTTGAACACTGTAGTACTAAACTCGTTACTACCTATTGTTGTTCTCTGGGGCTTCAGAGGTCACCACCCTGGGATTTTCTGACCTCCCTGCAGAGTTCTTCACTCTTGCTTGCTGCCTCTAGACACAGAGTATTGTAGGCTACACATGGCCCTAGTCATCTCTGATCATGATGGAAGGTTACCTTGTACTTCACCCTGGCTTTACTGGTGGGGTTCTCATTTGACTTCATATTTAGTTCCAGGGTAAAAGAAGTCACTGTAGGTTTTCATTGTATTTCTTGGTCATTATTCAGTCATAGTGCAAACTTCAGGGTTTTACTGTAATAGGTATGTGAGACCTGTATAGCCTGGTTCCCATGCAGCTAGCCATTTGGGTCAAAAGTCACACTTCTGCCTGCTCTGCTATCTCTGTAATATGTTCCAAACATCAGTAATCATCTTATTACAGCTTTGTTTAATTACTGATTAACGAAGAGTCTTGCAGGACAGAATGCTAAACATAATGGCATTTACTATGATGTCCTAGTGAAGAGAGTATGAAATGAATTAATATGA
This sequence comes from Petaurus breviceps papuanus, assembly GCF_028583685.1. Lineage (NCBI taxonomy): Eukaryota > Metazoa > Chordata > Mammalia > Diprotodontia > Petauridae > Petaurus > Petaurus breviceps. The sequence continues at coordinate 4,487,607 of NW_027185694.1, read as the reverse complement.
GTTCCCAAAGCACCTCATGTACAACCAGGAAGAAGTTTATGCTCCTGAGTTCCTGGTTAAGTTGTTCTTCTGACTGTCCGGGAATGTAAACTTGCTTGATGAGAGAGACAGAGACAGAGAGAGACAGAGACACAGACACAGAGATGGACAGAAACAGACAGAGATAGAGGAGAGACAGAAGGGGAGAGACAGAGAGAGAGAGGGGAAGAAAGACAGAGACAAGAGAAAAACTGCATAGAAACAATCAAATGATTTTAGTCCACTTAATGTTGAATGGCCAGTTATTTTCTCATAGAGCCTAGCACGTCATGTTATGCCTAAAATATTAGAATTAGCAAACTAGAAATCTTCTAGTCCAAATCCCTCACTTTATAGATGAGGAAACTGAGGTACAGAGATTCAGTGCCTTGCTCCTGGTCTTACTTCTTTATTTAACTCCCTGCTCTGTCCTCTTTCAGCTACATGACGGTGTCTCAATCTACTAGGTTCTCGGTGAATATTTGGCGATTGGCTTTGACAGCCCAGAGCAGTGTCTGGCTCTTGTGTGAGAGGAGGCAGTTCAATCTCTTGTAAATAGGAGTTATCCTCAGCAGGCTGCATTCTTATCTAGTTAGCACTAAGGAATCTTGCCCTTGGAGTGAAAAATGGAAACATACTGAAACAAATACCCCAAGTTTTCTCTTGCAGTTTTAGACAATGAGGGTTTGGCTCATTATTAATATTCTCTGCTTGATTGCTCTCTGCTGTTGTGCTAGAGATGAAAGTGCCCTGTGGTCTTATTCAAGCAGCTGTTCATTAATCCCCAGACTAGCTCACAGGGCTGACTGATGTGGTAGACCATTTTTTAAATGAGGATGCCATGGTATGGCACGGAGGCGGGAAGCCAAGGAGCATGGCCAGCACCATTGTAAAGTGGGCAGAAGCTGATTTCTTTTCCCATGCCCTCTCTGTTTCCTTTTCAGAATCCCTTTAGCTCTTCTGCTTTTATCCTACTTCTCTATGGCCCTCCCTCCTCCCCACTGTGGCACTTTACCATGGTCCAGATTTTTGTTTTCTATCCCTCCCAGCAATATGTAATAGTGTTCCATGCCATTCCGTCAGTGCCTTCCTAGGTGAATGGCCAGCTAATCTGATCAACAAGTCTATGTTAAGGTGTTTGATGAGTGCTAATGGCTTTTTCTGTATTACTCTCCCAGGTAACATAAGGCTTCTTGAGACTTAGCTCAGAGCAGTGACTAATGTGGGAATTTCAGAGACTGTAACAGACCTGTGAGAAAGGCATTTGGGAATCGGGGAGGAGGAATGGCCTTTTCTCGCCCATCAAATCACCCCATGGCATGCCACAGTACCCACTCAATTTATACATTAGGCCTGCCCAGCCCTGCCCAAGATTTTCAAGCCAAGTAGAAACCTGCCAAGTGGAAACTATCCCTGAATAACAGTAGCAACTGACTCAACTGCTTTGACAAGCTTTTCTTATTTGGGCTTCTTAAAGTTTTCCTTTGCTGCATTAATGCCATTTGGAATTTTACATTTCCCCCCTACTGATGAACTGATTATTTGAAAACCTCTCAATCTACAACTCAAGGCTAGTGTAGCTAGTTTTACTTAGCTATATAAACACATTTTTAAAAAATTATTCTTAAAGTTGCCTCTGTGGGAAAGCATGGTTTTGTGGGTAGAAGGTGGGCTTTGGCAGGAGAAAGATTTTTGCTCAAATCCTGTCTCTCTGATGGATGAGTGCATGACAGTGCAGAAGCCTCTGAGCCTTTCAAAGCACCGGGCAAATCTCTAAGACTTAAATCACAATTAATGAGCTGTGGTTTCCATTCAATTTGCTATGTATCTATGGAGTGCTTGCTGTGGCCCAGACTCTGCGCTGGACTGTAGGAAAACAAAGATTCAAAGATTAAAACAGAAGAATTCCAACCCTTATGGAATTTACATTCCCATGTCCTCAAGAAACTTATATTTTGGGGTGTTGTGGTGGGTAAGAGGAAACGGGCGTTGTTTAGTTGTGTCCAATTCTCCATGACTCCATATGGGGTTTTCTTGAAAAAGATACTAGAGTGTTTTGCCATTTCTTTCTCTAGTGGATAAAAGCAAACAAAGGTTATCTGGCTTGCCCAAGGTCACACTGTTGGGGAGTTCCTGAGGTCACATTTGAACTTGGGTCTTCCTTATTCCAGGTCTAGAGTTCTATCCAGAGTCACCTGGCAGCCTTCAGAAGAAAGAGGTTTTCAGAGAAATATATGCAAAATATACAGAGAATAAAGTACAAAGTAATTGGAGAAATGGGGAGTGAATTAATAAATGAATGAATGAAAAAACACGTATTAATAATAGCTAACATTTATATAGTATTTACTATGTCCCAGACACTGTGCTAAGCACCAAGAAAACAAAAAGAGGCAAAAAGACAGTTCCTTCCCTTAAGTAGCTTACAACCTCATGCTTGATAGTAAGTATCTCAATGTATCCTCTCAACAACATTGGGAGGTAGGTAATAATATGATCTCTATTTTACACATCAGGAAACTGAGGCAAACAGGTAAGGTGACTTGCCCAGGGTGACTAGCTAGTAAGTATCTGAGACTGGATTTGAACTCCAGGACTAGAGCTCTTATCTACTTCACCACCAAGCTGCCTTATTCTGTGTCAAAAGTTGTGCTAAATGCCAGGGGTCCTTTACAAGGTAGAAATTCAAAAAGCAGGGGGGTGGTCCCTGCCTTAAAGGAAGAGAGAAAACACTGACTGGAGGGATTAAGAAAGACTTCTATACCAGGAATAGGGGACAATGATGAATCCATAATTTGTAACCATCCACTCTCCACCAAAAAATAAAAAATGGGCTCTGCCTAAAACCTTATTGCACAATTGAGGGAGTGCCTGAATGATTCCCCTGATTGGCTTTCTAAGACACAAGGACAGGCCATAGAGGAATCTAGCTCTGGGAGGAGGGGCAGAGCAGCTGAAGGTGACTCAGTCACTCCCTACCTGCTGCTTAACATTGAGCTGGGAGAGAATGAGGGACAGGGAAAGTCAAAGAGCATGGGGCCTTTCAAAGGGAACAAAGGTTTCTTGTGGCTTCTAGCTCCGTCAGAAGTTAGGTCTCTCAACCCAATCACTCAGTTTGAAGAAATGCAGGTAGTAAACCAGGTTTCCCATTTTATGACAGACTTTATCTTGAAAGATGCTTTTAGATGTACACACAGTGGGTAAAATGCCACTTACCGGGAATTTAATAAACACACTAATTTAGACCTCAGCAAGAGAGAGCCCAAATACTAAACATAATAACATACCACAAATCAAATATTCAGGATATCTATTTTAATCTAAGAGGAAACAGAACTCTTTATTCTAATCTTGGTGTAATGCCTTTGGCTTCCTGAAGTATGTGATCTTGTTAAATTAGAGGATTAAAGTGAATGCATCCTTACTTTGGTATGTACTTACAACTAAATAAATAACATGCTTGTTATGTCTGCAAACAAAATGAATTAAGTGAAACAAGACAGACGGTATGGACTTGCTGATGTCTTTGTTTTCAATAGTGCCTGATGCTGGCAGCAGTAAGATAAATAATGAAAACTTCTCTGGCCGGGCTTTCTGGGCCTTTGTTGAGCCCATACCTCCAAGTGCCTAGATTTGTGCTGAAAAGCATTATGGGAGACAAAAACACCTGGTGTCTAGGGATGTGTCAAGGGAAAGCTGGCTGTCCACCCTATTGCCCTACCCACCTTCTGTCTATCAACAGTTACTCAAGCCTCCCTCCGAAGCCATTGTTAGAATGAGGAAGTGAGAGAAAAATTCAAAGGCAAACCACCTTTGGAAGACTTATTTTTCCTTTGGGATCTGGTCCCAGTTTGAGTCTCATTCTGCTTGTTCAGGCTGAGCCTTTTAAGGCCTGGTGGTTCCAATGAAACCCCATTACTGTCAGCATTTAACCCAGGGGCCACAGCTGTGTCCCCTTTCTTCGTGGAATGTGGTCCAGGGCTAGGCATGCCAGCAGCGGAGCTGCCCACAGACACACCGCAAATATTTGTTTATTGGGAAGTGAAACGCAGAGAGGGCTCAGAAACTGGGGGATGCATTATTAATGCCAGATTGAAGAGGGCTGTGGTCGAGCTCCGGTAAATATGTCTGGTGGTACAATATTGAAGAGTTTGGGAAGTCATCAACCAACTCTTGAGATCTGAAACGTACAATCCAACCACAAGCTGCACTTTATGAAACCCAAAACTGTAACATGAAGAGTGACCTAATTTAATCCATGTGGGCCCTACGTTTGATGTTAACAGACCCTTTCTTACTGTGGGGGAATGCAGCAGGGCCTTTAATAAAAGTCGGCCTGTTCCCTGCCAAGTCATTTATCCTGAGGGATTAATTCTCTTTGCATTTTGATTGATATTCTGTGGGTTCCACAGGGCTTTCCTGTGCCTTTTTTTTTACACGCCCTTTTGGAAGGGGTAATTAACTGTGAGTCTAAAATGTTTAGTCTCTCTGCAGGTGTAATATGGGGCGTGGAAGCAGCTCTCAGGGTAAAAATATGCTTGGCTTTTCATTTTCTCAGTTAGGGCTAGAAAAAAAAGTCACTGACTGAAAGTAATGCTGCTTATACATCGTAGCGGGCGGTGCTTCATATGGGGACTCTTTATGGACTTCAAATGACAGACATGTGCTTTATTAAAAGCACCTCCTAAGCAGCTTTCTTGCTAAAAACAGTTTATGAGGCAGGATTTGATTGTTTAGTTCTGCTACCCAGATTTGGTCCATGTGGTATGGTGTTTTTTTTTTTTCCCCCTTTAGAACAAAATTCCCAAAGCATGATCTTAAATTCTTCCTTCCACCAGATGGACAACTAGTTATCCCTTGACTTTTTTGCTCACGGCCACTGAGTTTATAAATACCAGTTGGGAACAGGTCCTCCACCTCTACTACCCTGTATGACTACCCTTTCCCTTATTTTCTTTTAATTGGCTCAGCAAGAATAGCTGTCTGACTAGAGGCAGGACCAAGATGTCAGCTGGTGCCACTTCAACCTGGTGTTCTTTCCATATGGGGAGGGTTGAGAATTGAGCAATGTTGGGAGCAGTGTTGTCAGGGACGATGAAAGAAGGTCTATCCCTGGTTAATGAAAGGTCAAAGTGGACGTGGGATGACCCTTCCCAATGCTCTGCAGGACTTTTTGACTCATTTAGCCTTTTAGAGAGTTGAATTTGGCCTTGGAAACATACCCTTCTACATACTGCAGGATGCCTTAAGGAACCAAGCTGATAAAATGGATTGTTCTTTCCAGAGAGAAGGGCTTTAAAAAAAAAACTGTACCTGGAACCTGAAAAATGTCATATGCCCATGGCGTTTAAGAAAATCACAACATATCAACAATTTGGAGAGGTCGGTATTCCCATACCTGATTCAGATTCAGATAGCAACCTGAATGGAATGAAGCTAGTATTATCAAAGGTAGGACATGAATCTAGGTCTTCCTAAATCCCAGAGCAATATTTAATCTCAATCCCACTCTAAGAGTAATTCTAGAATAGATAAGTGGTCAGAGGGGATAAATGAGCAATGTTTAAAAGGAGAATTTCCATCTATTAATAACTATATGAAAGGTTGCTAATTATAATAATAAATCATTAATAATAAAGTGTAAATTAAAATAATTCTAAAGTTTCATCTCATACCCAGAAAATTGGCAAAAGTAACACAAATTAAAAATAGTTTTGAAGTTACTATGGAAATATGGGCACACTAATACACTATTGTGGAGCTGGGATTTGGTTCATTGAAAAACCATTTGGAATTATGCTAAAAAGTGGCTATTTCTATTACTTCAAAATTCTACTGCAAGGGATGTATATATATATATGCATATATATGTATGTATGTAGAGATATATAGATGTATATCAAACAAGTCTAAGATAGCAGAAAAGGCTACAACAAAAGGGAAGAGGAACCAGGTGGCAATAATGATCATAGACACAGAGGGAGCTAGGCAGCATAGTGCATAGCCAATTGAACTGTATGACCTGGGGCAAGTCACTTAGACTTCTGTAAAGCAAGGAGTTTGTACTAAATGGTCCCTGAAGTTCCTTCCAGCTCTGGCTCTTTGATCCTATCAATAGAAAACAGTAGCTCTATTTGTGAAAGGAAGCCAGACTATTGGTTCATGAATATTTATAACTGATGCTTAAGGTGACAATCAGTGGCTTCCTTAGTCTATTGATACTGTGCTAACCTTGGAAGGAATAACCCATAGGCAGAAAAGAAGGAGGGAAAAGGAGGAGTAAAGGTGGGCAAAAAGATGCAAATAGGAAAAAAAAGTCATTCGGGAAAATAGAAAAAAAAAAAGACTAGACTGATATCTACTGGAGATATTTGACCTATTAACAAAGATTCTTAACTTAAGAGTCTGTGAATTTATGTTTTGATAACTTTATTTCAATGTATTTTCAAATTAATCCTCTGTTGTTTATTTAATGTGTTTAAAAGACTCCAAGATGAGATACATAGGCTTCATCAATGGCTTTCAGACATATAAAAACAATTAAGAAACCTGTAAGAATCCCTAGCATTCTTCAAACTTTCTTCAGTGAGGTCTTTCCTATTTACCTGATGACTAATGCTTCTTTCCTAAAATTATCAGTATTTATTTTCTATATCTATATCTAAAGCTTTGTCTTTCTTTCTCTCTTTCTTTCTTTCTTTCTTTCTCTCTCTCTCTCTCTTTCTTTCTTTCTCTCTCCCTTCCTTCTTTCCTTCCTTCTCTCTCCCTTCCTTCCTTCCTTTCTTCCT
>NW_027185694.1:4377912-4480701 GCF_028583685.1 Petaurus breviceps papuanus | reverse complement strand
TTCCTTCCTTCCTTCCTTCCTTCCTTCCTTCCTTCCTTCCTTCCTCTCTCTTTTTCTGTCTATCGGTCTGTCTATCTTTCTTTTGTTTCTCTATCTGTCTGTCTGTCTGTCTATCTATCCATCTATATTTCTATCATCTATCTATCTCTACATCTCTACCTATATCTAGTCACCTATTTATCTATCTTGAATCTATTTATATGTGTACATATAACCCAAAGCACTTCATCTCTTGTCTGCTTCATTTTCCTCAATTGTAAAAGGGAGAGAAGCACTGCACCTACTTCACAGGGTTGTTTTGAAGATCAAATTTAAAATTTCTAAATCATTTAGAACAATGTCCATCACATAGGTGCTCAATAATGCTTCTTTCCTCCCCACCCCTCCCATTAGATTGTGACCCCTTTGAAGGCAAGGACAATTCCATATTTGTCTTCATAGCCCCAGCAATGAGCACAGTGCTTAGCACAAAGTGGGCATTTAATAAATGCTTAATCGATTGTTTGACTGAATAGCCATTAGAGAATCAGGACTGTTTCCACACAAGCCATTCTTTCTTATTTCTTCCTTATGCCATCTATGGACACTTACAGAAGGGTATTCAGCAGAATATCTGTAGCTCGTTAATTGGGATCCCAACTCTTTAGGATCACCTGAACTTACAAAGCTGAGCCAGTTTTTCCTTTCTCAACAGTGCTCACACCTAATAACTCAGGGTGTTGTTGCAGTTCAGGTGTTTGTTGAACAGGAAAACTTCTTCATGATTGCCTTTTCTTTTTCATCTTTTGGACTCCTCTGAAGGCAGACACTGGTAATAAGACTCTGACCATGCTGAAAGCTGAGTCCTTTATGATAGTGAAGAGACCTCCTCTTGTGGTGCTGAAAGTGCAATATAGGACCCACTTCACTACCTCACACCTCTGAGACATAAAGCCTGCTGAACAGCAAAAAATCTCTTTATAGAATAGAGTTTCTCAGTCTCCAACCAAAGCTAGAGCATGATACAATGGAAACTTATTTAAAGACTGTAGCTCTTTAAAAAAGGAAACCAAAGCACTTTCAGTGCCTTATACAAAATAAAATACCTTGACATGTATTACAAGGAAATGCAAGCATGCTGTAATAGGTTCTGAAGTATTAATGCAAAATAACATAGAGCACACTAATTTTGCAAGTAGGAACTGGCTGCCAATCTAAATATGGTCACATATTCTAGAAAAGTGGCTCCTCTGTAAGGAAGAGCCAGGAATGGGGCTTTATAGAGCACTGACATCATCTCCACCTCTATTTAGGCCCCGTTTGCCACCTGGTAGCTTAAACACTCCACTGTCACTGACCCAGATGGCAGCCTCGCTGAACCATGTGCCAAGACCACTGAGGCCCACGGCTTCAAATCCCTAACAGGAATGGTCCAGACTTTTCGCCTTTCAGAAACTCAGAGACTGAGCCTTGGAACACAAGTGGTAGTTTAGTCTTGGCTCAACTAACAGGAATCCATCCATCCACTCAATTCAGTCAGTCATGTTTGGCACATAGGAGTAAATTAAATTAAATAAGCATTTATTAAGGGCCTGTTATTTCCCCCCCCAAGGCATAAAGCAAGATGACAGTAGTGGATAACAGGCCAGTCTTGGAGTCCAGAAGACCTGGGTTCAATTCCTGCTTTTGATCTCAACTAGTTATGTGACAAGAAGCAAGTCTCAGAGCCCCACACAACTCTTTAATACTCTAAATTAGGGATTCCTAATCTTTTTTGTGTCATAGATCCCTTTGACAATCTGGTAAAACTTATGGATATCATTCATTCGTTCATATTCATTCATTCCTTTGCTTATTCATTTAGAGGCTGTCTTGCCCAGGCAAGACAGTACAGCAGCCATGCATGCCCCAACTCTCCTTCTTCTTAGCATAGAAGAAGTGTTTAATTTAATTTCTGTTTAATTTCTGACATGTGTCTGTTTGCCTCTCCTTGGGCAGCCTGGTGGTACTCTGTTTTCAGGTTCTCACAGTTTTGTTGCCTGACAATGCAGACACTTGGATAGGCTTTGCCACTCATAATACTCAGGACACCTGAGCTCCAGTGAACCACTTCAGCCTCACTGAGGCCTCAGTCTCCTCCAGTTGCAAGGACCATAGCATGTAACAAGATGCCTGATGATACATCTTCAAATTGTATTTCAATGCATTAAATAAAACACATAGGATTACAAAGGAAACCAATGATATTGAAATATAACTATCAGGGCAGCTAGGTGGCTCAGTAAATAGAGCAACGGCCCTGGAGTCAGGAGGACCTGAGTTCAAATCCAGCCTCAGACATTTAACACAAAAACTAGCCGTGTGACCTTGGGCAAGTCACTTAACCCCAATTGCCCTCCAAAAAGAAAAAAAAAAACAAAACCAAACAAAAAAAGAAATGTAGCTATCAAAATATTTAAGAAAAAGTTCAAGCTTGAGAACTCTTGCTACTCATTAAAGACAAATTGAAAATCTGCATCAGAAGAGGCAGTAACTTCCACCAAGGGAAGCTACATCAATAAAATCATGGATGCAGTTACCCTTCCTCCTTCAAAAAAAGAAAAAGAAAAGTAACATTCACTATGTACTGGGGATGAAAAGACAAAAACAGAAAAACAAATAAGACAGTCCCTGCCTTCGAGGGACTTATGAGCATGAAGGACAACATGGAGAAGTAAACAATTTGAGGGTGATGGGAACGGTAAAACCTTGGTGCACGGGAGAAGACTGTCTATAGCGTACTAAGGATTTGGGGTGAGCGAGGTTTTGACAAAAGTATGTGCTCTACAGTCTGAAGGTAAAGTTTTTGAAGGATGGTGTGGGTGGTGTTGGGAGTTGGAGAGAGAAGGAGTGTGGGTGTTAGGATAAATATTGAGAAAAGAAAAAAAGAGATTAGTTTTTCTACAGAGACAGGACAATTAATAGCTGTTGTGCATGAATGTTCAGTTCTGCGTGCCATAAGATCAATCCCAGGATCATAGATTTAGGACTGGAAGGGCTCTCAGAGGTCATCTAGCCAAACATTCTTTCTCATTTTAAAGATAAGGAAACTGAGATCCAGATAGCTTATGTGACTCATCCAAGGTCACACTGATGTCTAGACTAGAGAAGACCAATGCTCAGGATTCATAGCAAGAGCCCCACTGATCCCCTTTCAGTATGGCCCATGGAAAGTGCTTGACAATAAGTAAGAGGACACTTGAAAAGACAGAGCCCTCTCTTTTTGAGAATTGGCGGTCCCTTAGAGATAAGAGGAGCAATTTCCTGTGAGGAGGTGGCTAGATGATACAGTTAATAGAGTACTGAACTTGGAATTAGGAAGACAGGAGTTCAGATTCTGCCTCAGATACTAATCATGTGACCTTGGGCAAGTGACTTACCTCTGTCAGCCTCTGTAAAATGGGAACAGTGGCGCTTACCTCACAGGGTTGTGAAGAACACATGAGAAAGTATATGCAATGTACTTTGCAAACCTTAAAGCACCATATAAATATTAGGCTTTGTGTTGTTATTGTTATTGTTTTTATCAGGTCCTTTGGTTTGAATAGAGTAGGGTTTCTGACTGCTGGGCACTCTGGAGAGTTGCATTACAGTGGCCAAGGCATGCCTGAGACATTGTTTATGAACCAATTTCAGATGAAAGGCTTATTTAAAGAAATTTTAAGTACTATTAAATGACGCAAGATCTGGTTTCTCTTTTTCCTTGGAGTTTGTCAGTATTCCAAGCCTGTTTTAGCTCCCTGCTTTCTAATTGATTTCATAAAGTCAGCATCAGTTCTACCACTCCTCAGCTGTAAAATGAACTCCCACCCTCCCACATATTTTTACAGACCTTGAAGTAGGAAATGATGTAAAACATTCATTTGACATAGTCTTCCCTTATTCCTCTCACTGCTCTACTGATTAATTTGATTGGAAGTAACTTGGGGACTCCCCTACTCACTTGGGTAATTTTAAGCTTTGTGCTTCCTGCACCAAATCCGACAGACAGTTTTCATAAAAAAACAACCAAGATGGTAAATGATGGCTCACTTGCCTGGTTGCCATTCCATCCTGGAATGGACATGGAAAATGAGTGTGACACCCAGGATGCACAGGGCAACGCTAGGAAAATGGCTGCCCTGTAATGCTAAGACTTTGCTGTGAATGGTAATTCAAGACTTCACCCAGCTTGTTTTCTCTGGAGATCAGTTTATTGCCTTGTGAAGTGGTATTTTTGGATCTGATTTCAAAAGAGCAGCTTCAAAGCCTTAAATGCCATTAAACATTAGTGAATAGTGGAGAGGAAAAGAGTGCCCTCATTGCCCTCTGCGGAATGTTACCTTTATGAATGCCAAAAAGATGGGGATGGGCTGGTGTAGGCCAAGAAGGACCCACGTAGTGGTGTGGGCCAAGTAGAAACTGGAGATGCTTTCACTGTAAGAGAATAAGCTCCACACTCCCTGCTAAACATGGCCATGACCCTCCAAGCAACAAGAGACTATTGCTAAAAGTAAGAAAAGAGATTATCAACCATAGAATGCTATAGTAGAGAGACTCTTGAATAACTGGTTCTGTTGAGGATTCATGGAGCATCTGAAAGAATTCAGTCGGACCACCTCTAATGCAAGTATAGGCATTTGTTGAGATTGACACCTCTCATGAAGTGGACTAAGTTCCAAGAGGAACCAGCAACTTCAGAGAAAGCAAGATGAATTTTTATTGGGTAAAAATGCAGTTTCATAACAGAAATTGTAAATATTAAAAAGGCAGGAAGGGTTTGTTAAAGGTTTAGTTAATGGGGGAGAGGAGTCCCAGCTACAGTGGAACTTCGCATGCAGTTACCCACAATGCATACAGAAAAACCCATTGGAATGCTATTAGATTAAGTCTCTCTACATCATAAGTTCACCTAAAGGAGAGATTTTGCTATTGCTGTGCAGGTGCCCCCCTCTATTGTTTTGGGGTCTACATCCTACTGGGGCATCTTGGTGGTGCTGCTTTCTGATTGGCTGAGTATTGTGGTCCTGTATAAAGGTACATGGATGTGGTTGTGGTTGAGTGCATGGACACACCTGCTGCTTCTGTGGGAAATATAAGGATTGGGTCTGGGAGCAGCTAGCTAGAGGTGGTGGCTGGGATCCCATCACATAGACACACCTACTGTTTCTGTGAGAAATATGAGTTCGTGGATACCTGTTGTTCTAGTGAGCAGTGAGGCATACATGAAGAAGTTAGGATATTGAGTGTGTGTGTGGGGGGGGGAGGAGGTGAGTGGCTAGGTAGGGGCAGTGGGCCTGCTGTTCAGTGGGGCCTATGAAGAAGTTAGAATATTGGGGCTGGGGCAGCTTTATTAGGATTTTATCAGTTCCACCCCTGTCAGTCTGATGAGGACCTTGTGAGTAATGCCCACCTTTCTGTGCCTTGTTTTTCCTGGTCATGAAGAGGACACAAGAAAAGGTCATAATTCATTCTCAATTTGAAAAACTCTGCAGGATTTTGAAATACATAAATAATAGGGTTAAGCAAATGCTAAATCCCTCTCAGTAGTTTCACTTAACACTTGTAAGTCCCTTGAAGGCAGAACTGTTTTGTTTTGTCTTGGTGTTCAATAGGGAGGGAAGAAAATTGGAAATAGGGAGAATGATTGGGGGGCTATTGCAGCACTTCAGGTGAGTGAGTGAGAGGTTATCTTGTTTGGAGAGTAGGGACAACAGATGTCTGTGGAGGTAGAAACAACAGTGCTGGGCACTGTGCCTAAGCTCTGGGAATATAAAGAAAAAGCAGGAAAAATAGTCCCTGCCCTCAGGGAGCTTATGTTCTAATGAGGGAGACACACATATACAAAAATATGTGGTTATATTTAATATTTATATAATATATACAGATATATCATAAAATTCAGAGTAAATGCAAGGCAGCCTTGGGGGAGGGGAAGACAAAGCTAGCAGCTAGGGAAACTGGGAAATGTAGAATTTGCTTCAAGTCTTGAAAAAATTCAGGTACTCTAAGAGACAAGATGAAGAGAACATTCTAGCCACGGAGGATAGCCAGTACAGTGGCAGAAAGATGAGAGAAGGAATAGTGTGTGAAGAACAGTAAGAATGGTTGGACCATTATCTTGCATCCTATCAGTGGACAGGGAGGTGGACCCCACTGACCCTATGGAATTCAGAAATAAACTGCCCTCAAATACTCAGCAATCAAGGATCTGTAAACATCCTCTGAGTCTTTATGAACCTGAAGATGAAAAACATCATATGTCATTTGTTGAATTTGTGTAACTTTGTATAAAGCAGTGATTGTATATGATATGTAACTGTATATGATAAGGAATTACATATACAGCTATATTCTCTCTTCTAAGATTCTGTTGCTTATCACCAACTGTTTATTGGATATTTCACAGTCCCATTTTTTGTTGTTGTTTAGTTCAGTTACTTCTGACTCTTCATGACCCTATGGACTGTAGCATTCTGTCTGTGTTTTTTGCCTTTTGGCAAAGATACTGGCCATTTCCTTCTCCAGTGGATAAAGGCAAACAGAGGTTAAGTAACTTGTCCAGGGTCACACAGCTAGAAAGTGTCTGAGGTTGGAGTTAAACTCAGGTCTTGCTGACCCCAGGCCCATCTGAGTCGTCTAGCTTCCTCTATGGCTCAAACTCAACATGGCCAAAACAGAATTCATTATCTTTCCCCCTTCCCACTCCAACCGTCCAATTCCTCCTATCTCCAAAACTTCTAATATTGTTGAAGACAACCTCAGTGTCATTGCCCTTAATTCCTAACTCACACTCACCTCATACATACATTTTGTTGTCAAATATTGGTATTTCTGCCTTCAGAATATCTCTCCAGTATCTGTAACCACTATCCTGGATGCAGGCCCTCATTCCTTCAGGCTTAGGCTGTTGTAATAGTCTTCTGGTTAGCCTCCTTGCTTCAAGTATCTCCTCACTCCAATCCATCCTCCACTCAGCACTTAGTGATTGCCTGGAACATAGTAGGCACTTAATAAATGTTGATTGATTGATTAAAAATTGATCTTTTTAAAGATAAGAGCATGCCCTTTCACCCCTTACTGTCTTCAATAAACTCTGGTGACTTACTACTACCTGCAGGATCAAATGCCCTCTGGCATTTGAAGTCTTTAATTACCTGGATCCTTCCTACATTTCCAGTTTTACACTATACCCCTCTTTTCTTATTCTGTGCTCCAGCATCACTGGCTATTTGTTCTTCCTAAAACACAACACACACTAGCTGTCCCCCATTACTGGCTTCCCTCAAGACTCAACTTCAAATCCAGACTTTCACAGCCTTTCCCAGTTCTTCCTTCTGTATATAGTTATTTATATGTCCCCCCCCCCATTAGATGTGAGCTTCTTGAGGGCAGGGATAGCCTTTTAATCATATTTTTGATTCCCCAATGCTTGGCATAAAGGAAGCCTGTAATAAATGCTTGTTGTTTGCCTCAACAGAATTAGTAAAATGTGGAGGAGAAAAAAGTTTTGGGGAGGATTCTGGGAAGGGGAACTATTGATGCGGTCTCTTCTAGAGAGAATTAGATTTGCATCAGAACAATAATAATAATGCTGATGATAGCTAGCAGTTATAGAGGAATTTAAGGTTTGCAAAGCACTTTACAAATATTTCACTTGATTCTCACAAGAACTCTGTTGGGGGTGGGGGTAGGTGGCATTATTATCCTCATTTTACAGATGAGGAAATTAAAGTAGACAGAAATTAAGTGATTTGCCCTTGGTCATCCAGCTGGTATCAGAGGTTGAATATCAAATAAGATCTTCCTAACTCCTGGTCCAGCACGCTATCTACTGGGGCATCTAGGTTCCTGTATTCAAGAAGACAGAATGAGGAGAGAGCTAGAATGGAGAGGCATTTGATAATGAGAAAACTGGGGTGCAGGAGAAGCAGAAGAGGAAGAAAGAGAAGACGGAGGAGGAGGGTTAACCAAGAGCATGGGAAAGATAACAAGTGAAGAGAGTTTTACCTTGGGCAGTTGGAGGAATCAATTATTAGGGTGATTCTTAGAGGTATCCAAAACAGAAATGTGCTGCTTTAGAGAGCAGTATTCCTATTTTAGAAGTCTTCAAGGAAAGTTTAGATTCTTAAGAGGCATTGGACTCAATGGCTCCTAGAGTACCTTCTTTGATTCTCTGTATTTGCTAGCCATAGATTGATATAATACTAGTTAATTGGGACACTGCTTCCCATACCTTGTTAAGTGAATACTTTTCAGTCTTGTAGACTTAGTTTACAACTGAAATACTGAGAGACTCTTGTGAAAAATGTCACAAGTCAGCATCACAAAGTGAAAGCAACTATGGGTTGTTGGCAGTATGGGTGTTATGCTATGCTTACAAGATTTTTTCTTGGGTTGCTTACTTTGCTTCCAATTACAGAAACAAAAGGAAGAGGAAACTCAGAATCAGCCAAAAGAAACTGGAGTAGAGAAAATGGAAATGAATAAATGAGCAGTTTGAATTAAGGAGGATATTAGAAGATCTTCAGATAATGACTCCAGTAACCCTTGATTGCTCTGCAGAGAACATAGACAATGAAATCCATGTAATAGGAATTAAAAAGTGAAGGAAAAAAAAGATTGAATATTCACTCTTAGCATTTGACCAAAAAAATCAATTAAGGACTGTAGAAAGCATGGAATAGAACTTGGAGAATTAAAAGGTCTTGAATACTCTTGATACAGCAGCAAATAGATAATCCTAAAACGTGTATTACTCCCCTTCTTAAAAATATTCAGTGACTCTCTAGTGTCACTTGTGTTGTCACTTAGCCTAACAGGGTCCTAGGTCTCCCATTGCATCCTGGGCCATCTCCAGTCATCCTGATGAATACCTGCCCACTGGACCCAGATGGCTCAGGAGGAGAAAATGAGGCTGGAGACCTTGCACAGCCCTCACTTAAATCAAAGTCAATTACAAGTTATGTGATCATTTCCCTGATGCCATGGCCCTCTTCGAGAATGAAGGACAAACACAACCTGTATTGATAAAATACAGAATCTTCAGTTTGATACCTACTTCCATCCATAATGCAGATCATTTTTTTTTCCTTTTTTCTAGTTTATTTTATCTTTTCTTCAACTACACTCGGAGTCAATGAAATATATCTGGTTGCTGTTTCCCATACATGACACTGCATCTCTGGCTTCTGTACCTTTATAGAAGGAGTCTCATGTCCAGAATGGACTCTCTCTTTACTTGTATCTTAAGAGATTTCTAGTTTCCTTCCAAACACAGCTCAGATATTCAGATTATTTGTTTGTATTTTGTATTCTCTTTTCCCAGCTCCCTTAGAATATGAGTAACTCCCCTTGTTGTCCTTGACACTTAGCATTATTCTTGCCCTCTAGTAAATATGTATTTGTTGAATTGAATTGAATTGTTACTACATTCACCTGGTATTTTAATTCTAGTTAGGCAGTCTGGGAAGCCTCAATGTTTTCAAGTCTTTGAGTATTACTAAATACTACAGTACATTTACATAGTGTTTTACATTCAGTATCTTCTTTGCATTTGATTCCAATTCAAAGGATTGAGTCAGACCATTCCTCCTTCTCAACCCCCTGAAAAAAAACACTGAGAAAACATTTTGTGAATTGTTTCAAAGCTACCTTGGAATATTTCTTCTCCAGGTTCAGTGCAGTGCTTCCTCCATGTTTAAAAGTTAAGTGAAACTAAGTCATATAATGTAACATTCATTGGCTATTTCAGATTGGTTTTTAGATTTGGAACTTTGTTTTTGAGTACTCAGTTTTGATTGGTTGGTTATATAAAGAAATGGAGAGTAGGGTGTGTTTAGGGAAGACAAGTACCTCTGGTGTGAAGGCTGCCGGGCTCTTTTCAGGGCTGCTTTCCACCTTTGGTTTCTTTTTTGTTCCACCTAACTCTCACCTGTGGTTCCAAGAAACTGTAGCATGAGCACCATTTCAGCAGATGGGCAAAACCAGGTTGAGGGTAACCAAGTGATCTCAAACCCATTGGTGAGTTAGGGGGTATGTATCCCAAACATGTGAAGACTTCCCCTGGTGGAATGGGTAAATGAGAACAATCCGTTCCAGTGGCCATGAAGGCCGCTGAAGCAGGTGCTGTGGAGCTTGGTTTGACATCTAAGACACCATTGCATTTTGATTTATCACCAGTCATCTTGATTCTGTCCTTCCATTGTATTATGATGACTCTGAAGGACAGAGTGAGACTTCGTGCAACTCTACCTCACTTAAGTCCAATTTATGCATGAATCAAAAGACATCACCTATGCCATTTACCTATCTCAAAGTCCTGTTGTGATGGACAAACGATGAAGCAGCAGGTGCAGATACATTCGGAGCCGAAGTCACAATCCTGTACACAAGTTGTCCAGGTCATAAGGTCATCTTCTCACTGAAAGCAGCAGGATACAGCAGCCCCCTGGGTATCTGATTAAGTATCACACTGCTTACCTACTGGTGTGAGGAAGGGACTAGAAAAGGAACCCTAAAAATTGTCTGCTTAGCCCACCCTGGCCTGATTACCAGCAGGATAGCTCATCCATCTTTAAGAAGGTAGCATTTCAAAAGTAAAGTACAAGTAAAGCTTAGAGAGATGCAAGATTCTTGGCTCAGTAAGAAGGCAGATGAAATTCAGTTTTATACTGATAGTAACAATCCAAACTGCTTTTATGATGCCCTGACTATTTATAGGCCTTGTACATTTCAACTATTGATCACATTGATTAGTGATAAGGACAGGATCCTAGAGAGATAGACTGAACACTTCCATAGTGTTCTCAACAGACCATCATCAATCAACACTGAAGCCACTGACCATTTACCTCAACTTGAAATCAATCCTTCCCTGGCTGAAGCTCCAAGTGAAGAAGAGGTTTTGAATGCCATGAAGTTCCTTTCATGTGGCAAAGTACCTGGTGTTGATTCTATTCCAACTGAGATTTACAAGGTGTATGTGTGGGGTCAATTGCTCATACAAAAAATGACTCAAATTACCAAGGCCTTATGTCAAAATTTGGTTGCCCAGAGAAGTTCATTATCATTTTATTCAATTTCATGACAGCATGCTTGCCCAGATTCTGGATAATGGATAATATTCTCTTGCTTTTCTAGTCACCAATGGAATGAAACAAGGTGTAACAGCAAGCACCCTAGCATACCCAGGATGGCTGCTAGCACAGGTTCTTTGATCTGCTTTTCTAAAGGAAAGCAACTCAAAAAAGGTGAATAATCTTACTTTAATCAAACATATTTATCATTCACTTAGTTCAGGGGAAAAAATCAGCACCTTGAACTTCAGAGAATACAAACAGAAATTACAAGCAGACAAAAAATACAGGCAGAGAAACTAACACAATTCAACAGACCAATGGACAGGGCTTCTATCTGTCTGACCATTACATACATACATAATTAGTTACCAGAGAGAGAAGCACCAACATCTGGGATTCTTCCCATAAGTGAGCCCCAAAGCCAAACTTCTCCTCAAGTGTGTGTGTGTGTGTGTGTGTGTGTGTGTGTGTGTGTGTGTGTGCTTCTTTAGGGTCAGAGGACATCACAACCTTTGTGACCCACTGCCTAATTACAAAGTAACAAAAGCTGTGGGTCTTCCTGAAAGAACAAGCCTCCCCTAAGCAAGCTTCTCTTGCTGGGCTCCAAGTGGGGCCCATTAAGGGGTAGGGAAGATCTTCAAATTCCCTAGGCCTCTTAATGGACAGGGAATACCTTCAAATTCCCATACCATTACACAAGGCTGTATACTTGCTCCTGTGCTTTTTTAGCATGATGTCCTCAGTCATGTTATCAAATGCATTCAATGAGGATGAACATGGTAATCAAGGTCAGCTACCACACTGATGGTAAATTCTTCAACTTTTAAAGTCTCCAAGCCAAGGCCAAAGTGGAAGGAATGTTGGTGCGTGATTTCTGTTTGCAGAGGATTGTGCACTCAATGCAACCTCTGACCCTGAGATGTAAGAGTTGGATCAATTCTCTGCTACTTGTGCTAAACTTTAGCCTAACAATTAACACCAAGAAAAGACAGGTGCTCCCTCAGCCACCACCACACCATCCATACATGGAACCATTAGTTACAACAAATGAAGAAGTTTTGAATGCTGTGGATAAGTTCACTTCCCTTGGTAATAATGTACTTTCTAGAGATGTGCACATTGATAATGAGGATGACGCACACATTGCGAGAGCTAGCTCAGTGTTTGGGAGGCTCCAAAGGAAAGTGTAGGAGAGAAGAGGTATTAGTGCTAACCTCATTGCTGTATGCCTGAGAAACTTGGACAGTCTACCAGCACCATGCCAGGAAATTGAATTGCTTCCATTTGAATTGTCTTAAGAAGAATTGGAAGATCACTTGGCAGGATGATACCAGACACTGAGGTCCTTTTTTGAACTACAGTGCCAAGCGTTCAAACGCTACTTCAGAGAGTACAACTCTGATGGGCTGTCCATGGTGTTTGATTACCAAATGCATGCTTGCTAAAAAGACTTTTATGAAGAACTCACACAGGCAAGTGTTCACAGGTGGTCAGGAAGAACTGATATAAAGAAGCTCTCAAGGTCTCTCTTAAGAACTTTGGAATTGATTGAAATGGGGGACACTGGCACAGGACCTCTCAGAATGGCAGGCCCTCATCAGAGAATGTGCTGTGCCCTATGAGCAAAAGAGAATTGAAATACCTCAAAAGAAATGCAAGATGCACAAATTTAGAGAATCCACCTCAAACGTTCACATGGACTATTTGTGCTTGAATGTAGAACACTCCAAGCTCATATTGATCTGATCAGCCACAGTCAGACACACTGAAACTTAACTCTAGCATAGTGATGTCATTTTGGTCCTCTGTAGAGAATGAAGGACAATAACCAACCATATAAAGGACTAGAAAGGATGCATAAAATGGTCAGATTAAAGTCATTATTAATTCCTATTCTTCAATGTAGTCAATATCTTCAGATTTTTTTTTTTTTTGCTTTTTGGAGGGTAATTGGGGTTGAGTTGCCCAAAGTCACACCACTAGTAAGTTTGTCAAATGTCTGAGGCCGGATTTGAACTCAGGTCCTCCTGACTCCAGGGCTGATACTCTATTCACTGCGCCACCAGAGTTTTGTTTTACTGCATTTCATGAGTTTCTGACAAATAGGAAAAAAGGACTGAGTCTTATTCTATCTCCTTTTCCTTTCTCATGAACCCTGCCTCTCCCTGATACATACAAGTTATTTTTGACCTTTTGACATCGATTCATTATTGCTGGATATCTTTGGTAAAGTTGATAACAGTGTTTCTGATCTCAGTAGCTTAACTCTACTTGCAAAGCTTCCCCAGAGAACCCACATATTAAAGAGAGAACAAATTCAGAAACCCCTAGTGAAAGACCCTAAAGGACTTCCAAACCCCCAAGAGTTTCACTGCAGTGATATTACTCCTGTGAGGTTTGATCAGTATTTGCATTTTCCTCTTTCAATACCACAAGGATGCCTAAGAGCAGCAGTCCAAAGATTAGCAGTCAAACACTACTTAAAGAATTTCTGCTTATTTCTGCTTTTATAAGCCCCCTGCTTCACCCTTCTCCATCCCCCACTAAAGAGAGAGTATTATACTTAGTACTGTACCCATACCGGAAGCCTTGCAGCTTCCATGTCTCAGCTGCCCTGCCTTCCTTACAGTGCTAACACTGTTGTTTCTACCGTATCATAAGCTTATTGAGAGAAGGTTCACTATCTTAAAGAGTAACTTCTTGAGGAAAATGTATTCTGTGGTGCGTGGAAATTAAAAAAAAAAGTCAATGAATTTTAGAATTGGAAGGAAACTTAAGAGACTAATTTGTGCAATCCCCTTCACTTTATAGTTACCCGCTCTGGACCTTATTTTCTTAGGTGGCATATACAAAATAACATAACAAGTTAATTGCAAAAGTGGGACTAAAGTCTAAGTTTGCTAAGTTTTATGCTGGTATGCTTTGGTGGCTAGGAGAGCAAATCTTGCTTTCAAGCTAAATAGGGTTTAGGAATGAGCCTAGTCCCTGGCCCTCTGCACTTAGTAGGTAACATTTTTAAGTTGGGGAGTGCCTGTAAATTAAAGGAAAACACTTTGAAAAAGTTGTTTAAGGTTATATAAAAATGCAAGGGGACTATTTAAGATGCATATTAGTAAAGTTCTTTGAGCTATACCAACATAATGTTATTATAGATAAAGGTCATTAAAGCCTTACTACATACTTAGGCTCATATATATTCATAAAGAGAATCCTTTTGTGATTTTAGAAGTAGCTAAGTAACATGGTGGATAGAAATCTAGACTTGAAGTTAGGAGGATTTGAGTTCAAAGCTGGCCACAGACACTTACAAGCTATGCAACTCTTGGCAGATTACCTAATCTCTCAGTTATGGTTTCTGCATCTATAATATGAGGCTAATATTAGCATCTACCAAGATAATATATATGTGAGATTTTTTGCAAACTTTAAAACTCTATTCCATCCAGGATTTTAAATTTGGGGGCTTATGTTTTTGTCTTAAAATATTTTATAACTGTATTTCAATATAATTAGTTTCTTTTCTAATCTTATGTACTTTACTTGATTTTGTAAGTATCACATGAGTAAATATTTGTAAAGGGATCAACATACTTCCTGACACATAGTAGAAGCTTAACAAATGCTTTTGTCCTTCTTTCCTTTATGTATTTAAAAGCATTATTGTGAGAAGGGTTTCATAGCTTCTCCAGACTGCCCAAGGGGGCACATGATACAAAGAAAGTTAATAATCCCCCTCTGTATAAATGTTGTTATTATTACATACTTTGGAATAAGATAGGAGTGGGGACAGAGGAAGAAACTATAAATGTACTCATCCTACTTTTCTTCATGCTTATGGGATGAATTGGCTAAATGACATAATTTCATGTGGGTAGAACTGTCCACATATGATGTGTGATATAAAGAAAAGAACAGTGCATTTAGAAATCAGGAGACCTGGATTCCAGTCCTGGCTTTACCACTTAGCTCTATGACCTTGGTTAAGTCATTTAACCATTGGTTCTTATCTTCTTCATCTTTAAATGAAGGGATTTAATTAGACGACCTCTATGGCCCTTCCAGCTCCAGGATTCTAAGATCACTTCAAGGCATTATATAAGTGGGAAAGCTGGATATCTCAGAGTTTAAATCAGCAAACTTTCATTCTTAGCAGTTACTAATTGGTGAAATGAAGAAGAATAAATACTGGATTAGCATTCAAGACAACTGGGTTTTAGCTCTTACTCAGCCATTAAGGAGCCAAACGACCTTGGGAAAGTTAGTTCCCCTCTCTGGACCTCTACTTCCTCATCTCTAAAATGAAAAGATTTGATTATATCATCTAGTCTTTTCTAATTCTGATGATCTATGATTCAATGGCTCCTATAAACCTGTTTGGGACATTGACCACTGAGTTCTCAATGACATACCCATCTCTGTAGTGGGGGCATGGAGGTAAGTGTGAAGAGGGGAAAGGAAGAAAAATTGGGAGGGTTTTCTGTTCTCTCTGGGTTCCCAGGACACACTATTTTGTCATTTACCAGGGAGGGAGAAATACTCCCGATATCATTCAGTAGGACCTTCATATATGGGAGAAAGAGAGAAACCAAGTCCAGGTTTAGGAGACATGTTTGTATAAGTGCCCACAGGTTAGAATTACAAACCCACCATCTAAGTCCATATAACAAAATAAAACTAAGCTTCATTTAAAATTTGATTGGGAAACCTCCAAGAGATCTGATATAAATGATACTCTAGTGAAGAGATGAAATTAGTACGGTGTGGGATTTAAAAAAAAAAAAAACATCATTTGAATGCTATCTAGTTTTAATAAGGAAGGGGAGATGTTTATTGAAAACTTTGAAAGCTGTTCGTTCCTCATTTGAGGCCTCTTTGACTAAGGCAACTCTGTTTATAATGGGAAATTTTCTTAACCCTTGCTTTTGTAGGTGTTATCAGAGCTTAGGTGTTGTTTAAATGTAATTTCCCTCTCACACACAAACTGAGTCTCGCTTTTAAATTTCAAGTAGCAATTTAGATACCTGGTCTTCATTGTATGTTCCTGCTTCAAAACTCACCTCTATTTTGAGTAGGGTTTGTCTTTCATTGAAATCCAGTTTCTGTGACTCAAACCTTCAAGCCAGACTAGAATATGGTAATAGAGGCAATTATGCCATTGAGTAAGCTGCAGAGCTCTAAGGTTAAGGTTTCACACCTGGGTATCATTATTCTTTCCCATATCAATTTATTATTTAAGGACTTATTATTTGAAAGCTCTCATAGTGCTCCAGCAATTAGAGTAGTTGAGATTCTGTCTGTATTAGGGATATTTATTTTGCTTTACTAGCTCTTTATGCCAGAATAATTAAACCTCTTTCTAATGTGTCAGTAGCAGACTGTTTTGAAGTTGACAGAGTCCCCCATCTCTTTAGTAACAAAATACACCAAGTTAAGCATTGATAATTAACTTAATATATGCGAATGCATGTATGTATAGAGATATATGCCTATGTATCTTGCAAATAATTGATTTAAAATAGAAAAAAAATTAATTCTTCTTTGATGTTAAAAACCAAATTTTGTATATTGTAGCTGCTTGTTAATATACAAGGAAGTGGTATGAGAAACAGAGTAATCAGGGAAAGGAATATTCCCTGGGTTAAAAGAAAGAAGCAGAATAGCCCAGATAATACTATGAATAGCCCAGATTTTTTTGTCCCTAGACCCTAAAATTAAATGGCATATTCCACCAGATATATTGAGAATGGGAAATGTACTAACTTGACCTCCTGGGAAATGTTCATTTGAATATGCTGTGGACGCAAAGTACCCTTTGCAAATTTTGAGCTTTACCATGAAGCTGTTTATAGCAGACTGGTCTCTTTTCTAAAGAGTATATTTGCATATGATAGTTTAAATCTGCTTCTCTTTTTTGTTCCTGGCAGATTAAGGCTTCTTCCCTAGGAGGAAATAAATTAAAGGCAGTTTTTCTTACAATTGGAAAAAAAAGTACAATTAGAAGATAAGAGGAATGGATGTTGTTTGCAAAACAGCTTTTACTTCTGAAGGCAGTAGCTAGAAAATATTGAATTTCTGGGGATGAGCCTGCAGGAAATGACAATACATGTAGGGGCTGACCCTTGGTGTATGATATCATGGGCTCCAGGAAGATCCCAAAGGCAGTCCTATGGGTTTTCCTTCATATCTTTGATACCATTGCCTGAAATATCACCTTCAGAGTTGTATCTATTTCTTAAGTCTTTGATCCCTTCTTAAAACGACCTCTGAGGTGACTAGAGCTAGCTATGCAGGTTATCCTGTATACTTTGTGAAAGAAAGAAGGATACCAAAACCAGCTTTTGACTGTGAAATAGAGACAGGGATGAAGGGTGGTGGTGGAATAGAAGCACTGGAATGCAAGAGTTCTTGGGGTATTAAAAAAAAGCGAGAGAAGAGGGATAAGGAGTTACTGCTCAAAGGGAAAAGGAAAAGAAGAGGGAGATTGGGAAGGACAAGAAGGAGACAAACCTACATCACAGTTTTTCATTTTTGTCAGAAATGTGACAATCCTCTTGTGCTGGGGACATTGCCCATGACAGATGATGGTCAAAATGTATCAGAATCAGATAGGCATAGGTATTGGACTTGTGATTTTATTGTTATAAGGAATCCCTTGGTGAGGAAATACTGTCTCCCAATTCTGGCTGTCACTTTTATTTTATTTTATTTTTTTGCAATTTCTGGTCTCAGATTCCTGGGGCCCTTTCGCCTGGAGTCAGGAAGACTCCTCTTCCTGAGTTCAAATCTGACCTTAGACACTTACTTGCTATATGACCATGGGCAAGTCACTTAGCCCCATTTGCCTCAGTTTCCTCATTTGTAAAATGATCTGGAGAAGCAAATAACAATATTACACCAGTATTTTTGCCAAGAAAACCCCTAAATGGGGTCACAAAGTGTTAGACATGATGGAATGACTGAACAACAACTTCTTGACTCTGAAGTCAGTTTTTTATATGAGTCAAAAAAATATATAATTGATGTATTTTTCAGTCAGCTGAAAAAATCTTACTAGTGAGACTTTCCTAATCAGATTTCCTAAGAATTTAGACTTTGAGAAATGAATTTCACAAATTTTAGTTTGCATTAATCTTCTCTCCTTCATCTCATCCTCTTCCCATCTCCTCCCCCTACTATGCTTACAATATCACCAAACAATTTATGAACTATGGATGGAATGGAATGCTTATTGTGCCATAAGAAATAGTTGACAGTTCAGAGGAATTTTGGGAAGACTTGTATGAACTTATGCAGAATGAAGTGGAAAGAACAAAGAGAACAACTTATGCTATAACAACAACATTGTAAAGATGAACAATTCCCTGAGTCTTGACAATTAATCCTATTCTATATCACTTTGATCTTGCCTGAAATTCTCCTCTGCCTTTCCCCCAAGTCCTGATTCTATGGTTTCTTTAGGGACTGCATCAAGGTTTAATTTCTTCCAAGACTCATATCTTGACTAATCATGTACTTTATGTTGAATTCTCTTGGCACTCACATTTCAGTATACATCTTGAACTGGAAGAGGTCCATTTAGCCTGTAGATTCATTCAATTTTGATTTGCTAGGTCACATCGAGACCATCTCTACAAATCTTTCATTTTTCCCAACGTTCTAAATCAACCCCAGAACCCAAGTCTCTCGACTTTCAGTTCTTTTCCATTTATTTGTTTCTTTTAACCACACTATTTATATGTTACCTTGGAAATATTCTGGTTTTGTTTTTTACAAAAACATCTAGGTGGCACAGTGGACAGAACAGGGCCTCAAGTTAGGAAGATGGTTCCAAATCTGCTATCAAGTATTTACTAGTTGTGTGACTCTGAGCAAGTCACTTGGCTTCTGTTTGCCTCAGTCTCCTGATCTATAAAATGGGGATAAAAATAGTATCTTGTTGTGAAGCTCAAATGAGATAAAAACTGTAAAGTGCTAAGCACATTTAACCTTACACATAATCATTGCTATATAAATGGTGTTACTATTATTATTACATTGAAATTCTTTACTGAGAGAAGGCAGTATGTTATAATGGAAAGAGTCTTGTATTGGCATTGGTGGTGGAAAGGTATTGTGGAAATTCCACAAGAATTGCTTCCCTGGAGGATGGCTGCAAGGGAGGGATGAGAAGCCATGGTTAGGGATGCCTCCTTTCCCCATGCTCTTGGGTGGACAGGCCCTGAGGCGGTATTTAGTCTTGGTGGTAGCTCTTCCCTGGGCTTTTGGCTAAAGGCTAGTGAGGCCTTGTCCTTTTGCTGCTGTTCTTCGGTTATTTCAATCATATGCTACTCTTTGTGCTCCCTGTGGGGTTTTCTTGGCAAAGATACTGGAGTCATTTGTCATTTCCTTTTCCAGCTCATTTTACAGATGAGGAAACTAAGGCAAACAAGTTTGTAACTTGCCTGGGGTCACATGGCTAGTAAGTATCTGAGGCCAGATTTGAACCAAGTTCTGGTTCCTGGTCTGGCACTCTATCCACTGTACCACCTGGATGCCCTAAGGTCTTGAATTGGTTCTGTTAAAACCTGTGTGACATTCATAATTTATAACTTCTCTGGATTTTTTCATCACGGAAAAGAGGGTTGAATAAGGTGGTTTCTGAGGTCCATTCTGTCTTCTAATTATCATATGCTTTATAGCACCTACATATTATGCATCCCTATATAATGCTATGCACACAATGTTGTTTAATTATTATTTTTAAGATTGAGAGGTGTTTCATAGCTTATGTAGTCTAATTACCTCATTTTACAGAGGAGGAAATTGAGGTCAAGAAAGACAATGTGACTTCCTGAAAGTCATGCAAATAATAAGGAGCAGAATGGAAAAAATTAGAAAGAAATTATTTTTAAAAATACATCCTAAAAGTTTGCTGAAAGATATTAAAGTGATCTTTGAGAAATGGATTAGTTAAAAAACTCTATTAAGTGTTTTATGTGCAAAGCATTGTGCTACTCTGGAGAAAGGAATTGAAAAATAAGATACTCCCTGCTCTCAAGAAGTTTATATTCTTGGAATTGGGGAGGTAATACATGGATGAGGCTTTAGCCATAAGTCACATTTAAGCCAATGGTGTTTAGCATGCAATCACAAAGCACCTGGTAATAGCTTTTCCTTACTGTCATACCCTTTGCATCATTTGATAGGGTCAAGGTCTATGGTGGTGAGGATTTTGTTTTATAGTTCTTCAGTAGCTATGACTAAGGAATCAGAAACCACAACTACCATGGAGGTGATTGTATTGTTTCAATTCCACAAGAATTGCTTCCCTGGAGGATGGCTGTCAGGGGTGGATGAGATGCAGTGGTTGGGGGTGCCACTTTTCCCCAAGCTTTTGGGCAAATGGGCCCTGAGGAGGTAGTTGGTCTTGGTGGCAGCTCTTCCTTGAGCTTTTGGCTAAAGGCTGCTGAACTGTCTTACCCATGATCTTAGGAGAGACAGTGATTGGGGTAGTGGCAGTAGTTTGACCTGCTTGGTACCTATGACCTCCCTCAGGATATCTTACTGTTGGCATTGGTGGTAGCAAGATGGTGGACTCCTTCTCTAGAGGGGTTGCTACCTTGATTGATGGCTGTGGGGGGCCAGGTTGAATTTGAGGGTAATAAAGATAGGAACTTTGATAATTTATATTATATAATATTATCATATAATACAGAATCATAGGATCATATATTTCGATTTGGAAGGGACCTTCAAGGCCATTAAGAACATCCATTCCCTCATTTAGAAAGTGAAGAAACTAAAGCACAGAAAGGTTAAGTTTTATCTAGGTGGTCACATAACTAGTAAGTGATTAAGGTGTTATGGGAATGGGAATTTAAGATCTTCCCTGTCCCTAGGCCCTTTGATAGGCTAAAGTGCACCTTGGCAGGAGACTTGGTTTTCAGGAATGCCCCATCTTGGTGCTCTGTGATTGGGCAGTGGGTCAAGAGGGCTGTGACATTCTCTGAGTCGGGAGAAGGCTATATAAACCCTTATGTGAGGCTTTGTTTTAGGGCTCACTTTGAGGAGTGTTATGTGATTTGACCAGACAAGACTCTGGGCAGCCGTCGAGCCCCCTGGCTTTGAAAACCCACATGTTGATGCTTCCCTCTCTTCCCTCATACCTGACTAGGTATAGATGTAATGGTCAGACAGTTGGAGGCCTGTCTGCTGAAATGTTTCTCTGTCTTCTTGTAACTTCTGTCTGTATACTCTGAAGTTCAGGGTACTGACTTTTTCCCCTGAACTAAGTAAATAATATGTTTGGTTGAATAAAGCAAGATTGTTAATCCATTTTGAGTTGCCTTTCTTTAGAAAGGCAGATCTAAGAACCTGTGATGGCAGACACCCTGGGGATGCTGGGGTGCTTGCTGCCATGTAAGGTAAGATCTGGATCCAGGTACTTCTGACTTCAAGTTCAGTGCCCTATCCACTACTCCATATTGAGTCTTCCATTACTACTAATTTTTTGGTGATAATTGGTGTTTGCCTGGTTGGTCTGCTGGCTCTCCAGACACTTCAATGCCTCCATCACCTGTACTTTCATCAGTGTGATTATCCTTCTACGGATGCAGATCTCTACCCTTTTCCATCTCATTGGGTGGACTTTGAGAGTTTTTGTGGCCAGAAAAATTTAGCTGTAGGCTACACCTCTGGTAACAAGCCTCTGAACACTTAGGTTGGCACACAATCTATTGTCTGAGATTTTCCATCTTGGTAAGACTTGCCAGAACTGTGGGTTCCCCTGGCACAGCATTTGACAGAATCGAAACTAGCTTTTTAATGACCCAGGCACGCTTCCCAAAATGTGTCCAAGGCAAGCTTGACAAAATGTATCCCAGAGAACAGCAGAAAAGCACACTTAAGTCAACTTTTAAAGATGAATTCAGTTGTGGTTGATGTGTGTTGGGGCTGGTGATGGTGGCAGAGGAGGAGGGACAGGTATGATCAGAACACCTCAACCCAGTGAGGCTGCTTTAATGCAGGCTAGGAGGGAGATCACCTGGTGTGTGGCAGCTGGTGGGAGGAAGCCCGAGCCATCTGGTAGTTTCCTATTTTAAATAATTATCTTTGCTAACTAGGTGCTAAACTGAGTTGTTTCTGTGCTGCTGAAGGAGTGTAAGTCCTGTCAGCACCCACTCGGTTTTGGCACTCTGGGGCTAAGTCCAGTGTTCTGCCCAAGTTAAGGCTCTGGCCTTTAATATCCCAGGGTCTGCTCCACAGCAAAAGCAGCTACTCGTTTTAGAATTATAATGTAAAAAAGGGGGAAGAAAAATACTTTTAAAAATAGCCTGAAAATCAGAGGATTGATTATCCTTGAGTTTCTTAAAAATAATTCCTCAGCTTACTGGTCTTCCAGCTGCCATTGGCATCTATTGTTCTTAACTTCTGCAAAAGACAGTAAGTATGAAAGTCATTTTCAGAATTCAGGCCATTATTACAGAAGTAATTAAAACAGAGGAAGACGAGGAGTTTCATGCATATATTGTGTTTTGTTTGCAAAGGTACTTAAAAACAATCATGCCTTTCCCCAGTTGATGCTAAATAGGCCTACAGTGGATAGGACTCCTTCAACAACAGATTAAACAATATTGCACTTTTGAATGAAATTAGGGAGTCAGGGACTCCCAGAATTGGCAGAATAACAAAAGTCTGTTATCTCTGAGGAAATCTGTGCTATTGATTCTAACTAAAAATAAAAATAGTATAGTCTGGGCCACTCAAAGAACAGCTACAGGGGTGGGAGGGGGACTTGTTATTTATATAATAATAACAATAGTATTAAATCCTTTTGACAATACCTGTGATCCTTAAATACCACTCTTGGAAAGTGCAGATGGCAGGACTATAGTTCTCCTTAAAATTTTATTATTTTTTATTTATTGTAGGATACCCTTGGTATTATACCAAATCAAAAGTATATTACAGAAGTTAAAGAGAATCAAAAGTTGAACATCAGTAGTGCTTTCATGCATCTCTGAGAGCAAATATTTCCTCTTATTGCTGAGTTATAAAGTCAGCTAGGTGGCTCCTATGCTTAGTCTGTAGTCAGGAAGACTTAACTTCAAATCCAGTGGACACTTCCTGGCTGTGTGACCCTAGAGAAGTTATACAACCTCTCTCTGCCTCAGTTTCCTCAGTTGTAAAGTGGTGATAATAATAGCACCTCCCTCACAGGTTTGTTGTGACTATCAAATGAAATAACATTTGCAAAGGCTTAGTGCTTGGCCCTATAGTAGGCATTATTCCCTTCCATATTAAATTAGGCTAAATGGCACATAAAATTGAAACCATTTGTATATGTAAATGTATTTTCCCTTCTATCACTGCCCCTGCAACACTTGGAAAATAAACATTTTTTTTTTGCTTTTTTTTTTTTTGGAGGGGCAATTGGGGTTAAGTGACTTGCTCAAGGTCACATAGCTAGTAAAGTGTTTAGTGTCTGAGGCTAGATTAGAACTCAGGTCCTCCTGACTCCAGTGTCAGTGCTCTATTCACTGTGCCACCTAGCCACCCCAGAAAATAAACACTTTAAGAAAAATATAAAATACGGGTTTTATATAGGGGTGGCACAGTTAGGGGCAGCGATAGAGTGAAATGTATAGTCTGAAGATTTGGGTTCAGGTTCTTGTTTTGATCCAGATTAGCCCTGCGACCCTGTACTAGTCAGTTGAATCCTCTAAGCCTCCCTCCCCCATCTTTAAAATAGGGGATAATCACACAAGATGTTTTTGGGAAAGTGCTTTGTTTAACAATTTTAGCTCAGTATAAATGTGAGCCATTATTTTTTTCAAGGATTTTCCCATGAGACTCTGGCAGGGTGTGCCCAGAGGATGAAAAATATTGAGATTAAAGCTTAAAAATGCAGCCTATTATGCTGATAGTTAGAAATATTTGACTTATGTTTTTTTTAGTTTTTATCTGGATGGTCAGCACCCTTCAGCAATAGCCTGGATAAACTCCAAAACTCATCATAAACTAAGAATGGCCATCTGCTTAGCCAAGGGCCCTTGTGGCCAAGGGAAGCTGGTTCTCTGCTTTTTAAAATGATAACAAAGAAGGTACAGGAAAACTCTAAAGTGATTGTATTGTGGAGGTGATTTCTCTGACCATTTCATTAAAACAAAGACCTTAAAAAGAAACTTCTTTGCAAATTGTACGATATTATTGGAGAACTTTATCATTTTCACTATATTAAAAGGAAAACTTCTCATTTTTATAGGGTGTGCTCTTAAAATTGCCTTTATTGAGTAGGCCTGTGGTGAAGAGATTGTCATGATAGATAGACCACAATTGACCTGGGATTAAATTAAGCCATCTGGGCCTCCTAAGAAAGAGAAGAAACACAATGAGTGGGCAAGTTTATTCATGTTCAGTTCAATTTAACAAAAAATATTTATTATCATTCTGGTCAATTCTTATGAGTGTTTTTTTTAAGCGCTTTGTACAAGACACTCTTCTAGGTTGTAGGGATATAAAAATGATAATAGCATTAGTTAATGCATTTATATAGCACTTTATGGTTTCCAAAGTGATTTGCCTAAATTATTTTCTTCTTAAAACAACCCTACAAAGTAGGTGCTCTTATAATTCCCATTTTATAGTTGAGGGAACCAAGACCTAGTCACTTGCCTGTGATCACAAAGATGTCTAAAATGGGATTGGACCCAGGTTAACTTACCTGTGAGTGCACTCCCTATACCACACTGTCTTCCAGAAAAGAAATAGTTCAGTTTTTATGAAAATTTCATTTGAGGGGGGAGAAGTAGATCGGAAGATGGATAAGCATGAAGTATATAGGAGTAAATGTAAAGACATTTTTGCGGGGATAGGGAGCACCAACATATGGGAGGGTCCAGGAAATCTTTTGGGAGGAGATGACTGAGCCTCAAAGGAAGATAAAGGTTCTGAAAGACCAAGATAAGGAGAGAATGCCTTCCAGGTATGGGCTTATAGGAGGGCACCTTTGTGAAGAATACATGGAGACTGATACTTTTTCATAGTTACAGGAAAAGGTAGAGATCAGTTGAACTGCAACAGGATGTATGAAGGAGACGAATATGAAATCATATTGGAAAAGTAGATTTGAGCCCAACTGAAGGCCAAGTACCAGGCAGAGAGGTGACCCAGTAGATAGTATCACTGGGCCTGGAGCCAGGAAGACTCATCTTCCTGAGTTCAAATCTGGCCTCAGCTGTGTGACCCTAGGCAAGTCATTTAATCCTGTTTGCCTCAGTTTCCTCATCTGTCAAATGAGCTAGAGAAGGAAATGGCAATTCACTCCAGTATCTTTGCCAAGAAAATCCCAAATGGGGTCATGAAGTCAGACATGACTGAGAAACAACAATGGCCAAACTAAGGAGTCCATATGTCAATCTAGAAGAGTCAAGTGGGAGCCTCTGAGTATTTTTGAGTGGTGGAGTTCCATGGTCATAAGGTTATATGTGCCTTAGGAAAGTTATTTTGGCAGATATGTGAAGAATAAATCAAAAAGAGGAGAGACTGGAGGCAAGAACATTCATTAAGAGACTATTACAGTAGTCCAAAAGAGAAGTGAGAGGAGAGAAGGATTAATCTAGGGAAGCATCTGTGATAATAGAATTAATTAATTCTTACACTATGGTAGTTCTACAAATGGGCCTTCAGTTTTAGAGATTTGTAGGAAATATTTGTGACTTATAGCAGGGTCACCTTGCCCCTAGACTGGCTGATTTGATATAATTTCTGTAGCCCTGCTTGACTTGACATGTCTGAAATGAAGCAATTTGTTTGCAGTTCTCTTAGGCACTTACCGAGTATCATTTTGTCTTAGAGTTACTTGTGAATGTGTCATTGAATTGTGAACTCCCACAGGGGAGGGACCATGTCTTATTTGATCTTCACATCTTCTCCAGTGTGTAATGCCTTGTTTTGCCTGGAGCAGGAGCTTAATGTCTATGGAAGTCAAAGGCAGGGGACTCCCTCAGGTAAAGTCATCTGATGGTGGGCATGAAGTTTAGCTAGCTTCACTTAAATTCACTTTGGAAGTGAATTAAATATATGGAGGATATACATACCTGTATATGTTACTGGGTGAGCAGATGAGCCTAATTAGATTAAGCTGACTTGGTAGTCACACAAATTGCAGGTTTGGATAACTGGGAAGCGAAGGTACTGTAAGATATAATAATAGCCAGCATTTCGGTCCCAATGGAGACAGCTCGAGGACTCTTTTGATAGAACACTGGCCTGGAATCAGGAAGACCTGAGTTCAAATCCGGCCTCAGACACTTCTTAGCTGTGTGACTCAGGACAAGTCGCTTAACCTCTGTCTGCTGTAATCTGCTGGAGAAGGAAATCCTAAACCACTCTGGTATCTTTTCCAAGACAACCTACGAACAGTATTGGTTTGCTATCATACATGGGGCTCACTAAAGGTCAGACATGATTGAATGACTGAACAACAATTTAGGTAATTTCCACCCATTAATATAGAGCTCTTCACTGAAAGTTCTGCACAGTGATATACAAACATTATCTCATTTGAACCTCTCACAACCTACTTACAATGTAGATAGTCTTATTAACTCCATTTTAAAAATAAGAAAACAGCTTCAGAAATGGAGCTGATGTGCCCATGGAGACTTAGGGTGCAAATAACAGAACTAGGATTTGAAACCAGTACTTAGCAAAAATGCCTGGGACATATAAGTGCTTAATAAATATTAATTGACCAACTGACTGGTCTTGCCTGACTCCAGGGTGAGAACTTCTTTCATTAGACTACACTTCCTCTTTGTGTTCTTTTCAATAGTATTAAAAAAACAGTATAATGCATATATACATATGCATATGTATTCCATATAAATTGAACACATATGCTTAACTTCTTTTTTTTTTTCTTTTTGGAGGGGGAAGGCAGGGCAATCGGGGTTAAGTGAGTTGCCCAAGGTCACATGGCTAGTAAGTGTCTGAGGCTGGATTTGAACTCTGGTTCTCCTGACTCCAGGGCTGGTGCTCTATTCACTGGACCACCTAGCCACCCCCCATGTGCTTAACTTATACTTTTATTTTTTACTTATTTGCAATTCATCCAAGATGTGACATATATCCAAGCCAAACTGATCTTCCTAAAGCAACCTTCTGACCATATCTTTCCTCCTGCTCAAGAATTTCCTTTGATTCCCCCTTGCTCCTAGGATAAGATATACAAATTTCTCTTTGGGGCTTTAAAAAAATCTTCACTATCTTCATCATTGCTTTTCTATGCTTTATTGTACATTACTCTCTGCATACTCTATTCCAGTCAGACTGACAAGCTTGCTGAGATTCCAAGCAAGCTAGGAGTTCTAAGACAGGAAGGTGAGGAGGAAATGTATTTTCCTACACATAGGGGACAGACTATGCTCTGACTTGCTGAGTGCCTGACTGGAAACAAAACAAACTTCTAAGTATCACCTGAGCACTCTTATCACTGCTTCACTGGTACATTAGATAAGATTTTGCACTTATCCAAACATTTGTTCTGTACGTAACTCTTCTTATCTTTGACTATCTCCCATAAATACCCCAGGAACTTTTTTTTTTTTCCCTCTAGAATTCTGACCTCTTCTGGGTACAGGTGTTAACTGCCTCCTTGGCTCTTCTCCCTGAGACTTTGAAGACATTTGTCCATTTTTCTTTTTTGAGAGTCTTCCAAAAGGCTCTCAATCTATCCCATTCAAGGCTATCCTCCAGGCTGCTGCTCTTACTTCATTATTTCTTTTCTGTCCATCTGGAGAAGCTCATCTACCTTCAGACACAGGACAGAAAGCTGCATTATTTCATTATCTGTGTTTAAAGAGTGTATTTTTCTCTCTTCTGCTTTTGTTCTGTATCTACCATTACATTATTTCCACCCTTTTTCTTTCAATTGTTTTCCCCCTAGTAATAATAAATGACAATAACTGACATTTCTATAGAATGTGTTATCATATTGACTGTTAACTGTTTTCATTCTCTCCTGTCTCAAGAAATTCACTGCCTAGTTCATGATTTTCTTCTCTTCCCAAATTCCAGACCTTATGCTTGAGGATTTCAGTATCTATGTTCATTTCTGTTCTTGTTTCTTTCTAAAAAATTATTTCATTTCATAAGTGATGCATAAACATGGATAATTAATTTAACAATAGCTGTTTCCATAATTATCGACATTATCCAAGACTGGAACATTAAACATAGTGGTTGAGGTTTTCGTCCCCCTATTTTTTCCTCCAGTTTACTTAGAAAAAAATTTCTTATAAACAATATCATCATAAATATATTGTTATAAACAGTATTAATCATGTCAATGTCATTTCAAATTCTCTTACTCCCTGGTTTATCAAATTGCTCAGCTCTCATGATATTCACCGTTAGTCCATTATAATAGGGATGGCCATCACCCAAAAGTGTTATACCTCCAGGACCCCTAACATTGACCTTTCTTTACTGGATCCATAATCTCCCATACTTCCATTTTTCCTGGTTCTTTTCTATCCTTACCCAGTCACTCTTAACTTTCCCCCTATTCCAGTCCATCACAACATTCTCTTCTGTCCTTCCTTTTCTCCTTTCAGTTTTATTCCTATAGTTAACCAGTTCAACTTTACACTTAACCTTTAAGTTGCTTGCTTTCTTGTCCTTTTGCTACTCATCCCTCTTCCAAACCTTATTTCTATCAGACTTCTCATATACATGAATCAGAATGACTGTGAAGGGAGGAAATCCCACATTAGCGCACTACAGATCCACATTATGTAATATCAACTGGATCCTCACAGCTATACTCGAATTCTTTTTCTCTTCCCTAATTGAATTTATCCCACACCCCTTAGCACCTATCTCAAAACTTCTCTCCTCAACATACCTATACCTTTCCTTCTTCCTCTTCTTACCTAATACTTAATTGAAAAAAAATCAAGGCTATCCTTTATGAGCTCCCACTTCCTTCTAGGTCTACATTTCAACTTACTTCGTTATCACCTACTATTTTCTCTTACTTTATCCCGATTTGCTCAGAGGAAGATGTGGCCCTTTTCCTTGTAAACACCAGCTTTTCTATTTGTGTGTTTGATTCCATCCTCCAGCAAATTGTCTCTTTGATACTTTTGTCTCTGTCTCTCTTTCTCTCCCCCTCTCTTTTTCTCTCTAATTTTCTATCTCTAAGAAACAAATCTAAATTTTTAATTGCTCCTACCGTCTTCTCAAGCTATCATTCTATATAATTTCCTTTTTATTTATTATCAAATTTCTTGGGAGATAAAGAAATATTCTTATACTCATTGCCTCTATTTTTTTTTACCTCCTCACTTCTCATTTTTTTTGGAGGGGGTAGGGTAGGGCAATTGGGGTTAAGTGACTAGCCAAAGTCACAGGGCTAGTTTGCGTATGTGTGTGTGTGTGTGTGTGTGTGTGTGTGTGTGTGTGTGTGTGTGTGAAGTGTCTGAGGCTGGATCTGAACCCAGGACCTCCTGACTCCAGGGCTGGTGCTCTACTCACTGAACCACATAGCCAGCCCAACCTCCTCACTTCACAATTTTCTGATATCATTATGCAACTTAAAACCAGATTTCAAACTATATTACAAAATGGTAAACCTCAAAACAATGTGGTACTGGCTAAGACATAGATTGGTAGATTAGTGGAATAGTTTAGGTCCATAATATATAGTAATAAATGACCATAGTGATCTAGTTTTTGATAAACTCAATGATCCAAGCTTTTGGAGGCAAGAACTGAACATCAGACAAAAATTGCTGGGAAAACTAGAGAGTAATTTGGCAAATAAATAAATACAGAAAAAAACAAAACAAAACTAGGGATAGGCCAAAATTTCACACCGTACACCAAGATAAGGTCAAAATGGGTACATGATTTAGACATAAAGTGATTTCACAAGCAAATTAGGGAAGCATGAAAGATTTTATCTGTTAGATTAATACATGAGAGAAGAATTGATGACCAAACAAGCGATAGAAAGAACCACAGGAAGTACAATGAATAATTCTGATGACATGAAATTTTAAAGGTTTGGCACAAACAAAATAAATGCTGTCAAAATTAGAAGGAAAGCAGGAAACTGAGGGCAAACATTTATAGCCAACGGCTTTGATAAAGGAATCATTTCACAAATATATAGGAAATTGTGCCAAATTTATAAAAGATACAATTCATTCTTCTGTTGATAATTGATCAAAGGACATGGACAGGTAGTTATTTAGAACAATAAATCAAAACTATCAATAGTCACATTGAAAAAAATGCTCTAATCACTATTTATTAGAGAGATAAAAATTGAAACGTCTCTGAAGTAACACCTCAAGTCTATCAGTTTGGCTACCATGACAGAAAAGGAAGATTATAAATGTTGGAGAGGATTTGGAAAAATAGGCACATTAAAACATTCTTGGTGGAGTTATGAATTGGTTGAATCATTCAGAAGAACAATTTGAAACTGTGCCCCAGGGCCTATTAAATTTTGCATACCTTTTGACCCAGAAATATTACTACTAGGTTTGTATCCCAAAGAGATGAAAGAAAAGGAAAAAAAAAGATCTATTTGCACAAAAATATTTATAGCAGTGATTTTTGTGGTGACAAAGAATAGAAAACTGAGCAGACGCCAATCAACTGGGTTAATGGCCAAACAAGTTCTGGAATATGATTATGATGGAATAATATTTTGATATAAGAAATGACAAGCAGGAGGGTTTTAGAAAAACAAGGGGAGACTTATATGAACTGATACAAAGTGAAATAAGCAGAACCAAGAGAACATTGCAAGTAGTCACAGAAATATTGAAAGAGTTAGCTACTCTGATCAAGATAGTGATCTAAGACAATTCCAAAGGACCCATGATGAAAAATGTTATCTACCTACTGAGAGAAACTGATGAACTTTGAGTCCAGATTGAGGAATACTTTTTTCTACACTTTTAATTTTTCTTATTTTTTGTGTTATGGTTAATATGGAAATATGTTTTGCAAATTTCCAAATGTGTAATTGATATATTGCTTGCCTTCTTGGGTGGAGGAGTGGCAGGAGGGATAGGAAATTTGGACCTTAAAATGAAAAATAAATAAAAATTTAAAAAAGTTTTCATGATTCCTCCTTCCTTCTAGGATAGGATACCTTTCCATGCTTTATTAAATAGCACCCTGAACATTCTCTATTGTAGTCAGATTGATAGAATTGCTGAGATTTGAAGGTAGCCAGGAATTCTAAGACATAGTGGTAAGAAGGAAGTATATTTTCCTATACATGAGGGATAGATTAGGCAAGGGCATTGAAGTATGAGATAGATTGCCTTTTTTTGGCAAGGCAAGTGGGGTTAAGTGACTTGTTCCGGGTCACACAGCTAGTAAGTGTCAAGTGTCTGGTCTGAAGTCTCATTTGAACTCAGGTCCTCCTGAATTTAGGGTCAATATTCTATCTACTGTGCCACTTAACTGTCCCAATATAGATTACCTTTTATAGGGAATTGGC
Source organism: Petaurus breviceps papuanus (assembly GCF_028583685.1). NCBI lineage: Eukaryota > Metazoa > Chordata > Mammalia > Diprotodontia > Petauridae > Petaurus > Petaurus breviceps. The sequence continues at coordinate 4,449,117 of NW_027185694.1, read as the reverse complement.
CAATTTAGCTGGAATGTGTAGTGAATGATGAGAAATAATGTGTATTAAGCCTGGAAAAGGCAGGCTGAAACCAGATGGTAAAGAGATTTAAATTTCAAACAGAAGAATTTGTATTTTATGTCAGAGGCAAAAGCCACCCACTGAAGCTTCTTAGGCAGGAAAGTGATGAAAGTGATGTGGTCAGAACTGTTTTTTATGAATTGTAGATCTGGACCAATTTGGCCCTGTAACCCCTGCTCTCAGGGAAGCTGAGACTGGTAGGTTGCTTGAGCTTGGGAGTTCTCGGCTATAGAATGTGCTAAACCAATTGGTTATTTACACTAAGACCAGCACCAATATGGTGAACCCTGGAGATCAGATATGGAGCAGGTCAAGGCTCCTAGGTTAAGTGGTAACTGTATTGACCCTCTGAGTGGCCACTAGATTTCAGGCCTGGGAAAGATAGGATGGTAAATTTGGCAGCTATGAGAATGAATTGAAGAAGGGAAAATGGAGGCAGGGAGTCCAATTAAGAAAATTTTGATATAATTTCCAGTAAGAAGTTATAAGGACCTGGTGACTTGTAATTGTAGAGAAAGTGATAGCTAGATGTCAGAGTAATTGTGGAGATACAATCACTAAGACTAGGTGATTGGTGATGGGAAGAGAAGTAGAATGAAGATGTGAGGTTGCCACCGTTTGCCAATCTAGTTGACTGGTAGGTTGTAGATGTAGGGGAATCCATAAGAGGGGTGGTTTTGGAAGAAAACTTAATGGTACATATATCATATTGTTTATTTTCCTAGGAAACTCAGATTCCATGGGTGAAGCAACTTCTCATACTAGTACCTGTTATAACATTTGAGAAATCCTGTGTCCCCTACCCATTCACTATGACTCCAAATAGAATTTCTACTGTAGTATAGGCTTATGCAAATGAACCGTACATTTTGTTAACAATATTTAGAAATGTTTGCTTTTATTTTCCCCCAAATGAAACATACACATATGTAATATTTATCATACTAACAATATTGCAAAATAATGACATGGCCTAATGAGGAAAAATGGCAAAAATGGTAGTTTGAGTCCAATTAACTCTTCCAGCTGCATTCATATGGTATCTCTTTACCATTAATACATGAAAATAGAATTGAGTTGCCATGAATTTTCAGGTTCTGTTATCTTGAGACTGTGGACTGTGTGACATTCCACTCTAATACATATTAAGACAAGGTTAGTCACTGGACTACATTGTTTTTCTAAACAAGATTTGTGACCTTAAGTTTCCCATCTGTTCTCATACAAACTCACCTTAAGAGCCAAATTAAATACATTTTTTTCCCTCCCACGTACTAGTGCTTACAGAAACCCATATTCCCTGACATTTAGAAAACAGTGTTACCCACAAAAGCCATTAACATCTAAAGAGATTAAATTAAAATTCATTTAGAGGTCTCACACATCCTTTGAACCTTCTTATATTTAGATTTCAGTTTGAGGTGAACTTTTCCTGAATTCTTGAATCAATTCTTTATCTCCAGGCAGTTAATTCAATCTGAACTAGAAAGCAACTTCCCCTTCTCATAATATGCCTTAAAATAACAGCATAATTGGGAGAGAAAGTGGAGATTTATGGGAGGGGGGAGGAAGGGTTGGCTGACAGGAGATTGTGTGGTCAAGGCTTTTGATTTCACTAAACATAGCTGAGAAAGCACATTTGTACTGGTGACACAGTAGCTACCCCATTGTTTCTATGCTTACTGTCAGTATACTTGAATGTGGTGGAGTATATAAGCTTTTGCCATTTTCCTATGGGGGTCTTTTCTACCATATTCAAATTCTGTAAGTGTAGATGATCGAAATAGAATGCGTACCGTACGTGTGTTTAGGCACACATCTAATAGTTTACACTTAAATAGTTTATAATGATTTACATAGTTTCTATTTGATGTAGTTTGTAGTAATAGCTTACATTTATAAAGTTTATAATGATTATATAGTTCTGTACATATATACATATGTGTATATATCATATTTATATGGTGCTTTTCAGTTTACAAAGTGCTTTCTTCAGAACTGACAATGTCAGTCCTCTACTCAATAGCAGTGGCTCTTAATTTTTTCAGGATCAAATGAAAAATCCTCTGTTTATGTTAAATGTTTGGCATTCAAAACTTTTCCTTCATAGACTAGTCTCCTTTTGTCTTTCTAGTCTTCTTAGTCCTTACTCACTACCATGTAGTTTTTAATCTAGTGATCCTGATCAAGACAGTTATTATTTTTTATTTTATTTTTTTGGAGGATAGAAGGCAAGGCAATTGTTAAGTGGCTTGCCCAAGGTCACACAGCTAGTAAGTGTGTCAAGTATCCAAGGCCAGATTTGAACTCAGGTCCTCGTGACTCCAGGGCTGGTGCTCACTTATTTTTTCAATGCCTTAGTTTCCTCATCTGTGAAATGAGGGGGTTGGTCTAGTTGATTTTGAAGGTCTCTGATCCTATGAATGCCATATAATAATAATAATTATTTTGCTTTTTAGAGGGCAATTGGGGTTAAGTGACTTGCCCAAGGTCACATGGCTAGTTAAGTGTTAAGTGTCTGAGGCCAAATTTGAACTCAGGTTCTCCTGACTCCAGAGCCAGTGCTCTATTCACTGCACCACCTAGTTACCCCTGAATGCCATATAATTATACAGATCATGTTGTAATGGGAATGCAAATTTGGAAGATCTTCCCTGCCCCTAGGCTAAAGTGCACCTGAAGCCTGGGATGGGAGGCTTGTTTTTTCAGTAGATACTTTTTGATTGGCCAGTGGGTCAATAAGGTTGTTACATTCTCTGAGGCAGGAGAAGGCTATATAAGCCCTGATGTGAGGCTTTGTTTTGGGGGCTCACTTTGAGAAGTGTTCTGTGATTTGATCTGTATTCTGGGAAGCCGTTGTCCAGGGCCCCCCCGGCTTTGAAAAACCCAGATGTTGAAAGCCAGATGTTGATTTGGTATGGATGTAATGCTTGGAGAGTTTGAAAAGCTGTCTACTTGATCTGTTTCTGTCTTGATAATTCTGTGTATTTTGAAGTTCGGGGTGCTGACCTTTTTCCCCTGAACAAGGTAAGCGATATATGTCTGACTAATTAAAGTAAGCTTGTTAACCCATTTTGAGTTGCATTCCTTTATCAAAGCAGATCCAAGAACCTGTGCTAGCAGCCACCCTGGGAACGCTGGGGTGCTTGCTGCTACACATGTTTAGACAAAAACAGGAGTAGGAAGGCATCTACCCCCTTCTTTGCACAAGTGGAAACTGGGATTGTAATAACAATAGCTAACATTTATAAAGCATTGACTCTGTGCCAGGTTTTGTGCTAAGCACTTTACAATTATTATCTCATTTTATCCTCACAACAACCCTGGGGGGGGGGGGTAGGTGTTTATTATTAACTCCATTTTACAGATGAGGAAACCAAAGTACACAGAGGTTAAGTGACCTGCCCAGGGTCACACAGCTAATAAATGAGGACAGATATGAAGTCAGATCTTCCTAGACTCTAGTGATCTATCTACTGTGCCACTTTGCTGACTCTTAATGGTAGAAAGAATACTGGATTTAGACAAAAGATCTGAATTCCAATCTCGCCTCTGACACTTACTATGAGTTTGCCACTGTGTCACTAAACTGCTACAGACCTCAGTTTCCTTATCTGTCAAAAAAGGAGTCGGATTAAGTGGCCTCTAATGTTCTTTCCAAATTTAAATTTATGCACCAATGATATGTTTAGAGGAAGCTGATGCAGTGGGTAGAGATTTGGCCCTGGAGGATCTGAGTTTAAACCAGGACTCACAGAGATACTTACTAGCTGTGTGACCCTGTCCTGACTGTTGCCTTGCCTGCGTCCTCTCCTCCCTCCGTTCTAATTGCTCTGACTCTTCCTGCTCTACCTGTTTGGCATCTCCTTCCACCACAGTTTCCATGTGATTATATTTGGTCTATTAAGGGACAGGGAAGATCTTCAAATTCCCATTATAGCAAGTCACTTAACCCTGTTTGCCTCAGTTTCCTCATCTGTAAAATGAGTTGGAGAAGGAAACGGCAAACCACTATGGTATTTTTGCCAAGAAAACCCAGAATAGGGTCATGAACAATTGAATGAGAGTGAAATGACTCAACACCAGCACTATCTGTTTATGCCTCATGATGTAAAAATTATTTGGGACACTGGAAAGAATACAAGTAACTCTGAAATTGGAGGATATAGCTTTGAATCTCAGCTTTGCCACTTAACCCTTTTTTATTCTTGGGTCAGAACTTAACATCTCTCTTATTTTCTTATCTCTAAAATGAGGGGTTTGGAAAAAAATGACCTCAAAGGTCCCTTGTAGTGCTATGTCTCTGCACCTGTGACCACTGACCTTTTGGAGAATGGCTCTGAAACATCTATATTTCTGTTAATTCCATATATGTATATGCATATATATTACATAGATATATCTATATAGATTTATATAGCTATATTTCCTATTAGCAGAGATTTATTGGCAAATGAAACTTTTAATTGAGACACTTCCTTTATCAATTGAGGTACATACAGATAGATAAAAACATGCATGTGTTCACATATTGTAGGTGTAAATAAATAAATAAATACACACATATATGTATATAACCTCCCCCCCTTTTATATCAGGCTTTTATCAGAACAGTTTAATATAAAAATTAACAGCTTCCCTTCTAAAATGATTGTGTTTGCAGAAAAGTCTTTTAATATCACATAGTCAAAATTGTCTCTTTTCCCTTTTATAATCTTGTCCATCCCTTCTTTTGTTGTTTTTTTTTTTTTCCTAGTCCTGGTAGTAAAAGATATCACTTTATAATTACCTCCCTCTCTCTGTTTTTATTTTTTTTAATATTTTGACCTTTTATATTTAGTCACATAATCATTTGGATAATCATTTGGAACTTACTGTGTATTTAGTATATATTGCTTGGCTAAGTCTAATTCTTGTTAAATTCCCTTCCAGTTTTCCCAGGAGTTATTGTAAGCAAAGAGAATCTTTCTCTGAGAAGTTGGTGCCATGAGGTTTATCAAGCATTGTGAGGTTTTGTTCATTTTACTTGGATTTTGCTTACCTGACCTCTTCCCAAAGTTGTACTTGTTATTTTAGATGAATAGTACTGTTGAGGATTACTATTTTATAGCAATATCTAGCATAACACGTTACACATAGTAGGTCCTTAATGAACACATAGTACTTGATTGACATGGTTTTGGGTATGGAAGTGCCCTACTTTCTTCATTGCTTTTTTTCAGATTCTGGACAAAATTTCTTACCATTAAATTTTGCTATTATTTCATTAAGTTGTATAGAGTAGTACATTTGGAGTATGAATTTATGAAGACTAAATATGCAAATCAATGTAGGTATTATGATAATTTTTATTATATTTTTGTTTAAATTGATTTCTATAAAAAGGACTTTCTGTTTTTTAATGTATCTTAGTAGGCTGACTGATATTTTATGAATTTTGTTCTTTTTTTTAAAGTTAGCATTCCTTTTTTTTTTGCTTTTTGTCTTAGATTTTGCTATAAAAATGTTGATATTTTTATAGATTTATTTTCTCACCTACTAATTAACTGAAGCTATTAATCATCTTAACTAGTTTATTTGCTGATATTCTGGGACTTTCTAAATACTCATGCTCTAAATATTCATTTCTCCAAATAGAAATGTTTTATAACCTTTTAACTGATGTTGGTACCTTATATTTCTTTTTCTTGTCTTATTCCTATCACTAGCATTTCTAGAATTATGCCGATAAAGTGAAAGAAGGGGACACATTCACTTTCTTCCTACACATGTTAGGAGAACTAGTATTTCTCTATTATAAATAATATTAACTTTTGGGTTTAGATATATGTTTTTTCCTCATTTCATAAAAGATTTTTCTATGATTTTTTTAAACAAATAAGTCCTATATTTGGCAAATATTTTTTTTTATTTTTGCTTCTGGTGATATAATCATGTATATGTGTTTTTTGTAGGGGGAAGGGCAGGGCAATTGGGGTTAAGTGACTTGCCCAAGGTCACAAGGCTAGTGAGGGTTAAGTGTCTGAGGCCACATTTGAACTCAGGTTCTCCTGACTCCAGGGCTGGTGCTCTCTATTCACTGTGCCACCTAGCCACCCATATGTGTATGTTTTTAATATGCTCAATTATGTTCCAGTATTTCTTTTCCTAAAATTGAACCATCCCATAATCTGTGGTATGAATACAACTTTGACTTGGTCAGAGTAAAAATTTTTTGGGAAGTTTTTTTTTCTTTGGTAAGATTTTATTTAAATTATTTTGCATAAATTTTCATTAGGGTTAGAGGTCTTCAGCTCTTTTTTTCTTTCTTTATCACTCCCTTATTTAAGCATTAGGACCTTATTTGGTACATAAAAAGAGTTATTTTACATAAAGGATGTTTTGGTTCTTAATCGACTGTTTTGTGTAACAAAGATATTAATTGTCCTGTAAACTAGTGATAGAATTCTCTCATAAATAGATTTGAAACAGTTTTATTTTCTCTTTAGCAATTAATTTATGGCTTGTTCAATTTCATTTTTTGATATTAGTTTTTGTTTTATATCTCTATTATTTTATTTTATTTATTTTTAAAATGATTTATTAACTTCTGATTTACATCATTCGTTTCTGCCAGATTTTGAGTTACAAATTTTCTCCCTGTTTTCCCTCCACCCATCCCCCAAAACAGCAGTCCCACAGGATATCCCCACCTCCAATCTGCTCTCTCCCATATTTTCTCCCATACCTGTTTCGACTTTTCCAGTGGATTTCTATGCCTCAGTGCCTGTATATCTTATTTCTTAATTACATGTAAGATGGTATTAATAATAGTATATATATATATGTATATATATATACATATATATACACACATACACACACATATATTTGATTTTAAAACTTTCAATTCCAGATTCACTCCCTTCCCCCCCTGCCACCCACCCCCACTGGGAAGACAAGCAGTCCAGTATAGGTTGTACATGTGTGGCTAATGCAAAACAATAACATAGTAGATATATTGTAAAACACTGACTATATTTCCCTCCCTCCTATCCCACCTCCCACTTGTTCTATTCTCTACTTTAATCCTGTCCCTTTTCAAAAGTGGGTGCTTCCAACTTCCCTCCCCCCCCAGCCTGCCCTCCCTTCCATCATCCCCCCCCTCATCCCCTTCCCCCCCTATTCTCCTGGAGGGTGAGATCCCTTATTTAGTGTGTATTTCACTCCCTGCTCAAGCCAGATTCAATGGGAATAAGGTTGACCCATTCCCTTTTGCCTTCCTATTCTTCCCCTCCATTGTAACCATTTTCCCTTGCCTCTTCTGTGTGAGATAGTTTGCCCCAATCTGTCTCTCCCCATCTGCTCTCATTATATTCCTCTCACTTCTTAATTTCACCTTTTAAGTATCATCCCTTCCTGTTAAATTGGTCCTGTGCCCTCTATCTATGTATACCTGTAAACATATATACATGCATTTACATATGTATTCATATGCCCATATACCCTCATATATAGACATATATATATATATATTTCTAATCCCTTTAACTACTGAGAAAAGTTTCATAAGTTACAATTATTGTTTTTCCATGTAGGAATGTTAATAGTTCAACTTTGATAAGTTCCTTATGATTTCTTTTCCCTGTTTACCTTTTCATGCTTCTCTTGCTTGTTGTATCTGAATGTCAAATTTTCTATTTAACTCTGGGTTTTTCAGCAAGAATGCTTGAAAGTCCTCTATTCCACTTAATGACCATATTTTCCCCTGAAACATGATACTCAGTTTTGCTGGGTAGGTGACTCTTGGTTTTAATCCCAGCTCCCTTGACCTCTGGAATATCACATTCCAAGCCCTTCGATCCCTCAGTGTAGAAGCTGCCAGGTCCTGGGTTATCCTGATTGTGTTTCCACAATATTCGAATTGTTTCTTCCTGGCTGCTTGTAATATTCTCTCCTTAATCTGGGAATTCCAGAACCTGGCTATAATATTCGTAGGAGTCTTCTTTTTGGGATCTTTTTCAGGAGGTGATCGGTGGATTCTTTCAACCTCTATTTTGCCCTGTGGTACTAAAACATCAGGGCAGTTTTCTTTCAAAACTTCCTGGAGGATGCTTTCTAGGTTCTTACTTTGGTCATGGCTTTCAGGTAGTCCAATAATTTTCAAATTTTCTCTCCTGGATCTATTTTCCAGGTCAGTGTTTTTTTTTCCCCATGAGATATTTCACATTGCCTTCTATTCTTTCATTTGTTTGGATCTATTTAACAGCATCTTGATTTCTCATAAAGGCATTAGCTTCCATTTGCTCCAATCTAATTCTGAAGCAATGATTCTCCTCATTGAGCTTTTGAGATTCTTTTTCCATCTGGCAAATTCGACTTTTTAAGGCATTCTTCTCCTCATTGCCTTTTTGATCCTCCTTTGCCATTTGAGTCAGTCTGTTTTTTAAGGTATTGTTTTCTTCAGTCAGGCTGTTGACTCTCATTTCATAATTTTCTTTCATTGTTCTCATTTCTCTTCCCAATTTTTCCTCCACTTCTCTTATCTGCTTCTTAAGGTCCTCTATGGCCTGTAACCAGCTTGTATTATCCTTTGAAGCTTTTGGTGCAGGAATACTGACTTCACTGTTTTCCTCCTGTTCCATGTCTTGCTCCTTCTTGTCCCCAAAATAGGAGTGTATTGTCGGAATCTTCTGTCTGCTTGTTTCCTTTGCCTGCCCATTTTGCCACTCAATTATTTGACTTTTGTTCTTTTTGCCACAGTAGGACTCTGCCACCAGACAGGGGAGTTTTCATCCCAAATGCTGGGGTTTTCTCAGCTGCCTGAGGTATTAGATGGGTGCCCTTTCTGAGGTCTCCACATGCTCTGGCAAGCTGGACACACACCCCAGGACCTCCACCCTAGACTGCAATCCAGATCCAAGTAGGTTAAAGCAAGAGCGATTACCCCTTAGACTGGTGCTTGGTCCCCCTACACTCTGCAGGCCAGGAGCTGAAGCTGCCACGTGGCGCTGGCTGGCTGTGCCAGCGTCTCAGCGGCTTCTCACTCCAGGGGTAAAAGCCACACACTCCCACTTACTGGGTCCCAAAGTCCAGACTGCACTGGCCTCTCACCTTGTCCTTTGCATCTATGTATTGATAAATCTGGAAACGGCCACAGCTGCTGCTGACCTGGAGTCCCTCTGGTCAGGCCCTGGGTCTAAAGCCTCCGAGTGGGGCTGGATTCAGCTCCTAGAGCTCTGTGCTGGCCGATTCCTGCCGGGCTGTCCTCAGTGGGAGGTTAGCTTCTCTGTGTCATTTTGTGGGTTCTGCAGCTCTAAAGTTTGTTTAGAGTCCCCTTTTTACATGGATTGGGGAGGATGGAAGCTGGAGCCCCGGGAAGGTTGTGCTTCTACTTCACCATCTTGGCTCCGCCCCTCCTCTTTTATTAATTTGGATATTTTGCCATTTTGTGGGCATTTCATTTCCTTTAATTTCTATGAGATTATTGAAAAATCTTACTAACATATTATTGTACATATTAAGTTCTGGTGATTCTTTTTAGTTCTTCTCCATTAATTATAAAGTCAACTATTTTAATTTTAGTCTTTTAATTTTCTTCTCTCTTCTTCTTTTGGTGGGGATGATATAAGCTAAAAGTTTGTTGATTTTGTTAGTCTTTCCCCACTCCAAATGCTTAGTTTTATCCTTCTTATTTTTCATTTTTCCATTTTCCCTCCAATTTTCAAGATTTCTTTCTACAATGTTATTTTATTGATATCCTTTTAAAAATTACATGCTCTGTTCATTAATCTACTTCAATTTTTTTCACTAATATCTTTTTTTAACATCACCTAAATTTCCCAATGTATCCCTTTTCTTCTCATCTCAGAGAGTCATTTCTTATAACAAAGTTTAAAAAGAGGGAAAAAAACCCAACCCATCCACATATAAGCAAAAGTAATCAAAATAGCTAGGTGGTATAATGGATAGAACACTAGGTCTGGAGCTAGGAAGATTTGAGTTCAAATCTATCCTCAGACACTCATTAAGTTGTGTGATCCTGGGCAAGTCACTTAACTTCTCTGTGCCTTAGTTTCTTCATCTATAGAATAGGGATAATAATAAACACCTCCCCCCACCCAGGGTTGTTGTAAGGATCAAATGAAATAATAATTGTAAAGTACTTAACACAGACCTGGCACATAGTCAGTGCTTTATAAATATTAGCTATTATTATTATTAAATTCCTACTCCACACTTGTGCAAAGAAAGTAGTAGTTGCCTTCCTATATCTGTTCATGTCCAAACATGGTCAATATAATTACAGAGCATTCATAGGGTCAGAGGTCTTAGAGGGTGTCTAGACCAACCCCCTCATTTCACAGATAAGGAAACTGAGACTTAGAAAGAGAATAAGTGATTCAATCCAGATCACATGGGTGGTAAGTTAATAGAGCTGCTTCAGCTGCTTATTACTTTTGCTATTTCCATTTTTCATTGTCCTTGTCTATGACATTTTTTTCTGGTTCTGTTTACTTTAGTTTACATCAGTTCTCATGTCTTCCAATGCACAGTGTATAGAATATTGGACAGGAAAATCTGAGTTAAAATCCAGCCCTCAGACACCTACTAGCTATGTTAGCCTTGGTAAATCAATTGTTTGCCTCAGTTTCCTCAATTGTAAAATGAGAATAATAATAGTACCTATTTCCCAGGCTTGTTGTAAACATCAAATGAGATAGTCTTTATAAAAGCTCTTTGCACTGTTTATGGTACATAGTAGGCACTATATGAATGCTTATCCCTCTTTTTCTCCCTCATACTTCTTTCTATTTCTGATATTCGTTGTTGCTTTCACTCTATTTTGTTTTCAGAGATACTTCTCCAAGGATGGATATCCTAGGTATTCCTTAATTTTAGGATTTACCATCCTTGGTAATCCCTTAAATTTTGGTAGGTTGTTTCATTGTTATGATCCTTGTTTTTACATTTAAATTAGTTGAACAGATACTCAGCACACACTATGCTAGGTACTGTCTGGTAAAAAATGAGATAAGGCATGGAAATATGACCATATAGATTTTTCTAAATTGTACTGGCATAAAACAGGCAGGTAGGTGGCATAGTGGATAGAGTGCTGGGCCTGAAGTCAGGAAGACTCAACTTCATGAGTTCAAATCTGGCCTTAGACACTTATTAGCCATATGACCCTGGGCAAGTCACTTAACCAGATTTGCCTCTATTCCTTATCTGTAATATAAACTGCAGAAGTCAATGGCAAGGGGCGGCCAGGCAGCACAGCGAGTAAGAGCACCGGCTTCAGTGTTGAGAAGACCTGGAGATGGAATCCCGGGCTCAGACACTTAGCACCCACCCAGAAACACCTGGCCATGTAACCTTGAGCAAGTTACTTAACCCCAGTTGCTTAGGGGCGGCCAGGTGGCTCAGCGAGTAAGAGCACCGGCTCCAGTGTCAGGATGACCTGGATCAAATCTGGGCTCAGATACTCAGCACCACACCCAGAAATAATAACTGGCCGTGTAACCTTGAGCAAGTTACTTAACCCCGATTGCTTTAAAAACAAAAAAAAGAAGTCAATGGCAAACCACTCCAGTTTCTTTGCCAAGAAAACTTCCTCAAACTATCTTGTATTTGAACACACACACATTCTGTATATACTCACTTATATACGTATTATCTCTCCAGGTAGAATATAATCTCCATTGAATAACACAAGGACTGTTTCTTTTTTAATCTTTATCCCTAATACCTGGTTCTGTGCCTCGTATATAGTAGGTATTTAATAAGTGTTTGTTGATTGACATTAATAAGTAAACTGAAGCAGTGAATGAGATGTCAAAGAGTTTGGTGGAAAATGGCACAATTTTAACCAATTAACTTTTTTTTTATTTTTTTGCTTTTTGGAGAGGGGAAGGTAGGGTAGTTGGGGTTAAGTGAATTGCCCAAGGTCACATGGCTAGTTTGTGTGTGTGTGTGTGTGTGTGTGTGTGTGTTAAGTGTCTGAGGCTAGATTTTAACTCAAGTCCTCCTGACTCTAGGGCCCATGCTCTATTATTCACTGCGCCACCTAGCTGCCCCCAACTAACTTCTTTCATAAAACAGGGGATACTGTCCCAAAGAGATATATAAGAACATGGATTGGGTTGAGTCTTACAGTTCGCCTTCATTCAGCTTCCACCAACTTTCCCAAAGCAATACCTTCAATGCAATTCTGAAATTGGGTGGATCTTTCAGCCAGACTTTATTTCTTTATCATGGTTTTTTTTAAGTACATAATAGAGTCACATTGGAAACTCATTAAAAAAAAAGTCAAGGTGAGCTATTATAGAGAAGCAATAACAAAGGGTCATCCCTAAAACAAAGAGCCATCCCCAGGTTCAGATTAGGAAATACACAGATGTGCATGAGGAGATGGAAAATGGCTTGGTAAATGTTGTTTTTCAAAGGAAATGGTCATATCAGAACCGGATACATTTTAAGGAGAGGGAAGTATTTTGGGAGTTTTTCCTCTCTGAGAAAATGAAAAGCAATCTATTTATATGAAGCAAAACCCAAAGGCAAGACTTGGAACTCAGAATTAAACTCTTAAGGGTTTTGAAGTGGCAGAGGGAGACTTACTGAAACCAATCAGGGAATATTAATCATTCTTTGGTGAATGAACTATTGTGTTAGTTTTGAATTTTTCAAGCTTCTTGGGGAGAGAGAAAACTTAAAGTCTTTGCAAAGAAAGAACCGTTCCTCAGGAAGGGCTCACTTGCCTCCATCTGGGAAGATGGTAATCAAGCTACAATATCAGCATGATTAGCTAACTGAAAAACCATATGGAAAAAATGTCTTAGCTTAACAACTCACATGTACGTAGCATTTTAAGGTTTACAAAGTTCTTTACATAAACCATCACATTTGATATGCCTGACAAATCTGTATGGGAGGTAGGCACTATTATTATCCTGATTTTATAGTGCGGGAAATAGTCTCAGAGAAGTTGAGTGATTTGCTCAGGGTTACAGCTAATTAATTTCTGAGGCAAGATTTGAACCCAGTTCTTCCTGACTCAGTATATAAGAATAGCTGCATGTAACTGAGACTAATAAATGCCAAGTTATTGAAGATTAAATGGAATGGAGATCCAAAGAACATGGGAAAAATGAGTCATGTAGAGAATCACAGGAGAATAATGAGATTTGGTATTTATATAGCACTTTGAGGTTTATAAAGCTTCTTATATTTTATATAAATACTTTATATATATTATATACATGATAATATCTCACAAGGCTTTGAAATATTTTGTATATGCTATTTGATTAATCTCACAGCAACTCTATGAAGTATATACAATTATTGTCTCTACTTTACAGATGGAGAAACCGATACTGCAAAAAGTTAAGGTCACATGTCTGGAGTAGATTCAAACTCAGGTTTTTCTGACTGCAAATATAGCATACAACCTTCTCTCTCTCCCTCTCTTTCTCTCTCCCTCTCTGTCTCTATCTGTCCTTCTCTCTCTCTCTCTTTCTCTCTCTCTCTCTCTGTCTCTCTCTCTCCATGCTCCCTCCCTCTCTCCCTCTTCCTCTCTTTCCCTCTCCCCCTCTCTCTTTTTCCCCTTCCTTCTCCTCCCTCTTCCTCTCTCCCTTCTTTCTTTCCTCCTTCCTTCCCTCTCTCTTTTTTCCTTTCTTTATCTTTCTCTCTCTTCATCTCTATTTCTCCCTATATCTATACATCCTTGTGGTTTGATTGGTTTTGGGAACTCTCTAGGGAAGTAAAAATCTTTAATTCTAACCCAGTGAAGATCACCTATGGTACTGCATCTTGTAGTTTTAGAGATTTGCCTGAGGGTACTGAGAAGTCAAGTGATTTGCTTAGTGTCAAGGAGCCAGTATCTGTCAGTCAAGACTTGGAGGCAGATCTCACTGGCTTGTGACTCTCCCTCCACGAGCCAGGCTATGTCTCTGGCTGTGTGCCATGGGCATAGTAGGTGCTTAATCCATGTTTGCTGAATTGTTAGAAGCACCGGAGGCCTTGTTTAGAATCTTATTTAAAGTGTAGTGAGGCATGCAGAAAATTATATAAAGCCTAATGTGATATACTTAGATTGCTCAACGTGTTTCATTAAAGGCTTGACACTGTGCAAACTATAAAAGACTGTTTGCATCTGTTCCCCCTGGAGAAACTAGATTAGAGAAATTATTGTATTTCCTCAAGACTCAACAATATCCAGGGAGTATCATAAAAATACAAACTCCTGTGCTTGGCATTCAAAGCCTTTCACAATCTGACTCCAACCAATCTTTTTAGATTTATTATATTTATTTCTTCCTCACATACTATGTATCACTTCCTACATGAAACTTTTCCTAATCCCCTCAGTGCCAGTTCCTCTCTGTTGCCAAATTGCAGCATGATTTAATAATTTATATCTACTTATGTGCCATTTATATGTAAGGTATTGTTTGGGGGTCAATTGAGGTTAAGTGACTTGCCCAGGGTCATACAGCTAGTAATTGTTTAAGGCTGGATTTGAACTCAGGATTTTTGTATCAATGTATATACTATGCATACATGGAAATATGGTATTTCCTCTAATAAAACTAAAATCCTTGAGGGCAAGGACTGCTTCATTTTGTCTTTTTAACCTGAGTGCTTGAGTAGTAGTGATCGATCAATAAACATTTAATCAGTCACTCAATCAATCAACATAGCCAAATTAATCTATCCCTTGTTCCCTGACAGTGCTTTTTCATAGGGTCTCCCTCTTCACCTCTGCCTTTTGATCACTTAGCTTAGACACCATCACTTCCATGATGATTTATTAGTGTTACCCCTTCCCCCATTCTCTTGTTGGTATTTCCCATTCATTGTATGTATTTTGTATTTACATATTTATATATGTGATATTTTCTCTTAGTGGAGTGTAAGCTCTTTGAGGAAAGAAACTATTGTGTTTTTGTCTTTGTATTACTAGCACCCAGCATATTATAGCAGCACCATGACCTGGAGATCGAATCCCGGGCTCCAACACTTAGCATCCACCCAGAAACTCCTGGCTGTGTAACCTTGAGCAAGTTACTTAACCCCAATTGCTTAGGGGCAGCCAGGTGGCTCAGTGAGTAAGAGCACCGGCTCCAGTGTTGGGATGACCTGGATCAAATCCTGGGCTCAGATACTCAGCACCACACCCAGAAATAACTGGCCGTGTAACCTTGAGCAAGTTACTTAACCCCGATTGCTTAAAAAAAAAAAAAAAACAATATTGCTGTTACTACATACAATGTTCTCTTGGTTCTGCTCATTTTGTTCTTCATTGTCTCTTGTCAGTCTTTCCATGCTTTTCTAAGATCATTGAGATCATCATTTCTTATAGCACAGTAGTATTCTGTCACACTCATATACCACAACTTGTTCAGCCCCAATTGACAGGCATCCCTGCAATTTCCAGTTCCTTGCCATCACAAAGAGAGCTGAATTTTTGATGGGAACTTCTTTATGTTCCAGTTTGGAGAAATGAGACTGTTTAGTGAAAGGAAGATGTTTCTGTGCCTCCTGTTTAGATAACCAGGTAGAAGCTATGAAAAGGCAGATTTTGGCTTAGCATCAGGAAAACGCTTAGAATTATGCAACATGGTTGACTCTGTCTCTACTAGCTGAGGCCCAGGCCTATTGTACTTCTCACTCCCCTTCTCGGGTGTTCTGAAGGAATTGGGGATTCTCTTTTCTCTACCATTGACTTGAGTCTCCACCAGCTGCCTTCCCCTCCATTTTAGGAGTCCTATCGTGAGCACCCTAATTCCATTTAACCAGTTAACATTAGATAGCTTTTTCAAAAGAATATTCATTTCAAATACATGGCAAGAACAAATGTACAAACATTCCCCCCTCTACCTCCATACCTCAACGTATAATCTTCCCTATACCATCCCTTGGTCTGGGATTGGTGGGTAGATTAGAATAAGAGTTTTAGTTTCTACAAAGTTAATGGTTCTATCAAGTTCATGTCCAAGGTCAATATGGCTGTTGGCTTCTGTTGGTCTGGAGAGCTAGATAGAACCTTGCTCCACAGGGTAGTGCTATTTTTCTGTGTATAACATCTGGCCTAGATTCTTGAATTCCAAGATCTCTGTGACTCATGCTCCTTTTCTCTACTTTCTTAATTTGGAATGGAAAAGAACTATCAACAAGGACAAGGTTTCTCTGGGTTTCTAGTTTCTCTGGGTGTCATATGGCCTAAAGGTCTGGGGAGGGGAAAGGAGGCACCAAGACATTGCCCTCTTGCTGTATGGTCTCCCTGGCTATCAGTGTGAAGGATTCACCTCACTCCCTCAGATGCAAAGGCAACAAAAGTCACAGAGGTTTCCAGTACTGGCTAGGAAGCCATTGGAAAAGGGATCTTCCCGACAACATGGTAGGCTAATGCAGGATGTCCACACATGCTCTAGTCCATTCTCTTGGAAGCAGCTCCCTGCCATTTTTCAAGTGGCTGATACAATCTTAGCAACTTGATAGTGTTTGTTTGTCTGCCAGGCCCCTAGGGGTCACAATAATTAAACCTTTCTAAAAAGTGGGGAATGGACAGCCTTGGAAGACAATGAGAAAAACTTTTTCATAGTAGGTTTTTATAGTAAGTGGGACACTTTAAGATTTCATATATTTATATATGTATATATATACATATTTATATCCATCAATCTCTCTATGGATGATTGTCACTAGAACTCTGTGGGGTCAGTACTACTAATTGTACCATTCCCATTTTCAGAGTGAGAATCTGATATTCCAAGCAATTACATAGTGTGTGCCAGAAATAGAATTATAGCCCAGGTTTTTAGATCCCAGGTCTTTTTGCTATAGCCAACCGATTCCCAGGGATTTATATGGACAGGATTTCTATTTCATATAGGCGTGAACCTATTTCATGGAAGTTCTGAAGTCTCTTTCAAATCTGGAATTCCATGACATCATAATGCATTTTTTTATAGGTAGCAGAAGACTTTAAAAAGGTTTCCAGGTATTACTGTTACTATTGAGTATCATATATGTCATTGTAAAGCCAATCAAAAGCAGCTCTCCTGAGGACTGCTGCTATGAATAACTTTAAGGATCTAATCACATAGTACAGTGAACTCTCTATTTATTCAGCAGTAAACCAAAGCAAAATATTTAAGTAACTAAAGCACAACATTCACAACAATGTATATTCTTTATAACAACTTATTACTAAGGTGGCCACATAGTCTTAAACAAAACATATTATTCAGCAAGTCACAATCTCCTCAGTCAATATAAAGTATCCCAGTAAAGTCTTTTTTCCTCCTGACTGGAGGCTGGCTGCCAATCATCCTTAAGGGGTAATCATCCCTAAGCCAATCATCCTTAAGGGGTAGCAGAAAGTACAAACATCATCCACCCCTAGGTCACAGTAAGTTACAATATCATCATTCAGTACTGAGTACCTAAGGAAAGCCTTCTTTCATCTTAACTCAAGGGTGAATTCCAAATCCCATGGCACCTCTTACATGGGCTGGCAGTTCTCAGCTCTTGTCTGGATTCACCTGGCTTTTGCCTGGATTAACAGGTAGGCAGCTCTCCCAGCTCTTGCCTGGACTCATATGTAGGCAGTTCTCTGCTCATGTTTCATACCTCAGCTTACAGGCACAGCTCTTAGAAGTTTCTATTTCTTTTTTTTTAAGCAATTGGGGTTAAGTAACTTGCTCAAGGATACACGGCCAGTTATTTCTGGGTGTGGTGCTAAGTATCTGAGCCCAGATTTGATCCCCCACGTCATCTCAACACAGGCCAGTGCTCTTACTCACTGTGCTACCTGGCCGCCCCAGAAGTTTCTATTTCTAGGAAGACAAAACTTAACAGAGCTACAACTATATTTACACACATTATTGCAACTATCATCTCATTTTGCTTTCTGTCTGACAGTAACACAAACCAACAGACAAGGCTTCTGTCTGAGAAATCAAACACAAATCAACAGTAAAGTTCTAGGACTTCTGTAAATAGCAGTAAAGTCCTCTCTCAGGGCTTCTGTATCAGCAGTAAAGTCCACTTTCTTTTTTTTTTAATTTATTTATTTTTAGTTTTTAACATTCATTTCCATAAGATTTTGAGTTACAATTTTTTTCTCTCCCCATATTTCCCCTACCCCTACCCCCAAATAGCAAGCCTTCTGAATACCCCTTTCCCCAATCTGTTCTCTCTTATATCCTCCTCTATCACCTCTCTAACTTTCTAGTAGGGCAAGATGGGTTTCTATAACCCAGTACTGTATATTTATTTCCCAGTTGCATGTAAAAAAAAACAACCATTATTTTTAACATTTGCTTATAAAACTTTGAGTTCCAGATTTTTTCCCTTCTTTCCTCCTCACCCGCCCCCACTGGGATGATAAGCAATTCAATATAGGTTGTACATGTGTAGTTACCCAAATCATTTACATAGTAGTTATATTGTGAAAGACTGACTATATACCTCCATTCTATTTCCCATCCCACTTATTCTATTTTCTCCTCTGACTCTGACCCTTTTCAAAAATGTTTGCTTCTATTTGCCCTCCCTTCTATCATCTCCCCACTTATCCCCTATACCTTACTTTCCTATAGGGTAAGATACCCAATTGAGTGTGTATGTTATTCCCTCCTTAAACCAAATTCAGTGAGAATCAGGTTGTCCCATTCCCTTTCACCTTCCTGCTCTTCTGGTCCATTGTAACAGTTTTCTCTTGTCTCCTTTTTATGAGACAATTTACCCTAATCTTTCTCCTCCTTTCTCCTTCTCCCAATAAATTCCTCTCTCACCTCTTAAATTTATTTTTTAGATATAATCCCTTCATATTCTACTCATTCTGTTCCCTCTGTCTATGTATACATGAACATACATATGCTCACACTCACATATATAATTATATACACATACACCCTCCTATACATACATATATACATATGTATAAATATACATATATGTATATATACAGACACACACATACATATATACATACACATATATATCCCTTTTAACTATCCTCATACTGAGAATTATGAATTACAATTATCATTTTTTGATATAGGAATGTAAATAGTTCAACTTTAATAAGTTCCTTATGATTTCTTTTTTCTGTTTACCTTCTCATGCTTCTCTTGCTTCTTATATTTGAAAATCAAATTTTCTGTTCAGCTCTTGGAATGATCATATTTTCCCCTGTAGCATTATACTCAGTTTTGCTGGGTAGGTGATTCTTGGTTTTAGTCCTAGTTCCTTTGACCTCCAGAATATCATATTCCAAGCCCTTTTATCCCTTAGTGTAAAAGCTGCTAGGTCTTGTGTTATCCTGATTGTCTTTCTGCAATACTCAAATTTTTTCTTCCTGACTGCTTGCAATATTTTCTTCTTGACCTGGGAACTCTGGAATTTAGCTATAATATTCCTAGGAGTTTTCTTTATGGTATTTTTTTCAAGAGGTGATGGGTGGATTCTTTCAATTTCTATTTTGCCCTCTGGTTCTAGAATATCAGGGCAATTTTGCTTGATAATTTCTTGAAAGATGGTGTCTAGGTTCTTTTTTTGATCATGGCTTTCAGGTAGTCCAATAATTTTTAAATTATCTCTCCTGTATCTATTTTCCTGGTCAATGGTTTTTCTAGTGATATATTTTACATTGCTTTCTATGTTTTCATTTGTTTGAATCTGTTTTATAGTATCTTGATTTCTCATAAAGTCATTAACTTCTAATTGCTCCAGTCTAATTTTGAAGGAGTTATTCTCTTCAGTGAGTCTTTGATATTCCTTTTCCACCTGGCCAAATCTGCTTTTTAAGGCATTCTTTTCCTCATTGGCTTTTTGGACTTATTTTGCCATTTGAATTAGTCTATTTTTTTAAGCTGTTATTTTCTTCAGTGTTTTTTTTGGGGGGGTCTCCTTTAGCAGGCTGTTGACTTGCCTTTCATGATTTTCTTACATCATTCTCATTTCTCTTCTCAATTTTTCCTCCACTTCTCTTACTTAATTTCAAAATCCTTCTTGAGCTCCTCCATGGCCTGTAACCAATTCATATTTTTCTTGGAGACTTTTGATGCAGGAGTTCTGACTTAGCTGTCTTCTCACTCCATGCCTTGATCCTTTTTGTCCCCAAAAAAGGATTCTATGGTCTGTTTGTGCTTTCGTTGCTTGCTCATATTGTCAGCCAATTACTCGAATTTTGAGCTCTTTGCCATGGTAGAACTCTGCTTCCAGAATGGAGACAGCTATGTCCCAAATTGCCTGGGTTTTTGCAGCTGCCAGAGCTATTAGTTGGGTGCCCTCCCTACAGCCCCAAAAATCTCTGGCTCAATGGTCACCCACCCCAGGACCACCACCTAAGACTGTGATCAAGATCCAAGCAGGTTAAAGCAAGAGTGATTACCTTCTGAATGGTCTCTTGGTTCCCCTAAGATCTGCAGGCCAGGAGCTCCTGAGGTAGCCTGGCTGCTGCGGCTCCTCTGCTGCTTCTTACCCACGAGGCACGGGCCAGACTGTACTCTCAGTCCCTCCCTGTTCCAACATAGCTCAGCACTGACTTTTACTTTGTCTTTGGTGTTTATGGGTTGAGGTGTCTGGAACCCACCACAGTTACTGATGATTCACTCTCATGAAGTGTGCTCTGGATGCTGCTGGTCAGGGCCGCCCTGGGGCCAGAACTTCGAGGCTCATGCCAGACTGTGCTCAGCTCCCATCTCATTGCCATAGACCCTTCCTGTCCACCTGCTGTGCTTCCTTCAGTGGGAGATTTGTTTCTCTCTGTCACTTTGTGGGTTCTATAGCTCTAAAGTTTGTTTAGAGTCATTTTTTACATGAATAGGAAGTAATTGGAGTGGGATCCCAAACCAAGTTTGTGCTTCTACTCTACCATCTTGGCTCTACCAGTAAAGTCCTCTTTCAATAGATAGAATGCTTTTTTCTCACAAAGTAACATCAGCACAGACAGACAGAGTGCTGAAATCACAAGCATTCTCCTTCTTGGGTCGGCTTGGTCCCAGCTCATGCTTGAACTTCTCTCTGCTCCTTCCTGTTCCTTTCTTTTGGCAAGCTGTTCCCACCATGGGCTCCTCCTGATGACATTAAGCCTATGAAGGCCAACATAATGCATACTGTTTCCAACAAAAAGCCTGACACAATCAATGGCGAGGCTGAAAGGCAGTTGCATAGCTGAAACAAACAGTAAAGTACTAATTTGCTTGCCATTACAGTCATTTATTTTAATGGACATGATTTCATTTCCCTGGACATAGATCACAGCCAATCAACCCCTCTTATCCTGTTCAATACCCACCAATAACCTTCCATAAATTCTCCAAAAAAATGTACCATTTGCAGTGGAGGTCTTGCTCCATTTCCTGTATTAGATTGACAGTATCATGGGAACACTAAGGCTAGCCATTTTTTTTTAATCTCTCATTCTGGCTTTGTAACCAAGTACTTTTCTTGTCATACCCATCCTCAGTGATGATATCTTTTATGTGTCACTTATCCTACAGAAGTCATCACTAGTAAATATGTGGCTGCCTTTGAAACCCACTTTTTGTCTTCCAATTACCATTAGTGTTGCCTGTAATTTTGAGGCAAACCACATAAACCTAAAATGCCTTCATCTTGACAGTCTTAAATATTGCCTTTTACCTCTGGGGCACTTTCAGCATTTGCTTGGATTTATTTACCTGTCTTATCAAAATCTTGCATTTGATGCAACTTGAGATATACTCCAGCACCCACTCATTTTAGATTTTCTCAATCCTATTTTCTTACTAATGTGAATGTGTGTTCTGAATTCAGTTTGTAAATGTAAAACTAAGGAAAGCATTAGTCTAGGATTTCAAGCTGTAAATAAACTTGAAACCCTAAACTGAACAAATAAACAGGGGATGCATTAAAGGGGATTGTGAGTCCCAGGAATCTCTGCTGTTTGGGGAGAAATTCAAGACTACAAACTCTAGTTTCCTAAATGCAGCCCATTCATTTCAATCCACAAAGTGCCTGAGATAATGCCAGGCTTTTTCTTTTTCTTGGAACAAAACTGTTTTTTTTTTTTTCCAAGGGAAAGCAGGGGGGGAAAGGCAGCGAATGCACTTTAAAAATCCACTCAAACTCATGCATGAAGTTTCTTCTAGTCTGCTAATTTATTTATTTATTTACCAGGTGACAGCTTTAGTTAATAGTTCAGATCCAAGTTACCTTATTTTACCAGTGCAGTATGAAACTACATGACTATAAAACTAATCCAAGTATTTCCCATGGGAAAAGTGTTTCACTGATGCTTTAAGGCTTGACAACAGAAGAAAGAAAATTCACATTTTCTCTATGGAAAATTACTTCAAATGAACTCAGTTTATGATGCTTTAAAAATTTTCTTTCTAAAAGTTGTATGATAGGTTCGGATGAATTTTTTTTTAATAACCATCTTCCTTCAATCTGGGGAGAAATAGCCATCCAGAGGAGCAGGGGAGAGAGCCATGTGATTCCCATTTCCATTAATGGATACAGAATGACTAAATCTTGGTTCATAATATTAAATATTTACTTCTGATTGTTCTTTCAGCCTAAACAACCTCAGTATGTTTGCTGTGAGGCTGTTAATGAGGCAGCAAATCACTAAACACAAATGCATGGTAGGGAGGTGGGAGAGAAGGGAGAGAAAATAAAGATAATTTCAAGAGAAGGATCAGAAGTTTAAAGTTGGCACAGCCCTTATGGGTCATCTAATTCAACCCATTCAATTTTACAGATGAGGAAATTAAGGCCCAGAGTGGTTAAATAACTTGCCCAGGGTCGCATAGGAACTAGGTTGCAGAGCCAGTTGTTCAAACAATAAAAAAGTCATGGCTCAAATGGGGGTTGGGGGCCAGAATCACGCTATAAACCACCTGGAATGTTTTCTATTTTCTACAAAAATTGCAATCCCATCTTTGGGTACTTAGAAACAACTGGGAATTTTATTAGCATGGGTTTTCCCTTCACTGAGGTCAGTTGCTGTAACTGATAGGGTCATTAGCTGAAGGCCAATTTTCTAATGACCATACTGTCCACACTTACCTAGGCTAGTTCTCATCCTTCACTATGCAGTCTTACTGGGTCCATATTGTAAGCCTTCCCAACTTGGTAAGATGTTGCTGAGCAAGCATTTATTCTACTTGTATTTTTTAGCTATATTTTAGACTTGGGATTTTGATATAGGATATTCCCAGTGAGGTAACTCTCTTTATTAATGTTTATCAGGCAATTCTGCTGCCACTTTTAATTTTAAATAGGTGCCCGGGAGCACTGAGGTTTGAGTTAAGTGACTTTTCTGGGGTCACACAGCAAGCATTTGTCAGAGACAGAGCTTGAACATCTCTTCCCATCATACCATGCAGGGCTGCCTCTCTCTGTTAAAAGTCCATGGTTGATGGGGTGGCTAGGTGGCACAGTGAATAGAGGGCACACTGGCCCTGGAGTCAGGAGGACCTGAGTTCAAATGTGGCCTCAGAACTTAACACTTACTAGCTGTGTGACCTTGAGTAAGTCACTTAACCCCAATTTTCCAGACTTCCCACCTCCAAAAAAACCCAGCGTTTATAATCCCTGTAAAATGAGGCACAGGACTTTTTGTGAGGGTGAAATTCCATCACTTTTTTTAAATTGTGTTTTTTTTCTTTTCATATAACATTTCTTACTGTATTCTGTCCAACTCAACCTCTCAGAGGGTTATCACGTATAAGAAAGAATTAAAAAGAAAAAACCAGAGAAAGAGAAAAAAAAACAGTTCAAAAAAACAAATCAGCTTTCACCATGTCTGATACTATGTAACATTTCACAGTAATAGTACTCCACCACTGCAAAGAAAAGGAAAAAAAGACAATTTTTCCATTCTCTTCTTTGGGATTGAACTTGGTTGCTATAATGCCACAGAATTTAGTTTTCTGTTGCTATTGTTTTGTTCTTTTCATTTATATTTTTATGGTCCGTACATATCATTTCTAGGTTCTGTTTATTTTAATTTATATCAATTAATATGTCTTTTCATACATCTTATATTCTTTGTTTCTTATATAGCTCAGTGACATTCCAGTGATAACCCATCTTCTTATACCCCAGTGATTCATGTACCACAACTTGTTTAACTATTTCTCAATTGATGGGCACCTTCTTTTATCCTACAAGAAAAGGGTTGCTTTAAGTACTACCTGTCACAAAAGTCTCAGTGTAGCTTTAATCTCTAGTAGTTTAAAAGTACACTGAGATTTTTGGTACATACAGCATATATTGATGGATATGCAATCTTTCTTCTTATCACTGACCCTTGGGTTGTATGCCTAACAGTAGAATCTAAGTCAAAGGACAGGGCTATTTTAGTTACATTCTTCAAATAATTACCAACTGCTTTCCAGAATGGCCAAACCATTTCATAGAACAAACAACAAATAATCTGTTGTTTTTTAATAGGTTGTTGTATAGTTATACCTCACTCTTCATGATCCCATTTGGGCTTTTCTTGGCAAAGATATTGGAGTGATTTTCCATTTTTTCTCCAGCTCATTTTACAGATGAGAAAGCTGAGGCAAAGAGGGTTAAGTGGCTTGCCCAGGGTCACATAACTAGTAAATATCTGAGGCTGTATTTGAACTCAGGAAGTTGAGTCTTCCTGACTTAGAATGGTCTAAGAGCAGAGATGTCAGAAACTCAGAAGATGAATCTTCCTGATGCCAGGCCCAGCACTCTAATCACTGAGCCACCTAGGTGCCCCTTTTATGATCTTTCTGTCTTGTAGCTTTACACCTCTATTTTAAATCTCTGCATCATACACTGTGCATTGAAGACTTTCCACTGATTTACTTTAGTGCATAGTCTATAGGGAGATCCCCTTTTCCAAATATCCAGAAGTAGAAAAAAAAGGATTACCTTTTCTGCTTTACTCATCTCCCGTATAAGAAATAAGGATAAGGTTGACCCCTAGACCAATGGTATTAAACTCAAATAGAAAGGGGGACCCTACACTGTCTATAAGATCACCTTATGGAGGCATATTGACTTAGAAAACCACATATTAATGTTATCTACATTCTATTGTATTTTTATTCATTTTGTCAATATTTCCCAGTTACATTTTAATCTGGTTGGGTTATACACCATTCTTGTACATTCCATTGAGTTTTTGACACCTCTGCTCTGGACCATTGGATGACCCTGGAATTTGTGTAAGAGAGAAAGTAGATAGAAAGACATGTGAACTCCTCCCATGGATCTTCAATCTTGATGGCAACATACCATACACATTATATTTAATGTTTCTTCCTCCTCAGAATCCCAGGTGATACTTCTGTGCTGGACCTTAAATCTACCTCTCTCACATAAGAAAAACTGACCCCCCGCCCCATCCTTGGAGTCAAAAAGACCTGAGTTCAAATTCTGACTGACATATTCTGACTTTATGACCCTTGGAAAGTCACTTAGCTTCTCAGTCTAGGCAACTCACTAAGAATGTTGTAGATCCTTAAGTAGCAGAAAAGGTGATGTCTTGTATTGGTAAAGAGATATTCCTTATATGAGAATTTTCCTAAACCAATGGAATCACAGCTCTAGTCCCTCTTCCTGTTATCTCCTATTACCTAAGGCAGGATGATACAGTGGAGAGGGCATTAGACCTGTAGTCAGGAAGACCTGGGTTCAGATCCTAGCTCAGATACTGATTATGTAACCATAGACAAGTCACTTAATCTCTGTTGTCTCATCAGGAAAATGACAGAATTGGATTCAATGACTATTCTAAAGTCCTTTCCTGGATCTAAATGTAGGATCCATTCCTGACTGGGGAAAAAAGATACAGTATTTTCTAAATTCTAAATATATTTCTGAATTTCTAAATATACTATTTTCTAAATTTTCTAAATGTCAGTTATTATTTAAGCGTACTTCCCCATTATAAAGGAATGGTCACATTTCTGACATTCCCTCCTTGAGCCTTGAAATTCCTTTATCATTCTCACTTCTCATTGTGATTTAAGCACTTTTCTGACCACTCCCACCTGTATGTCCACAAGAGTTGTCTTGTCTATACCTACTTGAGAGGGCTTCCTAGCCTGAGTATCCATTCCATCATGGTCCATGTGCTTTTCCTCCCTGCTACAACTCCACAGTAATTGCCTTGCCAGAGGAGGGGCACACTTCCTTGGAGAGTATTCTTATTAAGATGGGTAAACTCCGAGTGGAAGTGTCAGCACACACTCAAGTCAGGGTGGCAATAAAAGGAGGGGTAGGGGAAGAATTAGGAGTAAAATGCTCAAGTAAAATCACTCCACTGGCCAAACTGGATATGTTATTATTAATTAATGTGCTCAATAATGAATACTTGATTACTGTCCTACTCATGAACTATTAAACCAGAATTAGGCCTCTTGATGTCTGTAAGTTAGTCAGGCATACGATACAGTAATTTTTGTGCAGGGAAAGTGTTGATCCCACAGGAAATTCTGCCCAGTAGGAAATATTTTGTGAGACTTTACAAAGGATGTGGGTACTTTTCTCAGGGCATTCATAGGTTCAAAGACTGAGATCTGGAAGGAACCTTAGGGTCCATTTAGTCTAGCCCCTTTATGTTTACAGATGAGGACCTGAGGTTATGAGAAGTTAAATGACTTACCCAACCTCCCATGGGTAGGAAATACCAGAGATAGAATTTGATCTTAGGTCTTTGGATTCCAAATTCAGTAATTTTTATACATGTAAAGGCTTCTTTTTAAAATGTATTTAAATTCCATCTATTCTTTATGGCCTACTCCAAGTCCCATCTTTTCTGTGAAGTTCTTGAGAAGTCCGTCAAAACCATTTCAGCTCACAATTTTTTCTCTCTTACGAGCACTTACTGTCTCTGCTACCCATATAATATATACAGCCTTGCATTAGTCATCACATTTTTATGCGCATATGCTTATCTTCTCAATTAGATCATAAACTTCCTGTGGATAGGAACCACTTGTATTATTCTTTATAGTATCTAGGTCAATGTCTTGTGTACAGTAGGAACTCAATAAATATTGGTTGTTCAATAGATTGCTTCTTGATTTCCTCTTTTTTTGTCAAGTTCTCACATTTGATAGTGGTTTTGATTAAAATTATTTTGGATTCATCTTCTAAGATTGTATCTAACACCACCATTCATGTCCAAATTAAGCCTCTAGTTAATGCTTTATCTGGGAGATGGAGCTTCAATGCAAATGTAAGTTCTCTTTGATATATCTTTTAGATGATAGTGTGGGAAAAGATGGTGAAAGTTTAGTTAATTCACTTCCTCTGTTCCCTCTCCTCCCACTTCTAGGTATTGTGGTAAACAAATCAAGTTGTTGAGTAGCTAAAAGTATCCCAGAATTTCAGAGTGAGAAGGTACATGGGAGGAAATTTAATCCAACCCAGAAAGACAATCCTTTCTACCACATTCTCAGTAAGTGATCATCCAGCCTGTGTTTTAATGTCTTCAGTGAGGAAGATCTCCTGAAGCAGCCTAAGTCCCTTTGGGGTAACTAATTGTTCTGGAGCTCTGCTTTACTTGGGGCATTATTTTACCTCTAGGCAATCCCTCCTGTCAGAAAAGTCCCTATTAGTGGAAGCTTGAATAGTTCTATGCTTTAGGGCCAAATTCTACCCTATGAGGTCAAGCAGAGACAATATGTTCCAGCGGAAGGAGAATTGTCTGGAGTCAGAAGACTTGGTTTCAAATACTAGTTACCATGCTGCTTACCTATCAGTGTGACTTTTGGCAAGTCACTTAATTTCCCTTGTCTGTAGATTCCTCATTTGGAAAATGAGTGTATTGGAATCTATGGCCTCTTCTAATTCTAGGTCAGTGATCCTAGAAATGTAAGCCTTCATTTTCATGCCAGCCTTCTAATTACTTAAAGACAGCAGTCATGTCCCCTACCCCGCCCTGCCCCTAAGTCTTTTCTTCTCTAGTCTTAGCATTCTCCATTCCTTCAAATGAGCCTCATATAGCCTGAAGGGTCTTCAAGTCCTTTATCATTCTCTAGCTAACATTCTCCCAAAGTCCAAATGGACTATTTGCTCCTGCCTTATAGTAGAGCATTTCAGAATGATCCAAGCTTGTCTTGGTCTGATGAGTCACAGGACACACTGTACCTTGACTCCAATATACTGACGCCATTTTGGTCCTCTTGGAGAAGGAAG
The DNA here is from genome assembly GCF_028583685.1 of Petaurus breviceps papuanus. Lineage (NCBI taxonomy): Eukaryota > Metazoa > Chordata > Mammalia > Diprotodontia > Petauridae > Petaurus > Petaurus breviceps. The sequence continues at coordinate 4,420,887 of NW_027185694.1, read as the reverse complement.
GACAACGACCAACCAACCAACTCTGAACACTCTCTAGCTTAGCAAAGGACTTCCTAAATGGTATCATGCAGGACTGAATGCGGCTCTGGGTGTGATGCACTCTGGTACCATGGGTCGATCACCTTTCTAGCCCTGGATATTATATCTCTCTGCTCCTTGTCATCACTCTGTTGATTTATATTCAGCTCATAGCTCCAATAAAACTCCCGGACCTTTTACAGAGAAATTGGTATCTACCATGCTTCTACCCTATTCCTGAGAAGTCCATTTTAAAGGAAAGGGTGAGATGTTATTTACCCCTACTAAATTTCATCTAATTCATAGCACCTTTAGTTTGTATACTTGCCTAACTAGTATTTGAGAAACTTGTGCAGCCTGCAATCAGGGTTCCTTTAAATCATTTGGTTTAGCTATTCAGGCTATCACTGGTTGGGACTTCTGAAAGCCTATCTAGAGGCAGCTGCTACTGTAGTGTCTTCAAGGATGCACCAAATTCATCAGGGTTGAATATTCATTCACATGAGAAAGATAATGCTGCCTAGGGGGAGTCATTTGTATTGACTTGAGGGAAAGAAAACAAAAAATGTGTTTCTTCCTTGGAGAAATCAACATTAAAAAAATTTCTCCAACACACAAGTCTGCCTCTGTATCCAGCTTTCCTCTGAATATGGCCCTTTGAGATGGAGTAAGCTATAGTGTGGGGGGTGCAGCTAGGTGGTACAGTGAATAGAGTGCTGTGCCTGGAGTCAGGAAGACTCATCTTCCTCAGTTCAAATTCAGCCTCAGACACTTACTAGCTATGTGACCCTGGGCAAGTCACTTACCCCTGTTTGCCTCAGTTTCCTCATCTGTGAGGAATGAGCTGGAGAAGGAAATGGCAAACCACTAAAGTATCTTTGCCAAGATATTTATTTATATCATTTCCTAAAAGGGGTCACAAAGAGTTGGACATGACCAAAAGAACTCAACAACAAAAGGCATAGCGGAAAGAGGAGGGGACTTCAAATGGGAAGAGGCCGAAGTTTAAATTCTGACTTTAATACTTGTGACTGTGGGCAGGTATCTTTATCTCTCTCAGCCTTCAATGCCACATATACCATAGCGGAATAACTCTTGGGTTTTCTATTTCTGCCATTTTGTCCTCTTTGAGAAGGGGTTGTTGAGGGAATCGAATCAGATAATTATTCACTACAGTTTGAAAATATTAAAACACCATTTCAGTTAAGCAGGAAGCATTTCTTAAGTGCCACTGTGTAGTAGGCAGTGTGCTAGGTACTGAAGGTAAACAAAGCTGTTCTTGGCTTCAAGGAGCTTGCATGCCGGGAGGGAGACAAAATGCAATGTGCATAAGTATATGAAAAATAAATACAAGGTAATCTTTTGGGGAGCAGGCACTAAAAGCTGGGGGAGATTTCTGTTAGTTATTACTGTCACACTAGGGAAGAAGCTATTCGGTTTATAATGTGATTGAAAAGAGATATGTATGAGGTGATCCAAAATTCATCTCTCATTTAACTCATGCTAACTTTTTTTTTTGGGGGGGGTAGAATCTGAAATCTATGGAATAATTAAAAAATAAGGAAAGAATGAAATTAGTGACTTAGTACCTGATAAGTAACTGGTCCAATCAGGAAGGAAGCAAACTTACAATTAGTATGAAATGCACATCACCCCCAGAAGTGGACAGCATGCTTACGATCCTTGAAGCATTTGATGGCTGCATTTCACCTCCATCTGATTCTCACTTATATTTAGCCACTGCACTTTTTATTCAGTCTAAAAATAGAGCCCCAAATGATGGTAGCCTGTACTTTGACTGAGGTCCCTTGAGTCTTTTACATATCCCTTTATATCACTTAGAACTCAATATTTAATCATTTCTCCCATTCCTGAAATCTTTAAATAATAAAAAATGAAAGCACTGCAGTGGGTAATTTGGCACCTGAAATGATGCAGGTTTCATCTGAGGGGTTCAGGATGAGCACAGGATTGGGAACGAGGGATGCCTGAGCTCTAAGCCTGACTCTGTCATCCCTCCTTCAGAGGCTTGGGGCAAATGTCTCTGCTCAATTACTCCCAGCTGAAAAGAGGGGTGGGGGCAATCCTACTTAACCTACCTCTCTTGGGGAGAATTAATTAGCTAGCAAAGCACCTTGAAGACAAAAAAGTCTATAAAATATTTAAAATGCTAAGTATCAGCTTCCTGAAAATGTGCTCATTGGACTTCATGAACCCGAAAAGTGATTTGTGAATTTCTAGCCATCTAACACTTGGCTGAGAGCTGAAAGAGCATTTAGATATTGCATTAAAATATAATTAACATAAAGTATGTTTTTATGCCATATATACTCTTAAACGATATGTTCTAAGATAGGATATTAGGAAGGGTTAGGGGATTTTTCAAATCTGTCTTCCTGTTAGTGCTGTTCTGTGTGATTGATAGGCACCCTCTTCTCCATTTCTAATTGCTGAATCCTACCCATAATTACTGACAAGGTCCAGCTGTGACAAATGCTTTCCTGATCCATTCCAACCCCTCAAAATCAGGTTCCAAAATACAGTACCACGTTCAACTTTATTCAAAAGTTGTGCTGTGGTATCAGCCCTATTGGACTAGCACAGGGGCATGGAACCCATAGCCTCAAGGCCACATGTGTCCTTCTAGGTCCTTACGTGTGGCCTTTTTACTGAATCCAATCCTTTTACTAAGGGGATTTGTTCAGTGAAATTTGAATTCAGTCAAAGGACTACACTTGAGGACCTAGAGGACCGCATGTGACTTTAAGGCTGCAGGCTCTCCATCCACCCTTGGACTAGTAACTTCTTGAGGTCAGGGATTCATCTTAGTTTTGCATTTCCTTCAGTGACTATTTCAAAAGCTAGGGGTCACTAAGTGGCACAGTGTGCAGAGTGAAAGGCCTGAAGTCAGAAAGACTCATCTTTGTCATTTCAAATCTGGCCTCAGACTCTTACTAGTCTGGGCAAGTCACTTAACCCTGTTTGCCTCAGTTTCCTCTTTTATAAAATTACCTGGAGAAGGACATGGCAAACCATTCCATTATCTTTGTCAAGAAAACCCCAAATGGGGTCACAGAAAGTCAGACATGACTGAAATGACTCAACAACAACAGTGACTGTCCCAGTGGTCTGGTCATTATAGAGGCTTTATCAATGTTTGCTGTAATGGTACACTCAAAAACGGATGCAGTGGGGAGCAAGCAGAACCAGGGTTTAGCCCATTGCTTGCACATAGTAAGAGTTTAATAAAAGCTTTTTGACTTTACTGAAGAACAATATATAACACGTGAATGAAAACAACACTAAAAGATACTTACAATGATTCATCTTGGTTTGATGGATCACTGGACCATAGATTTAGGACCCTAGAGGTCATCTAGCCAAACACCCTCATTTTACAGCTGAGGAAATCTTGGCCCAGGGAGATGAATGACTTACCTAAGGTCATACAAGTATTAAGCATCAGAGGCAGGTCGCAAATTTAGTACTCTTTCTACTACACTGAAGTCTTCTTTTCTCTCAGTGGAGAAGTGGGGGCCACAGGGGCAGAATATTGCTTATACTTTAAGACTAGCTTATTTTGTTAATGAATTTTCCCTAACTATTTTCTTTATTCCAGTGAGAATACAGTAAGGGTGGGGAGTATATCTAGGAATGTCTGTGTTGTAAAAAGCAAATAGCATCAATAAAACTTTTTTTTTTAAAGAAATTGCTTACTTTAAAATATTTTAGGAAATATATCCTTTATACTTCATATCCTTTTATTGAAATGGGCTATCTAGTAAGTAGTAAAATATAAAACTTATTTTATATATCCAAGATTCCACCCAAAGCACTTATAACATAAAGCATAATTTGTCAATATACTTATTAAGGTATCACAGTAGAATTATGCAGGCCCAAGGGTATAATGTTTCCTGGTTGCCTTCACTGTACAGTTATAATACCAACCTGCAATCCATTAATTGACATCCTTGACTAATTCTAGCTGGTAAATCTTTGGCTCTGACTCCTATTCCAGTCAGTCAGTTCTGGAAAATCAGTTTTTCATGTTAGACCTTTTCCTCATGTTTACAAGCAGAGAGGAATTTAATTTTGCCCTCCGGATGTCCTTTAATGAACTTTCATATGTGAAGCACATGTGTTCCATGCTTCTTGTGGCCATATCTATTCCCAGCCTTGTTATTAAGAAAATTTATGAAGTTGTGTGATCAACAGCACAGATCATGCAATTGGCTTTCTCCGCTGTCTCTAAAACAAAATGCGTTGGCAGGCCTGAGCCATTTGGGAATGGAGGACTCGAAACAAGCAAGAGGAAATTTTAAAAACTGGTGCTTCTAAGGACAAGGGACTAGACAAAAGATACAAGAATGACACAGGACTTAGAATCCTGAGGGTTAGGGGAATGGAGCAGTGATTTAATTGGTATTGGCAGATCCCAGGCAAGGAAGCTCTCTTCCTATGTGTGGGTCAGTACCTCTGAAATTTACAAAGCTAATTGATGAGAGTGATTAGAAGTCCCAACCAGTATGTGTCAGAGGCAGACTTGAACCCAGATCTCCTGACTTTGAAGGCAGCTCTCTGTAACACCACCATGTAACATCGTTTCTCCAAAAGAGGACCCAGATCTATCACTTATCATCTGTGTGATGCCGGGCAAGAAATTTTTATCTCTCTGGGCCTCCATTTCCTCACTTTTAAATTGAGAATGTCCTTTAAATTCCCTTCTGGCTCTAAATCTCTGTCCTTATCCTACAAACTACGATGACTATAAATTTGAAAATTTAACAAGAAAATTAGTTTCTCAAAGAAAATTCTCTTTGGATTTAATTTTCAGGAACTGAATAGAAAAAAAACAATTTGTGGTTTACAGGAAGATATGTTGAAGAGAGTCTGTACAAACTCAAACCATGAATCAGTCTTTTGGTAAATTAGTAAACATTCATGTGTTTAATAAACATATATTAACTAACTACTGGGTGTATATTGTATTAAAGGAAGTGAATGACCATTTATTTAGCACCTACTGTGTGCTAGACACTGTGCTAAGCACTTTACAGTGATTATATCATTTAATTCTCACAACTCTGGGAGGTAGATGCTATTCCAATTCCCATTTTACTAAGGGGGAAACTGAGACAAACTGTAGCAGAGGTTAAATGACTTCTCCAGGGTCACTCAGATAGTAAGTGACTGTAGCTGTATTTGAACTCCCATATTCTTGACTCAAGGATCAACACTCTATCCACCATGTCACCTAGTTGCCTAAGAAGTTTAACACAGTGGAGTCAGTTTTATTCCACCCCAAAAAGGAGAGATTACAGATTGATTCAAGGGCAACTTGATAGCTGTCATCAAATATTTATAGGGCTGTTACATGGAAGAGGGATTCAGCTTACTCTGTCCACAGAATACAGAGCTAGGAACAATCAGTAGGTGGGACAAAGAAGCCAATTTAGGCTTTATGTTAGAAAAGACTTCTTTAATAATTAGAGCTGTGTGAAAGCAGAATAGACTTTCTCAAAAGGAGCTGGCTCCACACATGCGTGGAAGTCTTCAAGAAAAGAGTAGATACTCATTTGCCAAGAAGACTGATGATTCTTTTTTGAATAGGCTAGCACAAGATGAAACTTGAGGTGTCTCTTCAAACTCTAAATGTCATACTACCATCAATTGTTATGCTGTGAATTTTAGGCCAATCAAAAGAGGCAATAGAAAGCCCTAAGGGGAAGCTCAGAATTATTTAAGCCAGAGGTTTTCAAACATTGGTCTCAGGACCCTTTTAATGTCCTAAAAAATATTGAGGACCCTGAAGATTTTTTCTTTACCTGTGCATATCATATCTATTGGTAGTCACTATATCAGAAATCAAATAATATTATGAAATCAGTTATGAAATCAATAATATTATGAAAATGGTTTTGACTTTGACAACTCCTTGGAAGGGCTTTGGGAATTCTCAGGGTTTCCTGATCACACTTTGAGAATTGCTGATCTAACCAGATCAATAGAAAAATTTTGATTATGAAGTTTGAGGATCTGGGTTCCAGTACTGGCTTGCATCTTTACTAACTCAGTGGTATTTTTATTACTTATTGCTTAATTACTTAATCTCTCTACTCAGCTTTTTAAAAAAGAGGATTCAATACAAAGAGTGTCAGAATTATCTGGATGGGCTGTTAGTACACTGACAACCATATATAAATTATATAGTCCTTTCCCTTGTTTTGACTCTGTCTACACAGATAATACATTCAACATAGATCTTCTTTCCCACCAGATTAATAATAATGCATTTTATCCTTTGTTACTGTAGGAGCAAGTGGAAACTAGAATTAATTATTGTTCTAAAAATGTTTTTTACACAATTTCTGAAGAAGCAGAGTTTTCACTAGAAATTCTAGAGATGTTCTGGAAATTATGGGTGAATATAGGTTTTTGAGCCAAAGCTCGGTTGCTTGGAAGGGAAATACTCTTGGCTGGTGTTTGAAATAGTGTGACCCAAGCACTGTGGTTTTCTGGGAAGCAGTGTGGGGCTAATGGCTAGAGTACTGGATGTGGAGTCCAGACAATTATGGTTTGAATCCTGTGACTGACACTTTTAAGCTGTGTGACCATGAACAACTCAAATTGCCATTCTGAGCCTCAATTTTCTCATCCGTAATATGAGAATAATAGCACTCTTGCATCTGCTGTTGTTGTGGGGATAAATTGAGAAAATATTTCTAAAATGTTTTGCAAAACTTTAAACTTTTGAAAACTTTAAAAATGTTGCAAAACTTTAAAAACATATACACCTTGGCGATTATTATTTTCCTGCTCATTGAAGTGTTTTTGTTTTTTTCAGAGGTGAGTGCTAACAGAAAATGTGAGGTGTATGGAAAGAGGGACAAGGAACTTAATCCTTTCTCTGTAAAAATGTGAGTCATGGAATAGGACTGGATGGCAACTCAACCAGAGAATCAATCTCTTTTTCCTCGCTTTATTTTGGAGAGCTTTCCAATGCTCACAAACCCACATAGAGCTTAATGAAAGCCAAGAGATGCTGCCAAGAAATCTCACTCAATCCTGCAGCATAAGACCAGGGAACAGGTGCTGTAGATGGGGAACCTGGAGTACCTACAGGTGTTTGCTCACCTAGACTGCTGTTGCTGTCGATGCCCGAGGTTCTCTTTAGATAATATTTCACATGAGCTACAAAGAGTTTACATGTATACTCGTTGTATGTACTATAGAGGAACATAGAGCCTTGCCGAGTGACTTGTAAATTTGATCAGCTCACTGTTGTCTCCAGGTCACTAAATTTTCCCCAGCTTTTCCTCCATATGCTACTATCATAGTGAAGCTGAATTCCCCGGAGACCATATTAATGTTTGGATATGCATATACAGTCTGTCTCTGTCTATGTAGACAAGGGATTCTACACCTTTTTTTTTTTTTTAATTTTTGGCCACGGCCCTGGCTTTGGCAGTCTGGTGAAGGCTGTGGACTCTTTCTCTGTTTTTAAATGAATGAAATAAAATATATAGGGTTGCAAGGGAAACCAATTATATTGAAATATAGCTATTAAAATGCACCCCCTGATTTATGCATATATACATACCTGCATATTTTGACATGTCAATTCATCAAGGGTTATGATTTTATTGGTACAGGAACTCCTTCCACTGATGTAGATTGCCACCCATCTACAACTTAATAGTCTTAGAGGGTTGGTTGAGGTACAGAGAGAAGAGATAATTTTCCAGTAGTCACCAAACTAGGGAGGGTCAGAGGTAAAATTCAAACTCAGCTCTTCCTGACTTTAATTCCAAGTCAAGCCTTCTATCAGTAATGCCTACTCCTCCCTTTATCTATGTGTTTATATGTGCAGTGTGTATCTTTCCTTTCTCTCTTTCTCCCTGTATATATATACATTTAATATACTCTCTCTCCATATATTATATATATGTGTATACATACATACATACATACATACATATATATATATATAAACATATATACATGTATATTTCCCTGACCCACACTAGCTCTGGGACACTGGGTGAATCATTTAAGCTCTCAGTCCCCCACATAACTGTAACTCCAAGTTAAACATTTCATCTGCAATGTATGCCTTGTTCCCTTTCTTGCAGTACAAGTTACAGAGGACTGAGAAGAGAAGTAATTTCAACAGTAGAAGCTCCCTATGCCCTGAAATCACAGGTCCTGATAGAAAAATACAAACAGAAACAGAAACAAAACACACACACACACACACCATTAACTTAAGATGAGAATGGTAATTTGCATCCTGAATAAGAAAAGACAATTATATAATTGTCCCATTTTTAGGTGGTTCTTTTCTGACTCTCTTTCCTTTATTGGTCACCACTAACATCGACATTAACCCATCATTGGGTATTAACCCCCCTTTTCCCCTTCCCTCCCCACTGTCAATCAAATTAAAATAGGTCCATATACCCAGGGCATAACAGAAATTAGGTTGAGCCTTAAAAATTTAAAGTCAAAGATAAACAAGAAATATATATATGTATATATATATATAATTATATATTTATAAAATATATGAATATATAACAATGCATATATTATACAATCTATGTATATATAAGCATATATGTATATACATACATATATGTATATGTGCATATGTATTATATGTGTATATGTCTGTCTTTTTGATACTGTTTACATTTCAAAGTAGTAATTGGTTGCCAAGTGTAATGCTTATTCCTATTGAATATGCTGCTCTTCTAGTCAGGGATCCCTATCTATTCAAATATGTTCTATTTAGTCTTGAAGAGGCCATTTCAAGGCCCATCACCTCCCTATCACTTCCTTGAATATCCCTGATCATTTTCATGTCTTTCTTATCCAATGTGGTATTAGTAGTCTCTGTCTCATAATTTAGCACTTTACAGCTACTGAAGACCTGGAAAAAGAACATTTCTTTGCTACCAAAATCCCTGGCCTTGCCATATGGTTCTGCATTAAAAATGGACATGGTTTTATTGGTGGAAATAATTTTAAATAATCATTGCCATCTTCTTTACCACTATACTCTATGTACTATGGAACCTTTCCATCTTACTTGAAGCTGAAACCTCCTATTAGTATTGGTTCCTCCATTAGAATACATGCATCTTGGGAGCTGAGTCTATCTTACGTTTCCATATGCATCATCAGCACTTACTGCAATGCTTTGTACAAAGTAAGCATTTAATTTATGCATTTTCTCTCATTTATTTATAGTGTTTTATATTCTTCTTAAAGTTAGTCCCTTTGTCTTTCCTCTTCAACAAGGTTTCAAGGTAAGTAATTGTACTTTTAAAAATTCTATCAGTTTTTGGAGCTTTCTGGAAACATAGTAGGTGCTTGATAGTATGTATTGATTAAAAGTGGACTTATTGTAGTTTGAGTTATTTATATTAGAGATAGGGTAGAATTTCTTGGGAGTGAAAGTTGTTAAAAATCTCTATCAAAAAAAAAAATCAGGGGCGGCCAGTTGGCTCAGCGAGTAAGAGCACCAGTTCCAGTGTCGGGATGACCTGGGGAATAAATCCGGGCTCAGATACTTAGCACCACACCCAGAAATAACTAACTGGCCGTGTAACCTTGAGCAAGTTACTTAAACCCGATTGCTTTAAAAAATAAAAAAAAATGTTTATCTTTACAATGTGTGTGTGTGTATGTTGGTGTTTGTGTATGTGTGTGTTGGTGTGTTCACCCAGTGGTTCACAGACCTTTCAAAGACCCTTATAGCTCAGTCATTGTATACCTATCAGACACAGGCTTTACATACAGAAGCAACTTTGCTGTTGACACTGCTTTTGAACTTCTTTGGAACTTTCCATCATTCTTTCTTTCTATCTTCCCTATTGCCTTCCCCTTTATATTGTCATCTCCTTGAAGGCAGAGACTGCCATTTTTTATTTCTATTTGTATTTCCAGCACTTAGCACAATTCCTGGCCCATAATAGCACTTAATAAGTGCTTTATTGACTGGCCAGAACATGGAGCATGGATATATCTGAAAAGGACAGGACTCTTGGGATTTTGGACCAAGGTTAGGAACATCATCTGCTGAACAGTCTCCAAAATAAAGAACTTTAAAAGTTAACATGTATCATTTATGTTTGATACCATCTTAACTTATTCCTTAACTATGTGGAGCTTTAAGTGCATGACTGACATATTATCTTATTGTGGTGGCTATGATATGGTTAAAGTCAAGAACTGGTTATGTTTGAAATCAATATCAAGCAAACTGACCAGATTAGAAGACATAAGAGGGAAAAAAATTTCTTCTGAATAGTGAACTGACACTGTTAACATTAGGTGGACTATTGTTGATCTTAATATTATCCAGCTAAAAGCAGAGCTAGACTTTAAAAATTCATAAGACATTAATCAAATGGCTAATGTATGGGTTAACTTATACTGAGTTTTACCCCAGTGCAGACTTTATCCATTAGCAAGAAGACCACAATGAGTATTTGTTCCAATTTCAAGTGGCAAACAGAAGGAAAGAAGTCTCCCTGTGTATGAGTGGGAAAATCAGGATTGTAATGTGTATGTGATCTAGTATTCCATAGGATTGTCTCCCAAGGGAAGAACTATATGATTTCCTGCTGACCCATGAATGTAATCTGTTTTTAATCTGTGAAGTCTGCCTTGTTTAAACATTAAACTGTGTGAGCTTGAGGGAAGAAGAGTCAAGAGAAGGTGCTGGGCATAGATTTAGAGAGTGGATTCATCCGAGAGAAATATTCTCTTCTCACTCCCCCAACCCCCCCACTCTCCAGATGATGTCAAAGCTGTGCGTGGTAAAGGGATCAGTCTGTGATGGGGTCAGTTGACTGATTCTGTGGATCATTGAATTATCGCCAGAAGCAACAGGGCTTGAACAAGCTCTAACCTTAGCATCCCAAGGAGCCAAGTACTAAGCAAGAGGAAGGGAGAGTGAGCAAGGAAGGTAGACTGTACTCCTTTCCCAAGCTGTTAATAATATACTAGACAGGGGCAATAAATAATTGACAGTTGTCACTGATCTCTTTCTTGGTTATTCATGGGTTCAGAGATGGTCCTTTGTATCAGCAGCATCTAATCTCGTTACATCACATGCACCGCTCAGCTCACACATTGATATGTCTGCTGGTGACATGTGATGCACACTGGCTTTTCAGAGATATCACAAACCGCTGATCTGCACCAGTCAAGAGCAATGTATTGTCATTGGCAGACAGGAATGAGTGTAAATAATACAAAAAGTAACCTCCAACCCTGCCCTGAGAAACCTCCATAATCAGAGAGAAGTCTTTCCCATTGCACCACTGAGGCTCTTGAATTAGAATCGCAATAGACTGAACGAAAGGGGCTCCATTCAATTGTCTCTTTGATCATCCATCACAGGGATCCAGAGTAGGTGGAGAAGAGTGATCGGAGACTGCAAGGAGTGTTTTAGCTCTGCTTCCTGATTCCTTTCCTATGCACCTGCATAGGCAGCACAGCAACTTAGCGAAGTGAAAATGAGAATGGTAATAAGGCAGGAATAGCCTGTTACAGCAAGTGCTCCATTTCAATTTCTGACAGTTGAAAGGGACAAAGTACAGAAGCAATAAATTCAGGAAGGAGAAGGAAAAAACAAAACAAAACACTGAGAGTCGATTTGGGGATCTGGCTTTTGTAAAAGTTGACCAGAGAAGTGGTCCAGAGTGGAGACAATGGTCATTTTACACAAGGAGGAAACAAAGGCAGGGATATTAATTATCTGTCCAGTTCCTTTTTCTATACTGTTTTTCAGATGTCCTTATTTTCTAAGATCAATGATTGTTAGGAGCATAACTTCTCAAGTTTCTTGATAGGACAGGTTTTTTGTTTTTTCAAGTTAATGATAATAGTTACCAGTTACATTTAATAGTACCTACTATATGTTAGACATTATGCTAAGTGTTTTACAGATATCTCATTTGATCCAAGCTTTACTAAAAAATCCATCCATCCATGCATCTCTCTTCATCATATACAGATTTTCAAGGCAGTGTCCACCACTAACTAGTAGATTAGTAAACACACACATATACATAAAAATATGTGTGAGTGTATATACACACACACACACACATTCCACACTTTTGAATATCTGTGTTTAACTACTTTCACTTACTTTTAGAAATTTAGCTGACATAGTAAAGGAATACACAGCAAGAAATTAAAGTCTGGAAAACCCTGGCACTGTTCGGACTCTGCCCTAGGTCAATGGCTTTGGCTTGTGATTTCTGGTGACTGCGCTTGCCTCATCCCATCCCTTTGTGGCCTTTATGTCATGATCAGTGGCAGCGCTGGTGCTTGGTTTTCCTGCCTAATTCACCCTATACGTGCCCCACATTGTGGCATGAATTCTGTTTCATGTATCCTCACTGTAACCATACACAAATTACACAGCACCACTATATTTGTGCAAGGGGAGAATCACGAACCTTCCCTTCTCTAAAAAAAACATCCTATTGTGGGACCCACCTTACTTTCCCTAAGGGAAAAGTTTGTTTTATCATCATCATCATCATCATCATCATCATCATCATTCCTATTATTAGTTTTCTGTTTAAAAAGTGAAAAAGCTTCATGGTCATCTTCCACCCATGCAGAAACCACATCCTATTTGCTATTAATTTATTCTTGTTCTAATTGCAGGGTGAAGAGAAACCTAAAACTGTCCCATTTTTGAGACTGTCAGAGATCTGTTTCTGATAGAATGAAAGCTTTCTATCCCCATATCTTAACATATAGGAGACACTTATCAAGTACTTGTTTACTAACTCACTTTATCTATCTACTTCCACTTGCCACTATGCCCTTACTGGAACCCTCCATTCCAATCAAGCAGATGACTGCCTCCTTCATAGACCATGTCCATTTCCCCTTCAGTGCCCTTTGTAATGTTTCCTCTAAAATTACCTTCTTTTTATTCACTTGACTATAGCTGATCTACCAAGGATCCGTTCTTTTCTTACCTAGTTGGGTTAAGACTCAGCTGCTCACTGAGGTTGGTGGTACACAAGATTGGTGGATTGCTTGAGTTTAAGAGTTCTGTGCTATGACAGACCAAAGCCAATCTGCTATCTCTAGTATGTCTGGCACTAGTATAGTGAGCCCTCAGGAAAGGTTGTCACCAGGATCCATAAGCAGAAGAGTGAACTGATTCAGGTCTGAAATGGAGTACAACAAAGCTTCTCTTCCAGTTGGTACTGAGATTTGCCTGTGAGGAAGTGAGGAAGAACTGTACTTCCAGTTTGGGCAAGACAGGGACACTCAGTCTCAAAACGACAAAACATCATTGTTGTCTAATGTTTGGGGCTTATCTGTATTACCTCCCAAACTAGAAGATAAACTTACTGAAGACAGGACCCAAATTTATATCTCTTCTGTCTCATAGTGAATAAATAACATGGAAAAAGACCCAGAGCAGATGCTCAAAATATTTGATGAGAAAGGACTTGAATCAATAGAACAAAATTCCTAAAGGCCGAGATATGTTTTTACTCCTGTTGATATAAGAGAGTAGAAATAGTTCAGGTGTTCTGACTGTCATTCCTAAAATCAGGCATGGTGGCCTCAACCCTAAAAAATGCAGTTTTTTTTAATAGACCCTTAATTAAGAGTAATGATTGTAAGAGACAGAGATTTTGTGGTGAATGTAACATGGAAAAATGGGCTGACAAATTTCTGTCTTTGTTTATCCTGAACTAATGACCATGAGTTGACCCTATCAGGTGGACTAAATAAAACATTTGCTCAGTCAGGTAGCAACAAAACCTGACCAGGTGAATTCCCTTAATTCTAACTGCCTAAAAAGCAACTGTGGGTCTTTGGTGTCTGTACCTAAGGGTGCTCTGAGCAAAAGGATCTCCCTAATCAATTGAATGATCAGTTGAAACATCCATCCTGATAGATCCCGCATTGTGACAAGGCTTCCATAGCTGTTTCTTAGAATCTTGGCTTGATTTTCTCCCTGCTGCTGCTGGAAATGTGAGTTGTCCCATTTAATCTCTCATTTTTTTTTAAATCACCTTTAAAAAGAGTAACTTTTGTTATCTAATTGTGGCCTCCAGTGTCCTGGTACCCCTGTAAGTTGAACCCAGGCTATGTGAGGGATTCAAAAATACACAATTTTCTCCCTAACAAAATATTTTTCTATGTCAACAGCTAGTGTTTCAAAATGATGAGTCACTTTGGTACCATGTCAGTTAAAATCAATAATGGAGACTTCATTGCTCATACTATCAGTTATTATCATTGGTTTTTGAAGCAGTGTCAGGCAACATGTGGCCTTTTGAACAGGCTTACGTGACAACAATTGCATTTATTTTGATGTTTACAAATTGCATTTCTCTGAATGGGCAATTGACATGGCAACAGAGTTTCATGGCAGGGTATGATTCATTTCCTGGAGGCATTAATCTGTTTGTGGCTTTACACAGGCAATCATTACATTCCATATTAAAAAAAAGCATGTCCAGGGGTGGCTAGATAGCACAGTGAATAGAGTGACAGCCCTGGAGTCAGGAGGACCTGAGTTCAAATATGACCTCAGACACTTAACACACAGACAAAAAAACTAGCCATGTGACCTTGGGCAAGTCACTTAACCCCAATTGCCCTACCTTCCCCCCTCCAAAAAGCAAAAAAAAAAAAGCATGTCTATCTTTGACCATATGGTAAAGAGGTAATTATTTGAGTGAATATAAAACTGCATATGTTCAAAACTTAAGATTTCACATGCAAAATTATGTATGTTTGAATTTTTAATTCACCTCACATTTCAACGTATCTTCTAGGGTTAATAGCTTATTTTTTCAAATGGAAAAATTACATTAAAATTGACTCTACTATTATACATTGAATGTGAATGTTAGTGGCATCCACAAATAGAAAAACTTAACCACCATGGGATTTTTTATTTCTGTGATTCTGGCTTTTTGTCTCTTGATGGTTATGACAGAAGTAACCAATTAGCTTAATCTACAGACCAGATTGTAAAAAGGGATTAGGTTCGTCTCAAACCTATGGATTTGGATTGGGAAAACTTGTAGGTGCTTTGATTTATCTCAAACATGCTCCTGAAATTCTTAATTATGACTCTGGGAGCCTAGGGCTGATAGTATATAGTTTTTTCCTTTACCTTCTTCCTCACTCACTTTTCCTTACTTCGTATCCCCTCCCCCCACACCAAGGCCCTTCTCATGGGAGGCTTCAGGCATGCATAGAGTTTATAGTCATCTTCCTCAACCTAGATTTTCTGGCCATGTCCCTGGGGTATTAATTAATAATTTTCCATTGTATCATGACTTTTGAGTGAGATGCCTGGGGTGAAGCTGGTTTTAATTGGAGTATTTGAGTGAAGGAAGCCAAATGAACCCTGTTTTTTTTTTCCTCTTGGACAAGAATATATGTGTAGAATGATTGTGTGGGAGACTAGAGAAAAGGAGGAATCAGTTGATGTCTATAAGTGTTGCCACCCAACACAAAAACAAGTGGGTTAAAACTTTGGGAATAGTGCAATTTAATTCCAATATGCAAGGATTTATTAAGCCTCTGCTTTGAAGGCACTACATTTGTGAATATGAAATAAAAAACTAAAAACAGTCCATCCCCTCAAAATGCTTACATTTTGCTAAGAGAGACTGCACACAGATAAAATATAAGATAATATTATCAGGAAAAAAGTATTGACATTTAGGGGAATTAACGAAAATCTCCTGTAATCAGTGGCATCTAAAATAAGCATTAAAGGAATCAAAGAATTTTAAAAGCAGAAGTAAGACGTGAGTTCATTCCAGGCACAGGAGACAGCATGTGCAAAAACATGGACATGGGGTATGGCCTGCCAAATTCAGGAAACGTGAAGTAGGCTAGTTTGGTTGTGTGATGTCATAAAGGGTAATAAGATCATATATCTAGGAAGGTGGGCTTGAGTCACATGGCAAAAAGCTTTAAATGCCAAGCAAAAAAGTTTGTACTTTCTCCTAGAGGTGAATGTAGATTCTTGCAGTGAGGAGTGATATATGGTTAGACCTATATCTTAGGAACAATAACTTGGCAGTTATGTTGAAAATGTATTGAAAGGAAGAGAGACTGGAATTAGACAGACTAATTAGGAATATGCACTCACGTGATCTGGAAAGTTTTCCTCTCTTTAGGAGTTGCATAAAGAGAGTTGTAACATCTGTGTTCCCAGGGTTGCCCTGTGTACTTTAAAGTCCATTTTGTCTTTAACAGAAAATCAACACATCTGTACCTAAGAGGACAACTTTAGGAATTGTGGCTTCTTTCTTCCCCAAACACTCTATTGGAGCCATATCCTTGCCCTGAGGTCATTCTGTGTCTGGTGACAAGATTTTTCTAAAAGCAGATTTTCTACTGGGACTCTTTAGGGCTTTGTCTAGGACTCCCACTTTTGTGGTCATTACCAATGTCTTAAAATTTATTTTAGTTTTAATTTATGGAATACAAGCATTTATGTAATATAGTGAATTAAAAAAAAAAGATGATTGCACATGAACCTGCAAATCTATTATGTACAACTTGCTATTCCTTTTAAATATATAATAAAGTTATTCTGTAAATTTTTTCTTCATGCCTTCCCATCCTTACCCCCTGTGCTAGAGATGACTACTATTAGACATAAATAGTGTGTGTATGTATGTATGTACGTATATAGAATTATTCTATATATCTATTTGTCAGTTCTTTCCCTGGATGCAGATAGCATCTTTCTTCATATGTACTTTATAGTTACTTAGGGTATTTATAATAGTCAAAATGGTTTATTTGTCCAAAGTCTTTACCAACTGCTTGAGGCATATAACTGCTTCTTCAGCTATATAGATTTTCACATTATAAAAAGGTAATATTTTACAGAAAACATTTCCCTACTATTGTAACCCAAGTCTCAAAGCTGATTGCTGAGAGACTGTCTCCTTATTGGTAGAGATCAATACCTTGTACCTGAGAGAGAAAAATTTGCTCCTTTCTAGCTATTTGAGTCTCTTTGTTTTCTGCAGGCTTTTTCAGTTTTTAGGTTCTGTAGTTACTTCTGGCTTCCATCTTCAACCAAGAAGAAAGATGGTGCCAACTTTATTTCACATTACTAAAGGAAAATACTCTTGGAAGAAGTTGACATAAGAGGAGCTGGCATCCTCCATGCCTCTTTCCTGGCTCACTACACTAGAGATTTTGGGGAACTTCCTCTTGGGTGAGATCTAGAACTATCTCTCTTGGTTGAGCTGAGTTACCTTGAACCTTTACACTGTATTGCCTGGTATAGATTCTTTTGTATATACTTTCCTGGCTGCTAGGTGGGGCAGTGGATATAGTGCTCGGCCTGGAATCAGAAAGACCTCATTTAAAATCTAACCTTAAACACTTACTAGCTGTGTGACCCGGGACAAATCACTTGACTTCATTTGCCTCAGTTTCCTCATCTGTAAAATGAGCTAGAGAAGGAAATGGCAAACCACTCCATTATTTTTGCCAGGAAAACCCCAAACGGGGTCACAGAGCTGGACATGACTGAAAAGATGGAACAACAACAAATGTATGCTTTCTATGATGCTTATCTTGCTATAGATTTGGACAAATGGGTTCCTTTGCTATATTGATATGTGTGTATTCATTGCAGAGTTGGTATTTTGGTGGGAAGGTAGTAATCTTGGGTATTAAGGTTGGGGTCTGTAATGGGAATGTAAATTTTAAAGATCTTCTCTGCCCCTAGGGTAAAGTGCACCTGGAGCCTGGGGTGGGAGGCTTGTTTTTCAGTAGATACTTCTTGATTGGCCAGTGGGTCCAAAAGGTTGTTACATTCTCTGAGCCAGGAGAAGGCTATATAAGCCCTGATGTGAGGCTTTGTTTTGGGGCTCACTTTGAGAAGTGTTCTGTGATTTGATATGGATTCTGGGAAGCCGTTGTCCAGAGCCCCCCGGCTTTGAAATCCAAATGTTGTTTGGTATGGATGTAATGGTTGGATAGTTTGGAAAGCTGTCTACTTGATCTGTTTCTGTCTTGATAATTCTGCCTGTATACTTTGAAGTTCGGGGTGCTGACCTTTTTCCCCTGAACGAGGTAAACGATATATGTCTGACTGATTAAAGTAAGCTTGTTAACCCATTTTGAGTTGCTTTCCTTTAACAAAGCAGATCCAAGAACCTGTGTTGGCAGCAAACCCTGAGGACATTTGGGGTACTTGCTGCTACAGGGTCCTCCTTCCCTCAGTTAGTGGACAGTGTTCAGAAGTTCAGCTTAAATCTGACACCTACATCTCCTAGACCAGCGCTTCTTAAAGCTGTGGGTCACAGCCCCATATAGGGTTGTGAAAAATTTGGCAACAGTAAAAGGTTTCTTTTACATGTGCAATGATCAAAAATTAATTAAAAATCAAATGAAAAATCAAATGCAAAATGAATCTGAGGTGTTCCAGCGGTTGTTTCATGTTGTATCTCACAACTTCACTGCAGCCTTGGTTCTCAACACAAAACATTCATGCTTTGCACTGAGCATGAGCATGCCCTAAGGCCAGGCAATGCTAACCAACACTGCCAAAACTCAGAAAGGGGTCTTGAGTGGAAAAAGTTTAAGAAGCCCTGCCCTAGACTAACAATATTTAAGGGAACAGAGCGATGTAAGTCTAGCCTAATTTCCCTCTCTTTCCCTCTTTGAGGAAAGGATAATGGACATGTTTCTGCCCTCCACCTCCTTCTTCCCTTCCTGGCAGGAAGTAAAATCCCCTTTGGAAATGGGTGGTCAAGAAGAGGCTAGAGATGCCTATTCTGCTTCCCTTCATACAAAGGTAACCCCATGTTACATGTGGGCAACAGCCCTTGTTATATTACCTTTGAGTTTCTACTCAAAGTTTATTAGATCCATCAGAAATAAAGATAAGGGAACACTGAAATTGCAACCGGGATGAATGATAGATTGACTTATAAAAATTGACTTATACAGAAACGTTTCTCAGGAATATGTGTTATATAGGGGCGGCCAGGTGGTGCAGTGAGTAAGAGCACCGCCCCGGAGTTGGGAGACCTGGGATCGGTTCTGGACCCACATACTTGGCACCCACAAAATAACTGGCCGTGTAGCCTTGAGCAAGTTACTTAGCCCCAATTGCTTTAAAAAAGGAAAAGGAAGAAGAAACAGTGTTGCCCAGTGGTTAGAAGACTTGCTGTGTAGGCTGGAGCACCTAGGTCAAATTTGATATCTGACTCCTACTCATTCATTTAAACTCTGAAGCTGTAAGTTACAGAAAAGTTTCCAATCAGCATTGAACAGAGTTTCCAGACCACAAGTTCCATCATTTGCACTTTTGGGAGGGAGTGGTGAGTTCATGAGTTCCTGATTTCATTGAAGTAGGAAACATCCTTTATCTATGCAGAATAGCCCTGTTCTGCAAATTAGTCTTAGAAAGTTACCTGGGGGCATCGAGAGGTTAAGAGGTTTGCCCAGATTCATACAAGGAGTAAGTACCAGAAGCTGAATTTAACCCCAGGTCTTGCATAGTTGGTCTGCCTCAGTTTTCTCACCAACTGAAATGAGAGGGAGAAGGAAATGGCAACCCACTCCAGTATCTTTGCCAAGAAAACCCCAACTGGGGTCAGGAAGAGTCGGACATGACTGAAATGACTTGAACGACAATCAGCTTGCTCACTTAGAGGCCTGCTTTTTATGTACCAAGGCAGCCCCATCCAGACTCTCTCAGGAACTTAAAGTGGACTAGATCACAACTCCCCACCAAAAAAGAACTCTCACATAAAGCAGAGAACATCTCCATTTAGAATAATGATGGTTGTTCAGATTGGCAGGGGAATGACGTTTTACTTTTCTAACTTTCAGGTTTAGTTTAGGTAGTCACACTTCACTCTCTCTCCTTCCTTTGTGACTTTTAACTGGGTGCCCCAAAGCTATCTTTGAGCAAATGAGATATAAACTGAGAATGGAATGTCTATGAGAACTCAGAAAAGGAAAATGCTGGCCAATATACTTTGGGTCAGTGCAGTTGGAAAGCATTCAGCAGCTAGAATGTAGGCACAGCTAAAGCATATCATTTTATCCTTTGGTGAGGGACTGGGGTGATGGCTCTCATTTCTCCCACTCCAATCAAATGAGTTGAAACTCCAATAACTCTTAATGTCTCAATGCATTAACTTGCTCTGTTCTTGGTACCAAATTATAGATCTATGTCCCTTTGAAGGTATTTTTTTTCCTCTTCCAGTATGGCTTAGTAACTGCAAATCTTTTAAAAAAATATTTAGACTTCACTGTCTGACAACTTCTATAACAATGCATCATATCATTACAGGTTATGACACTGCACTATAAAACACAGAAGACATAAAAGTTTGAAATTTATAAGGCTATCTCAGCTACCTATGTATGATACTACAGATAAAATAGTACATTACAGTGACACCAAGGTTCAGTGTCTCTATAGTAACTATGGAATTCAAAGTTATGTCTGGAACTTCTTTTAACTCTAGCCATGGTGGGTAGAAATGCCTCCAGGGTTCCCGATTCTCAGGTGAAAGCAAGCTCTTTGGAAGAGTCATTGTTAAACAGAAACAACAACAGCAATGCATATATCATGAGTGTTGTTGAAGAATTCAGGTTGAGGATCATGTAAAGGCTAGTAGAGAGGGGCATGATAAGCACAAGCAGACACATTGCAAAAGAAGAATTGTGTAGAAGAAGTAATATCAGGTATGTCATTTGAGAAACGTAAGAATACAAAAAAAAATTAAGTCATCTAAGCAAGAGCAAGGGGTACCCAGTTCCATTAGTATTCTTGCAATGTCAAGAGATGGAGAGAGTTTGATGCATCTCCCCCCCCCCCCCCACCCCGTGAAATATTTATGGGAGAAGCGTGGGGCAAGGATTTCACAGGCTGGACAGACATGAATGTGTTGTAATCTAAACCACTACAGGAAGATCCAACATATAAAAACATCAGATTATCAAAGTATTAAAGTACCTGACTCTCTGCATGGGTCAGATTTATATTTCCCTACTTCTGCTTCCTCAGACCTATCCACTGGTGAAATCACAACTGGGATCTTTTAGTTCCTTAGCTACTCAAGCAAGAGACATCTGGGTACCACTGAGAGAGCCTATAACATTAAGCTGAGCTAACCATTCTAAAGTTCTTGTTAAATCTTTGCTGAGTCTGGGGACAAGTTGAGAATGTCAGCTTCTATCTAACTGAAGTGATGATAGACTGATTTATGTCAGGCTTATAATAAGTCTATGGCATTAAAAGAAAAATCCATTGTAACAGGAGAAAAAAAAGTGTGAGCCAAAGCAATTTACATTAGAACAGCTCTTTTGGGTGTCAATTGAAATGTATGAGATACTGCCTTTGACATTGTAATAGTTCCCTTAGATTTTAGTGGGCGCATATGAAGCTTCAGTAATAGGCACCCTAATGATTTCGTATTTATAGACCTGTGTAAGGTACTTTCAGTGATATCATAATGGCTTGCATTCTGTATATCTAGGCACTGTAATTGACATTGTAATGACTCCTGGACCCTTCTAACAGAACTGTAATAACACTTAAGTAATGTGTACAGGGTTCTATATTTGATGCTATAAAGCTCTTAAGACCCTTTTTAGATGTGTGTGAATTTCGTGCTCATAAAAGTGAGCCACCTATAGCAATGTCATGAACAAGGCAGCCTGCAAGAAGATGTTTTCAGGCTTCCTCAGCAGACCTTTCTAGCTACACATGTATTTCAGGTGAGGGGAAAGAGTCTGCTAGATACTGCCCTGAACTGAGATCATCTATTAGTTTTCAAAAGACTTCTGAACAAGCTGGCAATGGGGATGAACTCTGTTGGTAATTTGGATTGAGAGATGGAATTTATTATTATTATTTTTTTGGCAACCTCAGGAACAAAGCCATTCATACCTCACACATATAAGTGCTTAATAAGTGCTTGAGTTGAGTCTGGGAATGGAACCAAGAGCAGAAATATTTATTCTGACTTTCCCGTTGTACTGCATCTATATCTTTGGGTTAGGTCTGCCGCTTCCCTTTTCCTGAAGCTTCCTATCTACAAAATAAGAATGAGATCAGTAATTAACATAGAACAAATGGATCTTTGGTCCAGACTAATGGGGGGAACACAGGAAAGAAATATATTTTCTCCACCAATGAATGAAAAAAACATTAAGAGCTCATTATGTGCAAGGCACCATGCTAGGCATCAGAGATGAAATTAGTAAAGGCTAAACAACCTTTACTCTCAATGAACTCACACTACTAGAGGGAGGCAGCATCTATAGGTGGGTTCCGCTACAAATCCAAGGGAATGGTCCTGTGGTATTACGGCCCAGTAGCAAAAACAAATGGTAATACATTTTAAACTATGCTATTTCCACTGATAAAATCCTATCCATTCCTGATGGTGATCCATTTGACATTGCCAAGGACTTCAGTGGTGAGGATTTTCTTTCCTAGGTCCTGTGATTATTAAAGAGGTGGCTGCGAGGCTGTATTGTCACAAGAACTCATTCCTTGCATGACTGTTGCAGTTGCTGGGCTGGAAGCAACAGTGATTTAGGAGACACTCAGATTCCCAGGGCTCTTGGGCTCAGTCTTAGGCTGTCTCCATTGGAGCCTGAGGATAAATGGGGTGATTTGATTCTCTGGGCACATGCCAACTCTTGCTTCTCTCTTGGAGAGTCTTGTACCTTTCAGTTAGGCTGGTTTGCTTCATCCTCATAGTGACTGATGGTGTCTTATCTGACTCTGTGGTTGTCTATAGACCTGATCCACCTTGCAGCACAACTCCTCCTGGGCCCAAGATAACATCTGTCCCATAGGTTTGCCCTCCCCCTTACGAGGTCCACTTTCAATGTCAATCCCCAGAGGGTCTCAAGAACTATACCACCATTCCTGGTGGGACAGTCCCCTGTGCCATGGGCTATAACCCTACTCTCCCTTCTCACTTAACAGACAGACACAGACACACACACAAACACACACACACACACACACACACACACACGCTGTTTTTGCTCCAAGTGACGGTGTTCTTAGTTATAGCTCTGGTGCACTACAAGGCCATGTTAAATGAGTGCTGAGGAGAAGCTAACATATCTTAAAACTCCTCGATGCAGAAGAGGGTTAACCATGGTGTTTGTGACTTGGGAAGGCTTGTGTGACCAAGTCAATTCATCATTCAGCAGAAATAATGAAGCCCCCACTAGATTCAGAAAACTAAGCTACCTGCTGTATTTTTGTGTCAACAAGTTTGTGTTTAGATTTCTATTGTCATCTAAGTAGTGTTAATTAATTTATTTTGCATTAGTTGGCCACTAGAATTTATTCCGACAATAAGGATGATTCATAGCAGGGATTTGGGCCTCATTTCAAATAAATCTTTAAATCATCCACTGCTTTATTTCTGGGACTATGGTAAGCTTCCACTCCGATGATTATGAGCTAATTAGGAGATAATAAGTTATGGAAATGCATAGCAATAATAACAATTGCTATAATAATAATGATTGTTCTAGTAAGGTGGGGCTTTGGTTTATTTCAATGAAGGTGCTATTTAGTTCCTGTAGACTTATTTTGACAAATAGGATGAATGAGGAAGGTTGATAATGCAAATGAACACAGCCTTACTGAAAAAAGAAAGCTGTGATGGTGTAACTTTAACACTTATAATTTCTCTGTTCTTAATCTTCCGTTCCTTCCATTATTGAGCAATCTAACCCTTCTTGCTCATTAACCAAAGGGGCTCCATCAGTATTTGGGGGGGGGGAGGGTCTTCCTTGCAAAAATTTGGATGAGAAAAATCTTGGAGGGACTCCTTAAATAGACCTCTTGCCTTCATGGTGGTTCCACTAACTTTTTATGCCTCCTCCTTAATATGGAATTCATTCTCCCATGAGATGATTTATTTCCCTCCACATTGTTTCTTTCCTTTGTAGTTTCAGATCGGTCTTTTCATCTTTTGCTGATAGCCAGTGACCCCATCCTTCTTTACTAAATTTATCATCTTATTTTAAATCTAAGTGCTTTGTGTGAGTTAAGGCAACTGGACTGTCACACTATTTTTCAAGGTAAGGATGTGTGTGTGTGTGTGTGTGTGTGTGTGTGTATACACTCAACTAAATATCACCTTTCTTTAAATTAAAAACAAAGGGGTGGCCAGGTGGCACAGTGAGTAAGAGCGCTGGCCCCAGAGTTGGGAGACCTGGGATCGGTTCCGGCTTCAGATACTTCACACACCAAAAAAACCCCAAAAAAACAAAAAACAAAAAACTGGCCATGTAACCTTGAGTAAGTTGCTTAACCCTAATTGCTTTAAAAAATAAAATAAATTAAAAATGAAACAATACAAACCTCCTTTATTAACAGTATCTTAATTTCAAAATATTGTCCCTTGTACAGACAATTTTTTTTTTAAAGAGAGAAGGAACAGTTTAGCATAATTGATGAATACATTGAATGATTCTGACAATATAGACAGTATTTCAAGCCTTCACTCCCCACTGTTACAAATAAAGAGAGGAGTCACATCCTCTCATCTGTTGATTGGGGACAAGTTTGGTTATTATGATTGCATAGTTTAGTTTCACTCTTATCTGTTCTTTCCTTTTACACTGTTGTAGTTCTTGCAGATATTGATTTCCATCTCTGCCTAATATAACTTTTATCAGCTCATAAATCTCAAAGATGGAGGAACTCTTACCTTTGGTCTGCCTACCAGGTGAGGATTTGCCCAAGGTCATACAACTGTTTAGGAGAAGAATTAGAACCTTAAGATCACAGAATTTGAGAAAGAAGACAGGATTTTAGCGACCAACTGCACAACCCAAACATGAAAAAGAATATCTACTGGCTGAGAAATATAAGCTCTCTGAAGGTAGGATTCATTCCTCCCCTGTAGTCATCTTGCAGAGGAGTGGGAAAGACTTCCTGCGGAAGGTGACATTGGAGTGAAGCCTTAAAGGAAGGCAAAGAAACAAAAGAAGCCTGAAGTGAGGATGGAGACCATTCCTGGTGTGGGGGGCAGCCAGTGATGGAGTGTTGTTGTGCCTGAGGACCAGTTAATAAGGAGGCCAATGGCAGCCAGTGATGGAGTGTTGTTGTGCCTGAGGACCAGTTAATAAGGAGGCCAATGTCCCTGGAGCTCAGAGTACCTGGAAGGATGTAACGAGCAAGAATACAGTAAAGGCAGGGAGAGGACAGGTTGAGAAAGAAAGGCTTTAAAAGCCAAAGAGAGCATTTCATATTTTAAACTTGGAGGAAGAACATTTATTAAATTCTTACTATGGCATAGCACTAAGAACAGATAGTGTAAATGTAGAGATCCTAAGTTTCCCTGTTGAGGGTTCAATATATCATTGGTTTACTTAAGAAATTAAAGAAGGATTTTTGGGGGGAGTTTTGCAGAAGCTGTGATGATACTCAAAGACCAGTAGACAACGTAGAGCCTATGACCAAACATTTAACCCCAATTTTTCAATAAGGTACTGTAAACACCCCATAAAAAAAGGAAAAACTCAGACTTCTTTGATACAAAAGGAAGGCCAAGAAATTTTACATGGATTTTCCAGATTGTGGGGGTGCTGTGTTCTTAACCGCTGCAATGTGCAAGGGATAACTACAAACAAGCAAGATAGTCATTTGCCTTGACAGAGCTTACATTCTAATGGGGAAGAAGACCACATATAAAGAACTAGAAAGAGTGAGGTATGGTGGCAGCATGATTTGGAGGGGACTGGGAATAATAATAGCAATTATAATGTCTCTTTTATAGTGCTTACTACATTCCAGGCACTGTGCTAAGTGATTACAATTATTATTTCATTTGATCCTCACAGAATCCTGGGAAGTAGGTGTTGTTATTATACCACTTTTACTGATGAGGAAACTGGCTTAGTTCAGCATAAGAAAAGGCAAAAGGTCACCTGGTGTACTTGGTGGGGGGAATGGGGTGTGTGTTGGGTGGAGCCCCGAAGGCACAGATAAATGGCTTCATTATTACTTAAACTTCCTAGATTTTCATTCCAGACTCATTGCCTCTATCACTAATGTCACCCTGCTTCAGGTAACTACTCTCTGTGATCAAGCTCTGACCCTGGGGAATGATTTAAGCTCTGTGATGTTGTACTTGGGACCAGCCTTATGCATATACAGGCAATGCCTTTGTTTTGTGATTTGGGGGAAGTTGGGAAGTCCCATGGGTCCCCACTTATTTCCAATATCTTCTTGTCAGAAGCAACTGGTACTTGTTGGCCTTTGTGCATTAGGCAGGCTGGAATAGGAGACAGTTCCCACAAGTCCTTGTGCAAATGAAGCATCTTTCTCTCTAGAGCGAGTATGTTCTTGTACCAACAGTTGGCAAAATAGTTGGAACTTCTGCTCTCTTCTCCCAGGTACTTTGCATGTTTCTTCCCATATTGTTTTCTACAGGCAGATTTCCCAGCAAACTTCCCAGCATGACTTGGTGTCTGACCTGATCTCCTCTGTCCTTGGTATGTCTTTCCTCCTGCTTTCCTTTCTTCTCCCCCGCCCCTGCCCAACCCTCAGGAATTCAAGACAGACTTAGGATCAATCATAGGTTCTAGAATTGGAAAGAAATGGAGATAATCTAGTCCAACTCAGTCATTTTTATTTTTACTTTTTTGAGCCTGACTATTTTATTGGTTTGAGACTTCAAGGCCCTACCCCCCCTTTTTTTTTTCAATTGCTTTATTAACTTCTGATTTACATCCTTCATTTCTGCCAGATTTTGAGTTACAAATTTTATCCCTGTTTTTCCCCTACCCACTGCCCCAAAATAGCAGTCCCACAGGATATCCCCCCCCTCCAATCTGGTCTCTCCCATATCTTTTCCCATACCCCCTTCAACTTTTCTGGTAGGGCATGGTGGATCTCCACGCCCTGATGCCTATATATCCCACTTCCCAATTACATGCAAAATAATATTAATAATAGTTTTTATATATATTTAAACATTTGATTCTAAAACTTTGAATTCCAGATTCATTCCCCTCCTCCCTTGTCACCCACCCCCATTGGGAAGACAAGCAACCCAGTATAGGTTGTACATGTGTAGCTATGCAAAACACCACCATAGTAGATATATTGTTAAAGACTGACTATATTTCCCTCCCTCCTATCCTACCTCCTACTCGTTCTATTTTCTACCTTGATCCTGTTCCTTTTCAAAAGTGGGTGCTTCCAACATCCCTCCCCCCCAGCCCACCTCCCTCATTCCCCCTCTCATCCCCTTCCCCCCTACTCTCCTGCAGGGTGAGACACCCCACCTAGTGTGCATGTCATTCCCTCCCGGAGCCAAACCCAATGAGAATAAGCTTTTGCTTTTTTGCCTTCCTGTTCTTCCCCTCTGCTGCAATCATTCTCTCCTGCCTCTTCTATAGAGAGAGTTTACCCCATTCTGTCTCTCTCCATCTCCCCTCATTATATTCCTCTCTCACCTCTTAATTTCTCCTTTAAGTATCATTCCTTCCTATTGAATTGGTCCTGTGCCCTCTATCCATGTATACCTGTAAACATATATACATACATTCACATATGTATTCATATGCCCATATACCCTCCTATACACACACACACACACACACACACACACACACATATATATTTGTATGTATGTATTTCTATTCCCTTCAACTATTTTCACACTGAAAAAAGTTTCATCAGTTACAATTAGGAATGTAAATAGTTCAACTTTGATAAGTTCCCCATGATTTCCCTTCCCTGTTTACCTTCTCATGCCCCTCCTACTCCCCACATCTAAATATCAAACTTTCTATTCAACTGTTTTTTTTTTTTTTTCATCAAGAATACTTGAAAGTCCTTCATTCCACTGAATGACCATATTTTCTCCTGAAACATGATACTCAGTTTTGCTGGGTAGGTGATTCCTGGCCCCAATTCCAGCTCCTTTGCCCTTCAGAACATCATACCCCAAGCCCTCCAATCCCTCAGTGTAGAAGCTGCCAGATCCTGGGTCATACTGATTGTGTTTCTACAATATTCAAATTGTTTCTTCTTGGCTGCTGGCGATATTCTCTCCTTGATCTGGGAACTTTGGAACCTGGCCATAACATTCCTAGGAGTTTTATTTTTGGGATCCTCTTTAGGAATTGATCAGTGGACTCCTTCAACCTCCATCTTGCCCTCTGGTTCCAAAACACCAGGGCAGTTTTCCTTGAGAACCTCCTGGAGGATGATCTCCAGGCTTCTCCCCTGATCATGGCTTTCAGGTAGTCCAACAATTCCCAATTTATCTCTCCTGGATCTACTCTCCAGGTCAGTGTCCCCCTAATAAGATACCTCACATTGCCCTCCACTCCCTCATTTGTTTAGATCCACCTAAAAGCATCTTGATTTTTCATAAAATCACCTGCCTCCATCTGCTCCAATCCAATTCCTAAGGAATGACTCTCTTCAGCGAGCCCCTGAGACTCCCCTTCCATCTGGCAAACTCGGCCCTCCAAGGCATTCCTCTCCTCACTGCCTTCCTGAGCCTCCCCTGCCATTCGAGTCAGTCTACCTCCTAAGGTGGCACTTTCCTCAGTCAGACCATTGACTCTCACCTCATAAACTTCCTGCATCATTCCCACCCCCCTTCCCAATTTTTCCTCCACTTCTTTTATTTGCTTCTTAAGGTCCTCTATGGCCTGCAACCAGCTTGCACTCCTCTTTGAAGCTTTTGGTGCAGGTGCTTTGACCTGACCGTCTTCCTCCCGTTCCATGCCCCAATCCCCCCTGTCACCAAAACAGGAGTGTAAAGTTGGGGTACTCTGGTTATTTTGCTTCCTTTGTCTGGTCATGTTGCCCCTCGGTCACTTGACCCCTGGGCTTTTTGCCACAGTAGGACTCTGCCACCAGATAGGGGAGCTTCTGTCCCAAATACTGGGGTTTTCTCAGCTGCCGAAATTATTAGTTGGGTGCCCTCTCTGCAGCCTCCACACTCTCTGGCAAGCTGGTTGCACACCCCAGGACATCCACCCTAGACTGCAATCCAGATCCAAGCAGGTTAAAGAAAGAGCAATTACCCCTTAGACTGGTTGCTTGGTCCCCCTATATACTCTGCAGGCCAGGAGCTGAAGCTTCCAAGTAGCAGCTTCTTTCCCTGGGGGCAAAGGCCATCCACACTCCCAACTACTGTATTCCAAATTCCACACTGCACTGACCTCTCACTTTGTCCTTAGCATCTATTTATTGATAATTCTGGAAACTGCCACAGCTGCTGGTGATCTGAAGTCCCTCCAGCCAGTGGTTGGTCAAGCTCGCCCTGGGGCTAAAACCTGGGGCTCATATGGGGCTGGGCTCGGCTCCCAGAGCAGTGCACTGGCCTATTCCTGCCAGCTTGCTGGGCTCTCCTCAGTGAGAAGTCGGCTTCTTTGTGTCATTTTGTTGGTTCTGTAGCTCCAAAGTTTGTTCAGAGTCCCCTTTTACATGAATTGGGGGAGGTGGAAGCTGGAGCCCCGAGCAAGTCCTGTTTCTACTCCGCCATCCTAACCAACTCAGTCATTTTTAAATAAAGAACACAAGGCTCCCAAAGAATAATACATTTAGAGCTAGAAGATAGGAGAAAGAGATTAGTCTAGCGAATCCAGTTTTCTCATTTTAATGATGATGTCCAGAGACTTGCCACAGGTCACATATACAGTCAGTGTCATTTGAACTCAATTTTTCTGACACTAAGTACAACATTTTTTCCAGTGTACCACATTATCTCCATAAGGATCAGTGACTTGGCCATGGTCCCACAAATAATTCAGTAACAAAGTCAGAATTATAACCCAGATCTTCTGAACCCAAATCCATTAAGCCACAGAAGATAATTAGACTTTTGGTCTTTTTTGTTCTTATTCCATCTTTGCGGACAGCAACATACTGCTTACATTTCCAGAATTAGAAAGTAATTTCTTTGGATAAAATGATGTTTTATTATTATTATTTCTGAACTGAACTTGTGATTTCATTGGCATAAAGGACTCCAATAAAGAAACTTCCTCTACCAATAGATATTAGCCCCTCTTCTACAATTCACAGTCTTGAGGAGTTTCTTAGGGCCCTACTTAGGATCCTTATTGGATAACAAGTGCTGAGGGTCACCCAAGTATGTCCAGTGCAGGACTTCAACCCTGCCTCCTTCTGACTCAAAGGTTGGCTTTATTATCTACTAGATTAGGTAGCCTCCCATATACCTTGGAATACTATTTCAAAGTACAAATAACCTTAAGAGAAGTAAGCTGATATTGGTAGTTAATTCCTTAGTATGAATTAGTTTAAAAAAAGGCCAGTTGAAGGAATGGCAGATTTGATGAGGGAGTAGGAAGTGAGATAGCTCATTTTACAGTTTGGAAGAGACCTTGTTGGAGGGTGGCAGTATGGTATGTAGCCATGGCTACTCAGGGGAGAGCTTGAGAACACTGCATACCTAAGATAGGGAATGAGCACAGGGTATAGGAAGGGGAAGTCAGGTGGGGACAGACACATTTTTACCAGTTTCTTCATTTCCTTGCTATCCAGGGCCTACATGGAGGATTTAAAAAAATCTTATTACTGTCCAAATCAGCACATGCACATCATTTTATTTACTGGGAATGGAACAAAGATTAGAAACAAAGACAAATAGGTTTAAAAGTGCCAAGTGTGGAGCCTTGAAGAAATTATTTGGAAGAGTAGGTAGAATTTCGATGACATTCATGTCCACTTAATTTCTTATTGTTTTCCCCCTCTTTTTCCTTGCTTCACTCTTATGTCTCATCCAGCTACCATAGACTTTAGGTTTGGAGCTTGGAAAGAACCTCAGAGGCCATGTATTCAATCTCTTCATTTTACAGGTGAAAAAACTAAGGATCACCGAGATAAAGTGACTCGACCGAGATAAAGTGACTCGATCAAGCTTACACAGGTAGTGTCAGAGATGGGATGCTTTTTCCACTATATCATGGCACATACCCATTCTGCCTTAACGTATTGCAATCCCCTTCTTCTGGGAAGGGGGTGCCGAGCGTCTGACCAAGTGACATCATCTCACCCTTTCTTCTGGGAAGGGGATGCCGAGTGTCTGACCAAGTGACATCATCTCACCCTTTCTTCTGGGAAGGGGATGCCGAGTGTCTGACCAAGTGACATCATCTCACCCTTTCTTCTGGGAAGGGGATGCCGAGCGTCTGACCAAGTGACATCATCTCATTTACGTCATGATTCTCAAGACCAAAGCTCCCTTTCCTGAATTGCAACTATTGTCTTTCTTATTAGAATGGAAGTTCCTTGAAGGCAGGAATTTTCTCACTTTGAATTTATATCCCAACCTCAGTACTAGGCACATAGTAAACATTAAATGCTTTTTAAAAAATTCATTCATTTCACCCTTTATTTGATTCCGCTCTCCCCTTTCCTTTCACCAATATTTCATTCAACAAACATTTGTGTGAGAGATTTCTATCTACATGTGGAACCCTACAGCTTTAACATGTCTTTTCCCATTATATTTAACATTTTTCTGAATGCACTTGTCATTTCCTTTGGATTTCCTGCAAATGTTTACTTGAAAATAACTTTACATGTACACTTCAAGTTATTGCCTCCATTTGTTGCCAAATGCAATCTTTGATGTTTGATTTTAGTGATGAGTACTCCCTTCAAAGATGCAGATAGCAATCCATCCATACCTGCTTAGCCTGTGTGACTTTTTCCATGCTTTCCTCCAAATCCTTCACACAAGGTTTATTCAATATGCTAAAAGATTTCCTCTAGTCCTCTTGAAATTCTGTTGATACCAATGAAACATATAAGCTACTCTCCAGTTATCCCTTATTCTGGTTACATGATTAGTCCATCTTTTCTTTTCATACAGTTTTCTGATGACATCCTTCATACAGCATTTCTTTGGAAGTTTTTCTTTTCAGCTAGGTGGCGCAGTGGATACACGGCTAGGTCTGGAGTCAGGAAGACCTGAGCTTAAATCTGCCCTTAAAAACTTATCTGTGTGACCCTGGGTAAGTCACTTAAACTCTGTTTGCCTCAGTTTCCTCAATTGTAAAACAGGGATAGTAACAGCACTTACCTCACAGGGTTGTTGTGAGCATCAAATAAGATAATAATTGTAAAACTTAGCACAGTGCCTGACACATACTAGGCCCTTTGTAAATGCTTAATCCTTTCCTCTTCCCTTTCTCCATGTTGTCAGTCTACTCATATCTACTGTACACTTTCACATTGTCCTTTGGATGACCTCCAATTTTAAGTTTTATTTCCTACCAACATTTAAAAAAAAGCTTGACAAGGTTACTTTAACAGAATTTAAATACTTTTGTCACATCACGAAAAGATAGAACTATTAAGGTTTTAAAGTTTCCTAAGACTTTTGAGACACTGTGTTTGGCTACAGAGACTTGAATGCTGTAACACCATCATAATAGTTTATTTTAACATAACACTTTACAGTTTGCAGAATCCTTTTTTTTATTTTACCATCACCTCTAGGAAGTCAGGTACCCAGTCACTTAGTAAATAGTGACAATCATAGATATACCCTTAGTGAATCTCTTAGAGTGCCTTCAGATTCTTGGCCCTCATGTTTTGTTAGAAGTAGCTACACTTTGGCAGATACAGAATACATTTGGACCCAAGCCAGTTTTCTTGCCCGCTTTTTAAATCCATGTATATTTGAAAAGAAACTCAATCCATATGTTCCTGATTTACTTTCATTGAAGTCATCAAAACGCTGAGCCTTTTGATGTCTAAAGAAGACTTACGGACACTCTTAAAGCTTTCTCTGAGACTCTGCTCTTTGAATGGGCAAGATGAGCATTGCCTGCTTGGATAGAGCTCTTACTGAAAATGGTTAAGGCCTTTCTCTCACTCAGAATTCATTCAATCAGAGTGACTCCTAAACTTGGGCAAGTACTCATTCGATTCCCTAGTGCCAAGACCACAACAAAGAAAGAGAATGCAGTCTGACATAGATGGGCATTTTGGCTGCTGATAGACCAACATCCTTTTGATTTTCCACAATTTCTTATCCTGAGGTCCATGGACCACCAAGAAGTTTGTAGTTAGATATCAAGGGCTATGAATTTGAATGGGAAAAATTGCATCTTTACTTACTCTAACCCCTAAATGAAATTTACCATTTCTTTCAATTATGACTTAAAGCAGAGCATTTTCTGAGATGGGGTTTAGAGGTTTCACTAGACTCCCAAATGGGTCATGACACCAAAAAAAGGTTAAGCATCTGCAATGTAATGCCAAGGAAAGGCAACTTCCCAAGGTTCAAAATACCAGCATACGTGGTCTCCATTTTATTCAGTGACAAACCAAGAACAGAGAAGATCAAAACATGACATCATTCAAAATACAGCATTTACTAAGGGTGATTAAATAATCTCCAAGTACTACCCCACCCCAGGACCTTCCAATCATTCAATCAATTACAAAGTCTCTGTTCTAAATACTTCTCCATCCCTAGGCTGTACCTTCATTTGGTCCATCACAAAGCACAAAAAGGTCAAAAGTTCCCCACCCCTGGATCACAATTGAATCTACCCCAGAGTTACATCAAGTTTAAGCACAGCACTTAATACCCAAATGGAGGTCTTTTCTTAATCTTGACACAAGGCAAGTTCTCAGCAATCTTAGTTCCTGGGGAGACAAGGCTTAGCAAGGCCACAAGATACATTGCCAGTCCCTTCATTAATTCATCCTCTGTCTGTAGAACAGTCCTAGAACCCCTGAAAACATTAGCAAAACCCTCTCCCAGGATTTCTGTAAACATACAACAAGAAAATCCTTCTTCAGGGCTTCTGAACCAACAGAAAGGTTCCCAGACCCCTGCAACAACAGCACTGTCCTTCACCAGTGGACAGTATTCACTCTGTCTGCAGGACAGTCTCAGGGCTTCTTAGCCAACAGCCAGGTTCCAGGACTTCTTCAACAGGACTGTCTTTCACCAGTGGACAAATCTGTCAAAACAACATCAAAACAGACAGACAAAGTACCAGCAAAACAGCCATGTCTCCTCAGTCCTTGGCAGCTCAGGGGGCAGGTCTCAAAAGTACAGGGAAATTCAAAGTGGCCCCCAGCAATTCTTCTCAGTCTCTCTCTCTGCCTCCACGAAGTGCTGCTTCCAAAAAGTTCTTCTGCCTCTCTCGTCTATCCAAATCTACGTCACCAGCTCCTCCCAGTTCAGGACTTTCTTTTCACATCAACAAGTCCATCCCCCAGGTGGGATTAACAAGCTCTGGGTTTTAACACAATCAATTTGAAAACCAAGCCAATACAGGGGAATCTTTAAATGCCATTACTATCACAGCATCCCCCTTTTAGATTGTTCCTTGGTCCAGCTGGTCTGGGAGTAAATTTTGTGTGTGTGTGTGTGTGTGTGTGTGTGTGTGTGTGTGTGTGTGTGTGTGTGTGTGTGTGTGTGTGTGTGTATGTGTGCATAATTAGTTTGCATTTTCAAACTATCCTAATAATCAACCAATATATGCCTACAGAGTACTTACTGTATATTTTTTAGTATGTTAGAATCTGTAAGAGGTACAGAAATATAAATAAAGGGAAACACTTTGATGTAATAGCAAGAGTGATAGATTTGGGAATTAAGAGAGATCTGGGTTCAGTAGATTGGCAACTACTAGTTATATGAACCTCTCTGAGCCTCAGTTTACTCATCTGAAAATGGAGCTACTTGTTGTGGAGATGAAATAAGACACCTATGTAAAGTATTTTACAATTCCTGAAGTATATAGTATATGCTGGCAACTATTCATTGTTAGTATCATATTAGCATAATCATTTCATCCTTCCCATCTTATATAAGTTCAGGTAGAAATGACCCTGAATTAAAATTGCTATTCTACTATTCAATGTAAATTTAGTCAGTAAGCATTTTTAAAGTACATTATAGGGGTGCCTAGGTGGTGCAGTGAATAGAGCGCTGGCCCTGGAGTCAGGAGGACCTGAGTTCAAATCCAGCCTCAGACACTTAACATAAAAACTAGCTGTGTGACCTTGGGCAAGTCACTTAACCTTCCCTTTTTCAAAAAGCAACAACAACAATTAAAGTACCTTATATATGCCAAGCACTCTACTAAGTGCTGGCAATAAAAAGACAGGCAAAAAAAAAAACAAACAATCCCCGCCCTCAGGGAGTTTATAATATAACAGGGGGAACAGCTTGCAAAAAACTATGTACAAATAAGATACAGTTCTTTTAATTATCAATAGACTATTGTACAGGTGGAGAAAATGATTTCTTCTTAATGGAATAAATACCTCAGAATATAAGCTCATCTTTTACAAAATGATTTAAAGCATCTTAGGGACAATTTCAATAGATTTGATTTTTTCCTACCAGGTCACCATATACTCTGAGAGTTTTTCAGTCCAAGTAGACCAGAGATCAGGAGTATTCGTTATAACTACAACTATTCAAAACCTTGTTGTCCAATTTTTGTGGTCAATGTTATATTTAGACAACAGTGGGCAACAGTTTTGTCTGAGATAATGCTTTAATGTACTCCAGTGCTTTGTTTAAATCTCAAGGATATTTTGAAGCTTGTATTTGTAGTACAGGGATTTATCTTTTGTTAGCTTATAAAGGATCATCAACTTCTGGAATATAATATTTATCACTTGAATGTGTCTTTCAAGTTATTCAGTAGATGCTAATATTTTGGAATATATAGTTTCTGCAATTTCCTGGTAAAACATATGAATAACAAGACTGGGTTTCTGAAAGGTGACTTGTTTAGTTTTTTGATAGAAGTGACCCAACCTTATATCACTATATGAACGTATATGAAAAATAATAGAATAATAATAGATAAATATCTGTCTCAGGACCAGCTTATATAAACAAATCTGAATGACTCACTCACTTATTTAATCTTTGTTGACATATTATTAGTTGAGTGTATGTGGATGAAGCCTATGGAAGATCTTTTGATCTGACTCTTTAAACGTCCTCATTTAATAGGCTTCACCCAGAAGCAATCCACTTTAAGTTGGATTTAGGTTAAGTTGGATAAGTCTAGTGACATGTACCTATTTTCAACTTTATCATAACTCTGTTAAATAGTGTTGGTTCCAGAAGTCTTTCTCTTGTTTTTAACTTTTTGTGGTTGTTATTATTGAAAGGAGTCATGATTTTTATCTTCAAGGAATTTTCTGTTTAACTGGGAAGACACAATTAACATCCATTAATGAGTGAATGGCTAAAAAAACATTTAATAAGTGCTTACTATTTGCCAAGAATTATGCTAAACATTTGGGATACAAATACCGAAGTTAGGCAGTTCCTGCCTTCAAGGTGCCTGTTCTCATTCTAACAGAAAGAAAACACATATAGGGGAATATTGACCATGGAAGAATGTTATGGTTTGCAAAGTCATAGAAATGGTGAAAGGTTATCAGGGGAAGGATTGACATGTCCTTTCAAGGAGAAATGGCAATATTGATCCTAGTTTCAAAAATGGAAGGAGGGGCCAAGATATGTCCTAGTGGGAGCAGAGAAGAAGATAGGTAGGATGTAAAATAAAGTAAGGATGGGACTGTATAGATAGAATGGGCCATGTTATCTCACCAGTATGGATAACGCAGGTCAAATGGTGAAAGAGCTGGAAGGGTGAATCAATGGTAGTAAAACATATATAAGATGATATATTGAATATAAGATGATCTATTAAATAAAAACTGTGTGATACTAAGTGCTATAGAAGTTCAGAAGAGAAGGTTGGAGTAGTCAGGGAAAAGTTTCTTAGAAGAAGTACCATTTAGAGCTATGGAGCCTTGAATGATTCATATAGGCCTAACATGAATGAAATCATAGAAGCAATAAAGAACATGGTATATTCATGGAATGATGAGAAGACTGCCCTAACTGGAGTATAGGGAAGTGGCTGGAGAATATCAAAATTCAAGTTCTTGATATGGGGAGAGGGAGAGAATTATGAAAGGCATTAATGTTACACTTAAAAAAGTTGGACTTTATCCTATAGGCAACAAGAAGGTACTGAAAGAGTGCAAATTGGAGAATAACATGATGAGAATAATTTTAAGAGCAGATCAATCTAGGCAATATGTGCATTTATTACATTAGAGGTAAGAGTGAGGATAAAGAAATTAGCATTATTATTAAAGTTAATTGTTTTTAAGGTGAGAAGAACCTGGGGTAGGCTGGTGATAGTAGGAGTGAAGAGCAAAGGGTGGAAAAAGATATGTAACAGCATTAATTGGTTAGGATTTGGTGATGGACTAAATATAGGAGAAGAGGGACTCGGAAGAGTCAAAGATGTCTCCATAAAACCAAGACTAGTAACCAAGAGAATGATGTCAAAAAATGTACTTATTAGCACTGGCTCCAGTGTTGGCATGACCTGGATCAAATCCGGGCTCAGATACTCAGCACCAGACCCAGAAATAACTGGCCGTGTAACCTTGAGCAAGTTTCTTAACCCCAATTGCTTAAAAAAAAATGTACTTATTTCCTAGTCAACTTCCATCCTAACTGATATATACGTTGGGTGGTGGTACTATGGTTATGTGTTAATATTTGTATAGCTTTGAAAGCTCCTATTGTATTTTGCCCTTTTAAGTCTTCAATTTCCATTTAATTTCCTATGTGTGGCAATAATTTTAAGGTGAGATTTGACCAGAATAATTTTAGATCCTCTGTTTTGGGATCTGAGAGGACCTCCATTGTAAAATGACAACACTGGAGCATATTCTAGAGATGCCAATGCCCTTATTTCCTAGGATTTATGTAGACAGGCTGTCCTTTTCCAGAAACAAGAAAAATAGGCCAGGAAAGGAAGTTTTCTACAATTACGGCATTTTTGGACCCAACTGCATAACATAATATGCTTTCTTACCACTGCCTCTTCACCCAAGACATTTGATGATCTTAGGAGGCTGTTAAAACTTCTCACCGGTATCATTAGTCGTTTTTCATAGATCTAAATTTCACAAAAGGAATCAACATTTGGTAAAGGCCTTGATATCTATATTGCAGAGGCATGGCTCCTGTCTCAACATTGCAATTGGGAATATTTCTTCAATGACATTACAAGACTGCCTTGTATGTGGAATTCACAACGAAACCCTTTATGCCACCTTTTGTTGGAACCAGATTTGATATCCTGTAGTTCCAAGACATGACCACAAACAGTAAGATTGTCACAGAAATATGACATGTGAAATATGCCATAAAATTAAGGAAGTTTTCATATAAATGTTCTAGTCGTACAGAAGCAGATTACTCAGATGAACACTGTCAGCAGATGCAATGGAGATGCATGTTCTTTTATAGCCACAAATAACTTTTAAACAGAACAACCCATGCCCCTGTTCCTAGTGGAGTAACCCAACAAAGATCTGCTTACATTTTCAGGATTCAAGTGCAGGATCCCAGGTTCATGGTCCACCTTTAAAAACTTAAAGTCTAGGAATTGTAGCAAGTCAACTCACTGACCGTCCTGTGTTACCAATTAATCAAATGACAGTTAAAGTGCTACAATTTGATCATGTGCCAGAGGACATCCATCCTTGGTTACAGTAAGGTCATTCATAGCTTTTCCAACAGCACTCAAGTGATAACCAATCCAAAGAAAGATCAATTGATCAGCGAACATTTATTAAGCACCTCCTATATGGCAGTTACTGTACTAAGAATTGGGGATCCAAAGACAAAAAATAAATGACCTCTCCCCTTAAGTAGTTTACATTACTACTCATATTGAGAAACAATATGTATTTGTATACAAACACACACATGTACATGCTTATATATGTGTATAAAATAAATGCAAAGTTATTTGGGGGTGGGAGATACAACTTTTTGTTGCATAAATAATTAGTAAAGATACTTTACACATTAGTTTCTCAGAAGGCTAATTGAAGTTGTTGAGGTTAGGATCCCTTCTTTTTGGGGGAAAATTATTAATCCCTTTTGTATTAAGCCAGTTATTTGGCCTTATATCTCTTCTACTTTGAATCCTTTCTTACTCCAAAGAAAAATGAAGCTAATTCACAGCACCTCCATCTGATACTGTATACCCTGTTCTGCATACATGGTACCCACCTTCTATTGAGATGATGGTTATTGCAATTAATCATTTTGACTGTTTTTTTAGTGTTATTACAATTTATTCAATTGCAATCCCTGTGTATATTATTTTTCATTATGCTTTCTTCCTTCTGGATATGTCTGTTTCTATATATCTATTCCTATATTACTCTGAATTCCTCATGTTCATTCTTTTTCTTTGCACAATATTGTATTTTGTTTTGATACCACATTTTGTTCACTCATTTCCTGATTGATATACATCTATTTTATTTCCAGGATTTTTGCTACCACAAAGAGTGTTGCTCTGAATTTTGTGTCATATGGTACAGCTTTCTTTTTGTCAAAAAAGCTCTTTTGGATTATTTACTCAGTAGTGGGATTGTCAGGTTAAAGGGCATAAACAATTTAGGGACTTCTCTTTAGTTATTTCAAACTGAGTTGAAACAAATTACAGTCCCACCAATAATGTGTACATTGGCTTGTATCCCACAAAAAAAAAATCGTTGTCAAAAGCACTTACCATAAATACATTTACCATTTGTCAGTTTCTCTTTCTATTCTAGCAGCATTGATTTTGTTTGTGTAAAAGTTTTTAAATTTTATGTAAATTTTTTTAGTTTCTAATATCTACCTCTTTTATGGATTTTTCTATGGTACAATATATTTCTCTGAAGTTTTTGTCAAATAGTTTATTTCTAGGTTAATCAAATATATGACCATTATATTTAATTACTTTTATGATTTGCTTATTTGTCCACTGATCTAATTTTTTGTTTTTGTTTATTTTTTTAAGCAGCACGAAAACAGCTTTAGTATTAATGTTTTAGTTTGAGGGCTGGTAATTCTCTCTATATATATTTTAAATATTTAATTATTTCCCTTGAGGTTTTATTCCTTTTTATTTGTTGTTCTTCCAAATGTGCACTAGTATTATTTTGTCTAATTCTTGATTCCTTGGCAGTTTGTTTGGGATATCATTAAATCTACAAATTATTTTAGGTAATAGTCATTTGAAAATATTAGAATCACCTAATTATGAATAATGAATCTCTCTTCAATCACTTAAGTGTTTTATTCCTAAAAATATGTTTATATAAGCCATTGGCATGTCTTCATTAGTTGAGTCCTATATATTAGAGGTCTATTGATTTTGTAATTAATTTGAATGGAAAATCTGTTAGTACCACATAGAAATGTTGATGATTTTTCTGGATTTATTTTGTATTTTACTACTACAGTGAAACAATTGTTATCTTGATTATTTTTGTGGATTACATGGAGTTTTGTAAACAAATCAACATTTATTAAGCACCTACTATATTCCTACTATGTAATAAGCACTGTAGACACAAAAAAAGTAAAAAAAAAAAAAGTCCCTGCCCTCAAGGAGCTCACAGTTTAATGGGGGAGATAACAAGCAATCAAATGTGAAAAAGTCACAGGATGAATAAAGAGTAGAATTGATCAAAGAGAAATGAGAAGATAGAAACAACTCATCCATCTGTAGAGTGGGAGGTTCCCAAGTGTTACACATTGCATATATTTTCAGACTTTTTTAATGGATAGATTAGTTTTGCTGATTTATTTTTCTCTCTTACTAAATACGATTATATGAGATGTGTTTCTGAAAGGGGGAGGGATATTTAACTATGATGAAGTAAGAAACAGAAGACATCAATAAAAACTATTTAAAAAGAGGAAAAATAAAAGAAAAGAGGGAAATGTGACATAGTTTTTTATTTCACTGTGTAAACTACCTCATCAATGTTAGGCTTATCTCTTCTCCTCTCCTTCCCTTCTCCCCAAACATACATATGTAAGGTATGTGCAGTAGATATTTCTGCTGTACCATTCCATAAGTTCTGACCAAGAATATTGTATTTTTGGATGACCGTAACAACAAGTAATTACTGGTTTAACTTGCTGCTAGGCACCTAGGTGGTAAAGTGAGCAGAGTACTGGGCCTAGAGTCATGAAGCTTCCTGGGTGCAAATATGGCCTCAGACATTAACTGTGTGACCTTGGGCAAGTCATTTCATCCTGTTTGCTTCAGTTTCCTCATTGGTAAAATGAGCTAGAGAAGGAAATAGCACATTATTCCATTATCTGGCCAAGAAAACCCCAAATGGGGTCACAAAGAGTTAGGCACAGCTGAAATGATTATTTCATATTGATCCAACAATATGTTGTGGCTTCTTCACCGGTACTTTTGAGATTAGCAGACTTCTTTCTTCAGAATGAGCAGTATGCATGATTAATGTTACATAATCTTAAATTGTCTTGAACTGGGTTGTAGAGGAGGTGGCAAGCAGAAAAATGGGTGGAGGAATGTAATTTTTTTTAAATGAATAATCAGCATCTATTGGTTACACATAAAGATTATCTTTGAGGGAAAACTGCATTGCTATTATCCCCAGAAGTTTTCCCTGAAAACATTGGCATAAAGACATGTCTGGTATCTTGGAAATGATCTTGATATACAAGAGACTGTGGAGAAAAACAAACCAGGCTATTGAACATTTCCCATCAAACTCTGCTCCTTTTATGTGGGAAGTCAAGAATCCTTGCATAGGAATTCATGGTCATTTTGCAGGCCTATTCCAGAGGAGAGACTTCTTGATTATGAGATTATCTTTTTTTGTCAGTAAATGAGCCAACAAGCATTTATTAAGCACCCACTATGTATCAGGCACTGTTCTGAGTACTGAGAATAGACAAAGATACATAGAAATCAAATCTGTTCTCTCAAGGAGCTCATAATCTAATGGGGGAAACATAAATCTAATGTATGAATTAGACGTTTCCTTCTCATGACTAATACACAGTTCTGATCACATTGCTCCTTCACACAAAGGCCTTTAGTAGTTCTGAATCATCTGTCAAGTAAATTTCAAAATCATTAGCCTGACGTTCAAGATCTCCTACAATCTAGTTCCAACTTATTTCACAATATTGGCCTTTACCCACTTTCGGGAGAGTCAACCTAAATACCACGTTGTTTTCCCAGCTCATGATGGAAGGGAGTAGAATTTAAGAAGGCCAGAAAAGGTAGTAAAGCACCCTAAATGCCAAACAAAGGGTTTTATATTTTATCCTGGTGGCAACAGGGAGTCACCAGACCTTATTGAGCAGGAAAGAGATTGACATGGTTGGAAGGCAAAGACCGAGACTTCTAAAAAACTTTATCTCCCCCAGTAGCTGGCATGGTGCTCTGCACACAGCAGATGTTTAATAAATGTTTATTTACCTTGTTCAATTAAATGACTAAGCCATCTACCCTCAACTCTAGCTAACTCGATGTCAGTGGTATCATAGCCCTATTACAAACATCTCCAGGGTCCCTCTTCAATTGATTTTTGGCCATGCCCCCCGTGGATTCAGTGAAAGCCACAAAGTGAAGGAATTCATCATCTTCTGGCATTGTAGCTGCAGAAGTGATGCCTTCTTTCCCTACTACTTCTCAGTGTACTAGTGTAACATGGAGACAATCCCAGAAGAAAGATAGTCCAAAGCTTGTTAAAGGATTAAGTATAAAAAGGAGTTGGGGAGGACGGATGCTTCAGTGAAGTGTGGGCCTGGGAATGTTAAGTCACAATGCTGTGTTTTGATTGCTTCTGAGTTCCTGTTAGTATTTTGATAATAACTGAACTTCTGAAACCCCCAAACTCTCCTTTTCCAAGTTGTTCTTTGGGATATATATGTTTTGTACATATTTAATAAAAAATACTGATATAGTAAGTGGCCAATTATATATATGTAAGTTATATAGTTTTAGTTATACACACACACACACACACACACACACACACACACACACACACACACA